>NW_026067907.1:7653301-7900487 GCF_014885135.2 Alexandromys fortis
ATATATGAAACAAATCTGTTTTGTACAACTAATGTGCACTACTAAGAAAATTACTGATCAAAAACTGAATCAAGTCTTACTTACTGGATGTGTTTATTCTCTTTCACAATTCCACCAAGAGGGTAAGGGTTGAGCCCATGCCAAAGGCTGGTAGGAGAGGGAAGATGGCCTTTGACTGAGCAGGGGTGGGGAGTGCTTGGAGGCCAAAGGTGTCTATGGGGGACATGGTTCCTTCTGCCTTGCTCCCCTCATTAGTTCTCTTTGTCTTCATTCTATCCCCTGAACTTCTGTCTTTGGTTTTGTGAGAAGGGTCTTGGAATGTATGCAGCCTGGGAAGCCTGGAACTCCTCTTTCTACATGCTGGGGCTACTACTGTGTACCCTCCCTTCTTTGAAGCCTCCTTAAATTCTAAGAAAAATTAAAACAGAAGATATAGACACATGATTTCTCACCCTTTGCTCATGTGATTTCATTGCACAACCTCTGAAATGCCAGCCAGCGGCCCCCTGGGTACTTGGAGTCTCACTGTCTAAAATCCACCCGTCTGTCCTGCCGGTCTCTTGCTTCTTTGTCCCCGTGGCCAAGTCTGACACCTGTGGGGCAGCCTAGACGTCTGTTTCTCCCAAAGATGTCCCACCTCTTCTACCTGCAGGCATTTCTATCTCCCCTGTTCCTTCTGGGACGTGACCTCTCTGCTGGCCACCGCCAGGGGCTCCCGAGAGGCCACTCTGCTTCTAGTCTCCCTTGCTTTTCCCTCAAGCTCATCGTCAGGAGTTTCCATCCAGAGTTCCAGCTGCTTGAATGATTTGCACCCTGGCTAGTTCATGTTTTTAAATCTGAACCTCTAGGGAGGGACCTTGGGTGTGTCTATCCATGCACCCTAGACAGAAACACGCACCTTCTGTGTAAGAGCTACCTTTAAAGACACTCCGTCACACTCACATCCACTTGGCTTCTGCCAGTGAACTGGAGTCCATTTTGTGTCATCATCCTTCTGCTGTCCTTTCCCTGAGGCCGCTGTGTCAGTCAGAGCTTGGGCCTGCTCCTGCAGCAGGGACACTTCCCACCGTGACTCCTGAAGGGAAGAGGAATTTCAAAATCTACCCTAGAAGTGGCGTGGGAGAGCCCAGCTTCACTGGCTCTTCCAACTTCAGTTCCTAAGAATGTGGATTGAGTCACACTGTCAGTAACCACACCGAGCCACTTGGGAAGCCCTCCCTGTGATTTCCAGGGCGTCTGCGCCACTTCACAGCTGAGGGGGGCCGAGGCTGATGGCCCCTGACATCTTCAGATCTTGTAGAAATTGTCTGGTGTCCCCAAGAGGCAGCTTCACAGCCATGAAATACCCATGGAAAAACTTCTGCAATTAGTTTTTCTGCCACCGTATCTGCAATGAGGAGCACACTCTCTCAAGCCGACGCCTGCCTCTCAGATCGTGTTTGTGGAACACCTGCGAGGGCAAAGCAGAAGCCACCCTGCCAAGTTTCCTTTGGGAACTGTCATGTTGGCATCACCCATTCGTGATAGGCTGGTCAGAGGCACAGTGGAAAACGTCCGTTGGGCAATAATTAGTAACTGCGTCAGACATCTGGGCCCATTTTGATAAGGTGAGATCATGGGTGTCTTGCTCTTGGATGAGCAGGAAGGAGCGTTTTCTGGAAGCCATGGGGGACCTAATCTATTTTTCCTGTTTGGTTCTGGGGAAGGTATTAGTAAGCGAACGTATCAAAAGACAAAGAGGCCCAGGAAGTATGAGTCTTCTAAGGCGGTAGGTGACTAGTGAGTGAGTCACCGTGTTTCCTTCAGAACAAGAAGAGCATTGGCAGTGCTGTCCCGAGTTCTTCCCAGTGACAGAGATGTGCGATGTGGTCCCCATCACACCAAGAAGAGGGTGCCAGCACTAGCAATGGGATTCACCCCGCTGCTCAGTGGGGTGTGTGAGGCTAAGTATGCAGGGGGGTGACACGGGCATCCGCACTTCAGAGTTAAGAGAAAAAAAGTAGATTTTAGTGACGAGGCATGAGGAAGTAACTTGGGAATACAAAAATATTTTTTAAAAATAGCTAATGTTAAGGGTTTAGTTCCAGAGTTTCATTTATTTCTCCCTAGGGTGCCAACCGAGTGAATTCTTTTCTTTGTCCCCAGTTTCATCCTCTGCCTCTAAGACAGTGGTTCTCAACCTGGGGACCGAATGAGCCTTTCACAGAGGTGTCCTAAGACCATCAGAAAATACAGATATTTATATCACAATTCATAACAGTAGCAATTATAGCTCTGAAGTAGCAGCGACAATAATTTTATGGCTGGGTATCACCATGATGAACTGTGTTAAAGGGTCGCAGCGTTAGGAAGGCTGAGGACAGCTGCTCTGAGGAGTGATGTGTCTAGGACACAGGAAACGAGGGACAGAGGTGGAATGCCAGAGTCGAGCCTGGGAGCTGAGCGAATAGCCATCTTGCTACAATAACTAATTCAGTTACAGTCGAGGGTACAGGAGTGGATGTGAATAGAGGGTGTAGTGCAGGGTTATAATAATAAGAAAGAATTCCAGAATGGAAAGGAGAATTGAGCTCAGTAGAACAGTGGGGAACCAGACTGAGCTGGGGTGGTAGCAGTAAGGAAATCTGAGTGATGGAAAAAATAGATCTAGTCAGGGCCAGGTGGTCAGGTCAGGTGGTCAGGGCCAGGTGGTCAGGGCCAGGTGGTCAAACTGGGTGGTCAGGGCCAGGTGGTCAGGGCCAGGTGGTCAGGGCCAGGTGGTCAGGTCAGGTGGTCAGGGCCAGGTGGTCAAACTGGGTGGTCAGGGCCAGGTGGTCAGGTCAGGTGGTCAGACCAGGTAGTCAGGTCAGGCAGTCAGGCTAGATGGTCAGGGTCATGTGGTCAGGTCAGGTGGTCAGACCAGGTGGTTGGGCTGGGTGGTCAGGGGAGGTGGTCAGGTCAGGTGGTCAGGGCCAGATAACAGGTCATGTGGTCAGAGGTTAGGTTATATACGGCTTTGGTGGGCAGGTAGTCTTGACATACAGCAGAGGAGAGACTGTCTGGAGTTTGGATTCGAATGTGTGCTGGCTGGCCAAATAGGTGACAACCAAAATTGGAGCCTGGGCAAAGAGGGTGTTGGGTGAACAATACAGATGCTCAGGGATATCCCTGGTTTGATCAGAGAATCTGAGGAAAGAACTTGGACTCAGGTGGTACTCAGGATGCAGGCCTATACAGATGAAGGGATAAACTGGCGGCAAGGGTCACTGGAAGCCATTGCTCACACAGCAAAGGAGCAGTCGAAACACGAAACCTCTGCCCAGGCACCATTTCCTCCTGGGACTTGGCTTGGGCAAATATGGCTGATCACTATATTGACCAGATTCGCTTCTTTGTCTATGTAAAGACCAATTCCAATAGAATTAATTCACGGCCCGCGGCTCTTGTTTCTCCTGCCCCATAAGTTAAATATCCTCTAGGCAAAGGCAGCTCTGAGGACAGAAAGCAGGCACACAGACAAAGGCCAGCGGAAAAGAAGTCTGGCTGCAAGGATACTCTTGTAAACTGGTTTTCTGGAATGCTGAAGCATTTCCTGCGGAAATAGTGGAGTCAGAACTCAGGCTCTCCTGTAAATCTGTCTGAGCTCTGGAGTGAACCGAGCCATTGAGCAACACTAGGACTGAGGATGGGGCACCTCTGGGGGCTGCACTTGGGGCTCCCTGCGGATTTTGTCATGTTTTTCTGAGGAAGAGCTCAATGGCATGATCATTTTGCCACAAGGTTTTCAGGACTCTCTAGCCTACAGTGGATCAGTACCAGTACTCGGAAATACCTTTTCTTTCTAAAATAGTTTAAGACCCAAAGGAGTTGTAAAAATAGCATGGTGAGTTCCCATGGTTCTTTATGGGTTTGTTGTTGTTGCTCTGAGAGAAGAGATCTCAAGGATGGGGCTGGCTTAGAACTCAATATGGAGCTGAGGGTGAACCTGGACTTCTGGTTCTCTGGATTACAGGTGTGTGCCTCTGCACGAGGTTTCATGCAGTGCTGGAGACTGAATCCAGGGCTTCGTGAATGCCACATAGCCCCTCTGTCAGCTGAGCCATGTCCCCAGACCCTCAAGGATTCTTTTCTGTGATTAAGGATTGATTGCATCAGCAGAATTAGGAAACTAATGTTGGCACCATCCTCTGAGGGAAAGAGCTCACTCTGACTTCACAGGCCGTCTTTACTTTGTCCTAAGCAAATATAGAACTCAGAAGTTGTTGAATTGTTTTCATTTTCAAGTCATATGAATACTCAAAATCTTTACCTTGGCAATATAAAGCTTCCATTTATTTCCTGGGGGAGGAGAAATTATTTTTACTGACAATGTTCTTTTGGCTGAAGACTGAGTAAATTTTCTTATATTCACACAAATTAATTTTAGTAATTATTTAAAAAATTGTCTATGATGTATTACATTTTTGACAAAAAAGAATGACCTACAAATGAGAGATTCTAAGAATCAGTGTGAGCTGGGGAACTTATAGTTGTGTGCAAACCTGGGTTCAAGCCCACTGCTGCTATAAACTGAGCAAAGCCTTTCAGTTGAGTCTCTTACACTCTTTGGTCTCTCGTTGGCTGACTGAAAAAGAAGGAAATCAGAGTGATTGGGGCTTTGAGAATATCTTTCAGTTTTGAAAATGAAAAGTTTTTGATAGTCCAATGCCAAAGATAGTCTATATTGAAAGCACACAATGGTTTTATTTAAAACAACAACAAAAAAAACAGGGGCTGGCAATAGGGCTCAGCAGTCAAGATCTCTTAATGTTCTACTGGAGGACTGGAGTTTGGATCCTAGCATCCACATCGGGTGGCTCACAAATACCTGTAATTCTAGCTCCAAGTCCACAGCCCCTGTTCTGACTCTCTGGCACTCTGCATGAAAAAAATAAAATAAGCCCACTCCCCCTTTTTTTTAAAGATGGAGCACAAGTGAAGTTTTATATTTGCAGAAAGTCACAGAAGAGGGAATGGAGCATTTCACAGCTGTGGCGGTGATGAGGATACCCAGAGGTGCTGAGGATGGAGAAGAGGACATTGTGGTCTGAATTCCCCGAGTCGTCTACCCTTCCTGGGAGGTACCTGGTTAACGGGACTCTAAGATGAAAGGTGACACAATATATAAAGCACACAGGAGCAGCCCTGGCAAGGGGCCTCATGCTACGAACGCTAAGAGACCAGAGAATGCTGTACTCGGATCTGGAATGTTCTCCAAAGTTCATACATAGAAAGCTTAGCCCACAGCCTGGCACCATTGAAGTGTGTGGCTGGCTTTCCTCAGAAAGCGAGGGAGCAAGATGCGCAGTTGGAGCATGCTCTAGATTGGCAGAGGGGCAGGGTTGATGGCCCCAAAGGAAAAACAAAGACAAAAATGAAAACAATAGTTGATTCTGAGCTGCATACGAGTGACACAGATTCAGGTTGCTTTGGGTGACATGTACCTCTGGAGAAGAGGTTACATGAACATTCTTTGTCAGTCACAGAACAACAGAAAGTCAGAAATCAGCACATGAATTTACAGGCTGCTTTGCTAGGACATTCTGCCGAGCCCTTGACAGCAGAGTACGCTACTAGGAGAATTAAGATAGGACCATGGTCTCTTTGGCTCCCAATTTTCAACATCGCATCTCTCCACACCATGATTCTAGTCAGCCAAGCCTTCTTCCAGATCTTCACCACAGAAGTGGCTTCCTCAGAGAACATCAGTCCACAGCAGAAAGCTGAAGACTACGGTGTTGACTGAAGTTTCTGTTCCGCTCAGCCCTGCAGCCATTCAGTCCCAAAGAATCACACAGAGGTCTGCATTAATCATAAACTGGTTGGCCTATTAGCGCAGACTTCTTCTTAACTCTTATAACTTATATTAGCCCATAATTCTTGTCTATGTTAGCCATGTGGCTTGGTACCATTTTTGGTGAGGCAGTCACATCTTGCTTCCTCTGTGTCTGGGTGACGACTGCAGACTGAGCGTTACTCTTCCCAGAATTCTCCTGTTCTCATTGCCCTGCCTCTATTTCCTGCCTGGTCACCCTGCTTATGCTTCCTGCCTGTCTACTGGCCAATCAACATTTCATTAAACAAGTACAAGAAACAAATCTTTACAGGGTAAAATCATTGTCCCACAGCACTGGATCCTCAATCTGTCTTTAGAAAAAGTAACACATCCCACACACAACTCTTGCTGTGGATTTGAGATCAGAATTCGGGCTGTGGATTCCAATGACTGCCTATCTGAGACATCATAATCTGAAAACAAGGCGACAGTGGGCTACCATCTCACTCAGCATGGCTCCTATGAGATGTGCATGTGTGAGCCTCTTCTCCCTTGGCTTTCCTCTCTTGCTAGCGCTCTCAGATGTAGCCTCCACTTGCTGTCAATCAGGACCATTGAATACGGAATCTGCCAGCATTCTCTGCTCTGTATTAGCAAACTCATCTCAGTAAATTTAAGGAAGTTGCTTTAGAAATGACCTGAGTTCCTGCACTGTCTGCATTTTCTTTGTAGTTAAAGGAAAAGACAGTTTGAGCCCATGGCCCATCACAAATGGGAAGTAGACTTGTGTTACTTTCCTTGACACTGCAGCCAAATAAGCAGAAATAAACAGCTTAAGGGAGAAAGGGCTTATCTTGGCTCACACTTTGAGGGAACACAGGCCACTGTGGTGGGGAGGACATGCTGCCAGGAGAGGGACACCAACAGGTCACATTGTGTCTATGGTCAGGAAGCAGAAAAAGGACAGAACAGGAAGTGAATTCCAGCCATAAAACCTCAGAGCCCATCCCCCGTGACTCACCTTCTCCAGTGAGGCTCCACCTCCTAACGGTTTCACTACCTTCCCAAATTGTCCCACCAGCTGGGGACTAAGAGTCCAGGGAGATTAGTGGCTCCTGGGCTGGAGCCATGAACTTCACAAGGGTGGACACTCTGTAGCCCAGGGTGGAAGACGGAAGACTGGTCACTCCAAGAAGAAATCCAGTTTCCTCCCAGTGTGACTCAAGCCCGCCCATGATGTCCCCCAGACAGTGCTCTACTGAGCCCAGAGGAGAGACGCCATATTCCACTCTGTGATTTTTTTTATTATTTTGTTTTGTTTTATTTATTTATTTATTTTTATTTTTGCAGCACAAGTTAGCACATGGACTTTTAAACTGTTACAGACTTGGTCTCTTTTGCCTGTGGCTGGTGAGAGCCTGGCTGAGAAGGATTTTGTTTTCCTGCTAATATCACCGTTTTCTATCTGAGGACATTTGCGCCTTTGCAGGCTTCACACGGTGACGGTAGCTCTTGGTTGTCATCTTCAGCCTCTCGCTGACTGCTCAGGATTCTTGCTGGAAGCAACTGGATGTCAACTGTCTCAGTCTGCCTGTCTGCTGAGATGGACACCACTCATGGGGACCCTGAACGACAGGCACGGATTTTCCCACCGTCCTGCAGCTGGAGGACCAAGCGATAGCAGCGGCTGGTCAGAGAGGCTTTCTTCTCTCGCTCTGCTCCTTTAAAGGAACACATATCATTTAAAGAAAGACACTGATCTCATCACGAGGGCCCCATTCTCGTGACCTCACCTTCCCTAAGTATCTACCAAAAGCCATCTCCGTGGCGGCTAAGGCGCTGAGACAGGAACTCGGTGGGTCACATTTATGCCTAAAGTGTCAGTGCTGGCAAAATAAGAGTTCTACCAAGAGGGATCAGGCAACAGGAGGGCTGCAGAACGGGGACCGGAAGGTGTCCTTGCTGATCAGAGGAGAAGTCAAGCAACAGGCATCACTGTGCAGGGTGTATCCAGAGCTGGTCCCAGCAGGATTAACCATACAACATATGCATTTTGAAAAGGATACAGTATCAGCAACTTTTCTACTCAAAGTTTTCTTCCAGGGAAGTAATTAAAATCAATCGACAAAGTGAAAGGTGATGATGGCCATTGGTCAGTTCAGTTGGGGCTGGGGTGGGGCAGCTGCAGCCATAGAGTAAGAGCAGTGCCCAGGCGGAGCTCCTGCTACGTTAACACGTGAAGGTGGAAAGAGCCGCTCCACGGCGCCAACTACGGAAGAACAAGTCTTGGGGCATTCGGACCTACTCCTTGAAGCCAGGGAAGGAAGATGTGAGTCCTTTTGCTCTCTGCCCTAAGCCTGTGCTGGTACCAGTTCACCTGCCAAGTTCTCTTCAGTGCATTGAAAAAGATTGTATCTTAGCATTTATCATAGTTTTCCAAGACAAATAAATTGTGGTGTGTGTGAGAGAGTGTGTGTGCGTGCGTGCACACTTGTGTGGGTGTGTGTACGAGCACATGCTTTACTTTGTCCGAACAGAATAAATGAGATATACTTAACTTGGTCACTCAGTATATGGTGAGTATAACGCCTTATACTCGCCAGTCCACAACTGTCAGAATGACGTCTGTAATTTTCAGACAAGTAAACCAAAACAATCGTGTTTCCAGAGCTGGAGAAATGGCTCAGTGGTTATGCGCGCGTATACTTTCCCAGAGGTACTGTTTGCTATACCGTTCCTGTGTCGGATGGCTCACAACTGCCTGGCGCTCCAGCTCCATGGATCCCATGACGCCTTCTGGCATCTCATGTGCACATAGCCCCTACAGATGCACAAGCATAACTAAAAGTGATCACACACATAATTAAAAGGGATCTTTAAAAAAGCAGTCACATTAGTGTGTTTTACAAAAGCTGAAGGCAGAGGGCAATTAATTATTCAATTAGCATTTTATCTTATACATGTTTGTGGAGTGTGGTATAGTAGGTTTTGACCAAATCAGGCCACTCAGACTTTCAGTCTCTTTAAAACTGGTCATTTCTTTGTATTGTGAGCCTTTGGACTTTTCTAACTGCTTAGAAATGCATCTTAAATTGTGGTGTCATGTGCTTACCTTATTGCGTCAGGTAAGGCATCCTTCAGCTGCATTTGGTAACCGATCTAAAACCTCTGTCTTCATCTCCTCCACCCCTCCTGGGCTTCAGCAACCACTGATCCTCCTCTTCCCTAAGTCAGGTCAGTCTTTGAAGTTTTCACATGTGGGTGAGAACACGTGGGTTTGACTTTTTGTGTCCAGCTTATTTTATTTAACATGATCTATCTGAGTTCCAGCCAGTCCCGCAAGCGGCTGGATTTCATTCTTTTACTCTGGCTGAAAAACATCCCCTCGTACACATATACTCTCACACTGTCTGCAGAGACATATATTTTTTCTTCTTCCCTTCGTCTACTGATACACAGATCCTTCACTCATATGTGCATGGATGTCATATTTGGTTCCATACCTTGCTTGTTAGAAATGGTGTTAAAATGAACATAGGAGTAAAAGTATTTTCATTATATCGTTTTATTCCTGTTGTGGCTATGTAGTGTGAGTGGTATGGCTGGGGGTTCTATTTCTGGTTGTTTTTGGAAACCCCAACTAGAATTAGTTGGTCACAACATCTAGTCAGTAGTATGCCCCAGAATGATGTCCCCTGGTGAAGGAAAAGACATTCTTTTTTTTCAGAAAGCACATGTTAGCCACTAAACACATGTGGCCATGAGGAACACAGTTTGTCACCTTTTCCTTCTCATGAATGAGAGTTTAAGGACTTGTGTCTAACTGTACCACATTGGATGGTGTAGCTGAAGAGCAGTGTGTGATGGGTTTGCTGTTATTATCGAGACCGGCTCTTACTACATAGCCCTGGATGGTCAAAACTCACCATATAGACAAGACTGGCCCTAAAATTGTGGCTGTCTTCCTGCCTCTACCTCTCAAGTGCTGGGATTACAGGTGTGTGGCAATATACCCAACTGCTTTTAGTGTTTTGAAGATAAAAAAGGCCAAGGTCTGGCAATATAGCTCATTGGTAGAGCTCTTGCCTAACACAACTGTGTCCCAGGGCTACCTCTCAGCACTGAAATATATGTATTTTGTACATACATATATGTGCATATGATATATATATAGTATATACTCATATACATTATGTATGTTGTGAATATGTGTGCCCACATGTGTAGACATGAGAGAGAGAGAAAGAGAGAGAGAGAGAGAGAGAAGAGATATTAGTTTTTTTTTTCTCTCAAATTCCCTTCAAAGCAGAGGTGAAAAATAAAGCACACATATGACTTTAAATAAAAGTCTCAGTCAAATATGTATGGAATTTATCAAAATGTAAAGTGCATCTGGAGATAAGAGCCCCAGGAATGGCCAAGTTCACTCTGAAGAGGGCGGGTTGAGTGGGGAGGAGGGGCAGGACTGGCTGTACTCGTTATTACGATGGTGATAGACAGTGGTGAACAGTGGCGCAGCTTGGGGACAGACAGACAGACAGACACAGGCCAGGATGGAGGGCACGGATCAGGGTCTTCCGGCACAACTAGGGGTCTCATAAAGACAGAGACAGAGCTGTGAATCCAGGCGAAGTTATGGGCGTTCAGCGCGCTGCTCGATCATGTGGAAGGCACGAGTAAAATTAGATCCTGCCATACTCTGCACAGAATTCGCTCCAGAGATATTAAAATTCAATGTGAAGATACCATTTAGTAAAGCTTTATAAAGGACCAGGGTGTAGCTCAGTGCTGTTTAGCACTGAGCGCTGGGTAGTGTGCATGTGTGTGCGTGAATGTGAGAAAGCATGATTTTTTTTGACGGGCTATGAAAAAGGAGTATTTTATTCCATCCAAACTGAGATTTCTTATAGTGCCAGAGAAACAGATGTTAATCCACAGATTAAGAAGATGGCACCCGTGTTCTCATGTAGGTTCATTCATGAGCAAAGCCCACAGATATGCAAATAATGTCTCCCCCAAACCCAGTAAGTCCTCAAGAAACAAAACAAAACAAAACACAAGCAGGGGACAGAAAGAGTAGGTTAGGACTTGGAAAGAGCATTGAGATGTGAAGGTTTGACTTGGACAGCAAGACGAGTCTCTGAAGGAAGAACTGCCAAGCTGTCTGTCTGCCTCATGGAAAGTCGTCCTCAGAGCAGGCTGGCCCGGAGGACAGAGGCTGCCGTGCCTAGAGCAGCTGACCGTCAGCGAGGACCAGAAGTCGGAGAAGAGGGAGACAGGGCACACTCAAGAGTGGCGGGACATGACAGTCAGCCTGCGTTTATCACAGGAACGTTTGCTAGGGACGTGTTGTGCACGACTGTTGGTACCTACCTGAGGCCCAGAGCAAACTTTTCTCCCTGTGTGAAACTTGAGATGTAGGGGAGCAAGAATGAGGTCACGAGTAAAACTATAAGATGAACGAATAAATGTGTACAGAGATTAGCTGGGGATGAGAGCTTTGAAGACAGGACAGGAAAAGGAGCCTGGGGTGTGCTTGTGTGGGGTCAGGGGTTGAGCGTCACCTTGCATAGTCACCTCAGTTAAAAACTAAGGAGTGAGAGGGACTGGGGTGCTCCTGAGATTCTGAGTCTGGGGCAGGAGAGATATGCTTTCAGCAACAGCCAGGTCAGGAGGCAGAAGTGGGCTGGAGAGGGGAGGCCTACTGGGTGTGGCGGCTGGGGTGGGGAGATTCCAGCAGACAGTTACAAATGGGCCGAGTGAGGTGTGAAATACACAAATGCAGAAGTGGCTGGGGAGTAGGTGGTGTGAGTGAGAGAGAGGGAGAGAGATAGAGAGAGGGAGAGAGAGGGGGTGGTCTTTCTATGCCCTACGATTGCAGCCATTCTTGAGCCCATCCGTGGTGATGTCTGCTCAGTAGCAAAGAGCAGCTGCAGGTATGATTACTGAGTGAAAACCCGGAGCCTTTTCTGGTGTTTTCCTCTTGTTAATCCACTCAGTCTATATGGGGGACCCTATAAAGTAGGTATGTTGATAGACCCACTTAGAAGATGGGAAAATCAGGGCTGGTCAATTAAATTCCTCCGGGTCACAAGTAGTAAGGGGAACGAGATGGGCTGGAACAAGGCAGCCTGGCTCTGCCATGTTTGCTGTATGCGGGGAAGGGAGTTAGATCTGCACTCTCTGGGTCCCTTGAGAAAGTTAGTTAAAGGCTGGCTGATGGCATGAGGTAGGGACCGGGAGAAGAGCTGTCTGGAGAAATTAGAATACTGAGCAGAGCGCGCTAACTCAGATGCACTGCTCAGCACTGGGGAACCTGCAGCCTGGCGGCTGATTGCTAACACACTGGACCGGCCGATGGGGCGTTGTGGTGCGGACCACACATGCTGTGCATACTACAGGATCTGCAGATCTTAGAGACGCAGCAAAGACGCTATGATGGAGTCAAATGACCAAACACCGTTGTTTCCCAGAGATTCAGGATGCCAGTACTTGCAAAAGACTTTGCCTAAAAGTGGTCCCTTCTCCTGTTGAACTTTGGGGCCAAGCAAATCTCTTAGCCCTGTGTGCTGTCCCTCTGTCCTGCTGGAATAGTTAGTCAGTTTCTGCTATGTCTCCAACGTCCCACGCAGGGCAGGGGCAGGTGTGAAGTCCTGTTCCTGGAGCTGGCCGACTGTCACCTTGGGATTTCAGTGGCTTCTGCTCCAGCAGTCTCAGAACACTGGTGGCAAGTCCTGGAGTCTGCAGAGTTCGGGGTCTGTGAGGCTGGGTGATCCTGGAACCCAGGGAACTCTGACCCGGGTTGTCTCTTTAGGGCAGGCTACAGGTCCGGGACCTTGGTGCATGGTGGCACCGCTGTGAACCCACCCCCAACCTGCTCTCCGGGTCTCCGCCAGCCCGGGGCGCGAACGGGCGGGAGGCCGGGAGCCTGGAGCGGGAGGAGCGGCCCGGGGCGGGCTGCCAGGGCGAGAGAGGAGCGAACGAGGCGGGGGCGGCGGGTGCAGAGCTGCGGGCGGCGGCGCCCGCGGGTCACTTGCAGGCGGAGCGGCGGGCAGCAGGACGAGGGGTGGCGGGGCGCACCATGCCCACGTTCGACCAGGCGCTGAGGAAGGCGGGCGAGTTCGGGCGCTTCCAGCGGCGCGTGTTCCTGCTGCTGTGCCTGACCGGTGTCACCTTCGCTTTCCTCTTCGTTGGCGTGGTCTTCCTGGGCAGCCAGCCCGACTACTATTGGTGTCGTGGGCCGCGTGCCACCGAGCTAGCCGAGCGCTGCTCCTGGAGCCCCGAGGAGGAGTGGAACCTCACCGCACCGGAGCTCCGCGCTCCGGCTGAACGCCGAGGCCAAGGCCACTGCCACCGCTACCTGCTGGAAGCCACCAATACCAGTCCGGAGCTCAGCTGCGACCCACTCGCTGCCTTCCCCAACCGCTCTGCGCCCCTGGTGCCCTGCAGCGGGGACTGGCACTATGTGGAGACCCACTCCACCATCGTCAGCCAGGTAAGCATGGCTCTGTGCTCTACCTCGCCGCCACACTGCAAGTGTGAGAAGGTGGTCGCCAGACTAGGTCTCTGAAGTTTTCCTGACTTGGAGACCCCACTCCGGATGATCAGCTTTGGGGACCCACTAGGTTTCAGCGCATGCTTACAACTGCTTGTATTGAAAATACCCGGGAAAGTCTTTTGTTTATGTCCCTGTCCCAAGGCTAAGAGATGATCTGATTTCAGGTGAAAATAAAAACTTTCCTAGAAGCCAACTCGGAGATGCTTCCCACACCTGCCTCCTCGGTTGTCACTGAGATGTGTTAGCATAGTGATTGGAAGTTATGGGTCCCCTTTTGACTGGGGACTTTCTGCCTTCAAGTGGTGTTGAACTATGTTGGTACATCTGGTTTATCCTCGCGGGGGGAGGGGGGGCTAGGAGAAGAGGACTTGACTTTGAAGACTTGAGGACCAGCAATTTTTTTTTCCAGTGCCCAAATGATTATCTGAAATGCAGGGGACAAAGGTCGAGGCTCTCCCGGGTAGTAATTTTGGTAAAACTGCTTGGGGACAAAGAGCAGCAATTGAAGAGAAGTTGGGAAAGCTGGGGTATTGGAAAGAGTTTATGATTTTTCCACTAGGAAACTATAGAAAGGCAGCAGGAGAGGCACCCACTCCACACACTGTGGTGGCTGCTGGAGTCTGAGGAGGAGGCAATTCCCACACTTTTAGGGGGTCTCTCTCCCTCTCAGACCCTAACGTAAGTCTGATTCTACACCCTCCAGCACCATGAGCTGGGAGGCTGCGGATTTCATGTTTGAAGTCAGCTTATAGACTGCTTCAGAGGCATCCGGTCCACGGGACTAACTGTTCTAAGTCTGCCTAAGTCACTGCTCAGCTTAATCTTGTAAGATGGTTGACTGTACTCAGGTAAATGCAGGAAGGCAATTTTTGTCTCTTAGTTCTTGACAAAACACTCGCTTAGACAGCAAGGAACATCAGGAGACAGGAATGCCTTTCCTGTAGTTTCTGTCCTTGGTGGTGGTGTGTCAAGTTAGGATACAGCTCCATGAAGCTGTTCTTTCCCGTAAGGCTATACATGGGTATGGTAGCCTACTCAGTGAAGTTCCAGAGACCCTGCCTCAAAAAACAAGTTGCTGGGTGGTAGTGACGTACACCTTTAATCCCAGCATTCAGGAGGCAGAGGCAGGTGGATCCCTGTTAGTTTGAAGCCAGCCTGGTTTGCAAGAGTTAGTTCCAGGATAGGCTCCAAAGCTACAGAGAAACCCTGTCTTGAAAAAAACAAAATAAAAAACAAAACAAAAAACCAAGAAGCTCATGAACACAGAGAAATACACATGTACCCTCTTCAAGAGTGCATATATGCTCATGTGCATACATATGTTATATTAAAAAGATGACTGTAAAAAGCCTTCCAAAACTCTAGAAAGGTTGACAAGAATGAATGTGATCCTTGGGCACTGAAAATGAGGGCCATAAAAATCTGTGTGCAAATCCTCTGACGGCTACTTCAGGATTGTGCTGGGGTTCCAGGGTTGATAGAACTTTACTGCGTGATTGACAGTTCCTAAAAATGGAGCCGAGGAGTAGGAAATCAGGAGATGGTCCTGTCATGGCCTCTAGGGGGCTGGGTGGCTACAGTGTGTCAATTAACTTCTTCAGCCCCGGCTTCTCATTCTATTTTTGCCATTATGGTCACTAGCAGGTGACGTCTCAGTGTGCACAGAACAGGGGTCAGACTGCTTCACGGGCGAGCTAAAGGGTTATTTAGGACTGTCTTCCTTAAAGCTGCAGATGAGGTTTTGAAACCTACTGGAGAGATTTCGCTTCTTGTGGCTTTATCTTTCATGTGCCAGCTCCCGGGAGAAACCCTCCCTCCCCCATCTATCCTAAAAGTAACTCAGAATCCCACAGACCCTCCCAGACTCTCTCCTGCTTTCTTTCATTTTGAATGTGAACAAATTCATTTCTGCCATTTCAGATACTATCAAAGTCGTGAGCACAACTGTAGTTCTAGCTTCCGCAGATGTTATGGACTAAGCAATATTTCCAGAGACCTGAAGTTTAAGACATACAAAGGGGACACTCTGGAAGAAGTGAAAGTGGACAGGCTGTGGTGGTACTTGTAGGGGCAGACACGATAAATGGTCTTAGCTTCGTAGAAGGAAGAGCTGATGATGTCAGAGAACCTGTCAGGGTCCCAAGCTGTCATGGAGGTTGCCATGGGTCAAATTTAGCTCTCTATTCCTGTGGTGGTCCTCCAGTCAATGTGCCCTGTGTTTCACTTGGTGGCATTGGGAATATACCAGCCAGACTGGCTGTTGGGGAAGCTGTGACGTCATTGGTGCAATGGGTTCTTATCATCCTTGTGAACAAGGGAAAGACATTGTTTTGAACACATTCACCCTAGCCATAGCTTCCTAACAACTGGAAGGAACTCCAAGGAGCTAACTCAGGAGCGACTGTCAATGTCTATACTCAAGGAGATTTCATATCTGTGCTGAACTCCTCAGGATGGATTTTTTGTTAGTTATGGGGCAGAATCACTTCAATGGAATATAAACATTAAATCAGAGCCCTTACCTACTGAATGTTTCAAATCACTACCCAGGGAGGGATCCTTTAAGATTGATGGTGAGAATTTTTTGAGTGCTTGCTAGCACCAAGAAGGAACAAAAGTCATCTTTCTATTTCAGGGTAAACCATTGCTTTGCCATCTCTTTTCTTCTGAAATACAAGAAAGGTCAGGGATGTGGATGATCTGTTGGAGAGAGTGCTGACTGCTTTGTTCTCAGGCTTCCTCCTTATTCCTTAAAAGCCTGGTTTGATTCCTGTGCAATTGTCCTAAGATAAAGGCCAACTGGGTAGGGTGATCCCCCACAGTGCCAGCCTAATGCTGGCTCCCTAAGGATCTGCTAAGTTCTTTACTGAGCTATTGTGTGTGCTGGAGAAGGGAGTTAGCCAAGCCACAGTTCTGGCCTAAGCAGGATCTCTAGTTCACTATGGACAGTTTAGAAAGAAGTACTGGGGCTGGAGAGATAGCTCAGTGGCTAAAAGCCCTGACTGCTCTTCCAGAGCAGGTTCAATTCTAAGCATCACAGGGATGCTTACAGCAATCTGTAACTCCAGTTCCAGAGCATCCAAATCCCTCTTCTCACCTCCATGGGTACCAAGGATGCATGTGGTATACAGACATACATGCAGGCAAAATATACATTTAAAATTTCCAGAGAGATTATATTGCTATATCATTTGAATGTGTAATGTCATTTGTGTCTTCCCCCCTTTTTTTTTCTCTCTTGATCACTGGAGTATCTGTTATGTTATTTATTTAAATACCCAATTTTGGCATCATTTGTTTTCCACCTCATTTTCTCCTCTTTACTATGTGTTGGTATGTTTTTCCCAGGCTAAGTTGAATCTTCTGCTCAAACTTTCTAGCCTTTTTAAAAATAATGTAAATATTTAGAGCTATGAATTTGCTTCTATGGACTCCCTTGGCTGCACTTCAACAAGTTTCTAAATGTGTAGTTTTCAAAATAGTACCGGATTTAGTCTGTGAGCAAATACAGATGTATGTTATTGTCTGGGCTATGTCTATATGCAGAGCTAAGGATGGCATGTAAAGTGTGGTGTGCCTCATTGAATCCAAGCACCAGTAAAAATCCTTCTTTACTAGCTCATATCTGGGGATCAGAATCAATGCTGTATGTGGCAACTGAGTCACCTTGTTCAATTCAGCATTCGCTGACTGTTTTGTGTTTAACCCCCAGTCCCACAGGAGAGGGGTGAGAATTCTAGGTGTTTTAAGGAATGAAATTTTATCATCAAGGAGCCTTTTATTACTTTCCTAAAAATAAGCCAAAACAAAAACAAAATCAAACATGCAAAGAGAAGGCGAGAGGGCTAAGGTGAGTTAGCACACACCTGTAATCCCAGGACTTGGTCTGACCTAGGAGAGTTGCTTGTGCCCAACAGTTTAAGGCATAACAGCAGAGCTCTATCTCAAAATGTAACATAAATTACACCGAGATGTCCACACCCTTAAAGTGCCTCACTGGAAGAATTACTCTTTAAAACTGCATCTATCAGTTATCTCCTTCCAATACGTGGGTCCTGGGACTGGATCGCAGGCTTGGCAGCAGGTGCCTTTACATAGTGAGTCATCGCACTGGCCTTGAAGGAAACCCTCTTAGACTAATCAAGCTGTTTAATGTCCTGGCATAAAAACACAAATGCAAGAAATTATTATAAAATAATAAATGGCTGTGCATGTTGGGTGTGGCAGCACACGGCTGTAATCTCTGTATTTGCAGAGGCTGATGCAGTTCAAAGATCAGATATTTAAGGCCAGGCTGGTAGCACGTTAAGATGGGGGGGGGGGGCAAATTTAAACATAAACATTGGTGTCTGCTATTTTTACCATATTCTTACCTCTAATACCCAACTTCTGACTCCAATAGACTACGAAGCAGTTTGGTAACTTACATCTATGCACAAAGGCTCCTAAACAGACACTAGTCTTTTAGTGACTCTGAACGGTCTTATAATGCTGGCCCTAGTGACTGCAGTTCCACAGTGCAGGAGGTGGAAGAAGAGAGGTTATTAACTGGAGACCAGCCTGGATATACAGAGAGTCTCTGCCTGGAAGCTAACAAACAGGAAGCAAAAGAAAGGGGGGGGGGTGAGAGAAGAGAACGCAAGGGGAGGAAAGAGGAGGGAAGGAGAGGGGAAAATGGAAGTGGAGGGGAGGAGAGGGGAGGTGAGGGGAGGTAAGGGAGGGGAGGGGAAGGGAAGGAAGGAGAGGGAAGGGGAGGGGAGGGAATGGAAGTGGAGGGGAGGGCAGGAAAGGAGAGGGGAGGGGAGGAGAGAGGAGGAGAGGGGAGGGGAGGAGAGGGAAGAATTCTGGAGGCGTATGCCTTTAGGTACAGTAACTTCAAAGCCTCCATCGTTGTTGAAGCTCATCAAATGAACGAGACTAGCCTGTCATCTGGAACCTGTGTTTGAACAGAGACACTTTTCTGTCCTGGCTCTTCACATAGACAAGTTGAAGGTTATAGGAGGAAGAACAAATTCAGCCCTCTCTCAATATATACATTCCCCCACATGAGCATATATACTGTACTTGGTCCAAAATCATCCGATTGCAAAAAAGAATAAAATAAAGAGAAGTTAAAACACTGAGAAAGGTCGTTCTCCACCTGCTGGGGGCAATCAGAGTCTCTACCACTTCACCCTTGTGATCTCACCAGCTCCTCTCTGCTGTGAGGAAGATCCCTGTCATTTTCAGCTCCGTGTCTTCCTTCTCAATTGCTACCCTCGTCTTTTTCATCGGCCCTCTACCCTCATACACAGTTTCCAATGGACTCTAGCTTCCCGCTGCAGTCAGTGACCTGCCCTGCGTCCTTCCGAGGACTTCATACGTCTCTTGTGGCCAGGGATATCAGTTCTGGCTGCTGCTCACATCTCTAGAGCTGTCTCCCTGCGCCAGCCACCCTGCCAAAATGTGTATGTTAACTGTTACTCAGTTCTTAGTATTTTAAATCCTCATTGCTCTTCCTTCCTTGACTCACACTTTATTTTTAGAGACTAATTATTAAACTAATTTAAGCTGGCTCCTTTTAAAATTTTTTTTTGCGTTCTTTTTCTTGGTGATATGGTCAGAGAATGTGATTTTTATGATACTGATTTTTTTTTACTTTTATTAACTTTGCTTCATAGACTTGTCAGAAGTCAAGTGTTCCTTTCATGCTTGGCAAGAATGTTTGGTTTTTAGTATAAAGTATAGATTTTATAGGCATTCAACAACTGGACCCAGCTATGTCTACTGTTAAAGCATTCTATATCTGAGTTCAGTTTTCATATGCTGGTGATTCATAATTACAAAACATTATTTTATTTAGGATTTTTTATACAAGATGTAATTTTACTGAATGTGTGTGCGTGTGAATTCTTCATAGTGAATTGAAGGCTTTATTATAGTATAAGATCTGATAGGAGATCCAGGGTATGTTTTGTATTAATATCTTTATCACCTGCTATTAATATGGCAATTCCATCTTTTCTTTGGTTAGTATTTACCTATAATTAATCTTTTTGCTACCTTGAATTTCCAATCCCCTGTTTTCCGGTAGTTTTAAGGGGCTCCTAAGAGGCGCAGAAGATGATTTTGCTTTTCTGGAACACGTTTTAGTGTCCATGTGGTAGTCAGCTCTCCCTTTCTGTGGCAAAGTACCAGAGACAATCAGCTTACAACGAGGAAGCTGTATCTCAGCTCGCGGTTTCAGAAGATTCAGCCCTTGGCCACTTGACCACATCACTTGGGCCTGTGATGACACAGCTTCTCGTGGTGGACGTCTGTGCACGGTCCGGAAGCAGGGTAGATAGGTACCCTATTGTTGCTTTCAAGGGCACTTCCTTGTACGAGGCTCCCCGTCGTAGAGGTTCCATTGTGTCCCCATAGCACCCTGGGCTGGTGACGGAGCACCCAAGGTCCCAGCCTCAGTGCTCCTTAAGTAGTGTGGTACTTGATCTCTTTAAATGAGTGTGGGAAATTGGTGAGTTTAGGCTTGTTAGACCATTTTTTTTTCTTAATCTTGGCCTTTCTATGTTTTTCCTTCTGTGAAAGCAAAATAGTTAAGACTTGTTTTTCCTACTCCGTTTTATTCCTTCTCTTATTTGTTGGAAATACAGCTGCTTTATTTCACCTCTTTTAGTGATTACTCCTGGAAAGTTGAACACGCTTATTCAACAGAGCCTGAATGGAATGCGGGAGCTTCTTCCATCTTAAGAAAGGATTATTTATGCGTGTGCCTGTGTGCCCGTGTGCCTGTGTGTGTGCCACTTCTGTACAGGTGGCCACAAGGTGTTAGAATCCCTAGAACTGAAGTTATAGGCAGTTGTAAGAGGCCGTATGGATGCTGGAACAGAACCTTGGTCCTTTGCAAGAGAAGCAAGTGCTCGTAACCACTGATCCGTCTCTCTAACCCCCTAGATCTTCTCTTAGACAATCTAAGAAACTTAGAACACTTGAATATAGCCGCTGCTCCCCCATCTTTTGATCAGTATTTATAAATGTTCTTTGTCATTCTATTATTAATTCTTTTTTTTTTTTTTTTTTTTTTTTGTTTTTTTCTAGACAGGGTTTCTCTGTGGTTTTGGAGCCTGTCCTGGAACTAGCTCTTGTAGACCAGGCTGGTCTCGAACTCACAGAGATCCGCCTGCCTCTGCCTCCCGAGTGCTGGGATTAAAGGCGTGCGCCACAACCGCCCGGCTTTAATTCATGTTTTTAAAATGTTGTTTATTGTACCTTGATTCATATCCATACTATATTCACCCATTATTCTATAGGATATCTCCTTTCCACCTTTCCTCAGTGGTTCTCAACCTGTGGGTCTCAACCCCCTTGGGGGAGGTCAAATGACCCTTCCTCAGGAGATGGATATCAGATACCCTACATATCAGATATTTGCATTACGATTCACAACAGTAGCAAAATTACAGCTACAAAGTAGCAACAAAAATAATTTTATTGTTGGGGGCGGTCACCATAACACGAGGAACTGTATTAAAGGGGCACAGCATTAGGAGAAGGTTGAGAACCACTGCTTTAATGTATATTTGTAGGTAATAAATGTGTTTTGGGTTTTTTATATTTATATATTTTTATTTCATCATTAGTCTTGAAAGTCATCTTTCCAGGTGTGTGGCCCCCTGTCATTAGCTGTTTTCCTCCATCCTTCTGTAGGAGAAGTCTTAGGTCAAAGGGCCAGCTTGCTGGACTCCACTATGTCAGGTCCAGCCACTCTCTCTGAGGGAAGCAAACTAAGGCAGTGATGGTGAAATGACACGCGTGGCTGGCGATGCTGTAATGGGGCCTCCTACTTTGTATGATAACCAAAAACTTAGAAAAGAGTTTAACTGACATGAAAAATGGGGACCATAAAGAGTCTCTCAGGCCATTGTCAGTGTAGTGACTCGTACTTTAAGTGGGAAATGTCTGGGCACGGGTAAGAGGGCTGTAGAGCAGAGTGGTCTCCACCAACCCCGGGGATGCTCACATCTCAGGGCTGGTTCTGCAAGTAGGTGGGGCTTGGAGAAGCCTTTTTGCTTGGCATACAAACTAAGAGATGCTGCTTCTGCTTGGGGGTGATTTCATCATGGGATGATCCGTGTGGGACCTACAACCGAAGGAGACAACGGTTTAGAACAGTGGAGACTTTGGGTCACCTTTTCAGAGTTCTGGAATAGAATATTTGTAAATGCTGGCATTAAAATACCTTGGTCTTGTCTTCACTTCTTCGGCCTTGAAGAGGCTGTGATGGGTTTGTGTCAGGTCTGTAACTGTGAGCACCGCACCTTGAGTGCTGAACACGACTGTGTGCAGAGTCAAGCAGGAGAGTGGAGCAAAGTAGAGGAGCTGGATCCAAGGGATGGGGCAGGGAGGGCAGGCATCCATTCTGCTTCTGTGCACCTCGAGGGCCCAGAAGGGAGATGCAGTGTTCTTCAGTAAAGGCTGTTTCTAATCCTCGCTCCGTTTTGAAGAATGTGGATCTATCCCGCACCTTCCATCTTGCTCTGGAGAAATCTGTCGTGAGTCTAACTGTCCTGGTGCAGACGTTCTTGTTTTCTCTTGGAAGAGTTGCCTCTAAAACACAATGGGCATGCGCTAAGTACTCACTAAATGTTTCTTGAGTGAATGAGTATGTTTTCTCTGCATTTGGCCTGTAAATCGCTTCTGAATGACACTCCGCCATTCTCTCTCCAGTGTGGCCTTTCCATCCTCAGCCTTGCCTGCTGAGATTCTCGTTAGACATAAGTTGGACTTGCCCTTCCTTCCCTTGGTGACTTCCTCTCGTATTGTCCGTTTCTGTGTCTATAGATATAGTCTGGCTCACGGTGTCAAATCTTCTGTTTAACCCATCCTTCAAATTGTTCATATGCCTGGTCATTTATTGGTGGCTGTCTTCTTGCTTCCTCTCTCTACTTTTTTAAATCTCTTTAATTCATTTCCCCACAACTGCTTTTACTTCACCTGTGGCGACTACCCGATGTCCTTGGTGTTCTCTATTGTTTGTGCCTTACTGTGGTTTAACGATTGTTGGTTTATATGTTCCCAGTCCTTGGTGGTCTCTGTGGGAGTTTAGTTCCTTCCATGTAGGATTTCTTCTCACTTCTTTAGACGCTTGGAGACCGCAGTTGCCTGGAACTCTGCCTCCCTTCTAGGCAGCCTGGCTGAATCGAGAATGACTGAGGCTTTTGCCTGTTTTGATTGGAAGTATGAGCTTTCTCTTTACTTCCTGAACCACTTTAGCGTAAGGCCATCACAGTAACTGTTTATTTCAGCCAGTGACAAATGTGTCTTAGTAGTATGTGTTTTTAATGGAGTAAAATCAGGACCCTAATGAATGGGGCCACACCACTAAATGTCTGCTCTGTGGTTTAGGTAGGAAGACCAAACAGATGCACCATCCGGTGACATTTGTGGACCCCAGAACAACCAAGAAAGTGTTTGCAACAGGGCCCTCATTGTGGGAATGTGTGAGAGCCCTTCCTGCTTCCCCTGGCAGCTGGCATTCTGGGTTATCAACAACAGTACCCACGGATATTATTTACATTCAGTGCACGCCAGGCACTGGGCCGGGCCGGAGATACAAGGATGAGTGAGATCCTTTCTCCACCCAGCTCCGGGCCTGGCAGGGCAGACTGTTCTGAGACCATAGTGAGATGAGTTCTGTGGTGAAGGCCCGCTTTTTCTCAGGTGCCAGGTGAGCCAGGGCACCGTGGATGCTGACCTGGATCTCAGTCTTGGAGGACAAGGACGGGTTCAGGATAAAAATGTCAGAGAAGCAGTGTTTGGTTTCCACATTCTCTCATCTTTATCTTCCTTTCCTCTGTAGCCCTTGAGGGCCCCGCAGCAGGGCTGGCCATGCATTCCTAGGTCCCACCCGTAGAGTTTGGAATCCAAAGATGGGGCTGGGTTCAGGACTCTTTCTTACTCTCAAGCACCCTAGGTCCTTGCAGGTGGCCCACGGACCTCCCAGGGAGACACACTCTGTTTCCTAATGAGGAATGTGATGAGAACCTCATGATAGGAAGACAAATCAGCAACGGATCGGCCAAACTCACCCTGCAGACTCTGGGGTGAATGTCCTTTCCCTTCAGCTCCCGGCAGAAGTCCAGAAGTCCTGGGTCTTCTCTGATGAGATGCCTTTGTTTATTCCCCAAGATCTCTGCACTCCCCAGAGATGCACAGCAGATGGGAAGATTCTTTGACTGATGGGGGCAGGGCCTAGCTGGACCACACTGTGACAGTCTTACCGAAGCTTGGAGAGGAACTTATACAAAGACACTGCCGTATGTAAGTCAGACAGGTGTGGCATCTTCACAATCTATGGCTGTGTTTTTTTCTTTTTTTCTTCCTGTTGTGTCAAATGCCTGGCAAGGAGTGGTATTCTGGTTCCCAGCTTGGTTCTGCAGACCACCATGGTGTAGAAGGCACAGAGGCAGGAGCAGGAGGCAGCTGGGCACATTGTATGTGCAGTCAGGAAGCAGGGAGTGAGGAACGCTGGCTTAGCTTGCTTTCTCCTTTCATTCATCCCAGACCCCTAGTGCATGCAAGGGTGCTACCTACATCCGGGGTAGGAATGAACTGATTCAATCCAAACAGTTCCTTACAGACACGCCCAAGGGGTTATCGCCTAGGTGATTGTGGATCCGGTTGACACTATTAGTCATCACAACTGGCTAAAGTGTTTTGTGTAAACATTGTAGTAGACTGGAAAGGGAACACTTCTGGGATCGGATGGTGCTGGGCCTAGATCCCAGCTCCTCTGTCTCCCAACCTCAGCAGCAAGTCCAGCAAATGCCTGACTCTGTCTTCTCAGTTCTGGGGTAGCCATGTGTTGGGATGCCTAGCATGCACTGTTTGGGGAGACTGTGGAACCTTGGGAGTGTGGGGCTTAGCTGGTGGGCATAGGTCATTAGGGGCAGGCCTTTGAAGACTAGATGGGCTATTGGTTGTCTCTGCTGACAGTTGTAGCCGGAATTCTCTGCCTGCTGTCTGGTACCATGGTGGAAGGAGACACAGCTGCCTGTCTTACCTGCCACAAACTCTGCCACATTCTCTCTGTCATGAAAGACTAAGTCTTATGAGACTGTGAACCTAAAGTAGTGCTTCCTTCCCTCCTTGAGTTTCTTCTCTGTGTTACTCAATCACAGAGACATAAAAGCCATTAACCAGAAGCTAACTAAGAGTAGCTAGCCCCTCCTTAGTGGTTGTCTGGTGTGAGATGGGTAGCTACTTTTGTATCTAGAGGGGTAGCGACCTTTGTGTCTAGACATTGTATCTATCTAGCCATCCAGCTGCTCAAAACGGTGGCTTCATGTGACTATGTAAGGACTTTTGAGTCAAGTGGAACCTGAGGGAAAGCAACAGAGAACAGGCTGACAGACAGGTATGACCCTGGGACTGCAGTTTGTGGACTCCTGGTCTAATGTAATAGATCACTAATAACTTTTCCCTTAAGAAAAGGTCACTAATTTCTTAGGCAGTCATTTGCACTCGAAGCTGAGACTATACCAGGACTTGCCCTTTGGGATGCACAGCTGGGTCATGTTATCCAAGTCTCTTTGCAACTTGTAGGACAATGTGACCAAGTCCTGGTCAGTGATGTTGGAGGGAACCTCAAATGACATTGCAAGGCTCAGAGACAAAAGAACCTTCCCTTTGCATCCCACCCCTGTTGTTTTCTTCTAGTACTTGGCAGCAGCAAACCTCAAAACCTTAGCAGCTGAGGGACTCTTTAGATGGAAAAAAAAAAAACCAGATTCTGAAAGTGTGCAGGAATGGCAGCCCCTCCCCACACTCAATTGACCTGAATGAGAGTATGTGACTATGGATGAGACAAACTAAGTAATTTTTTTTTCAAGGCAGAAAGGGTCATGTATACTAGGCTGGTCTTGAACTCTTGCAGCCCACGCTGGCCTTGAGGTTCAGATACCTCTGCCTCCCCGAACTCCCCTGCCCCGGTTCTGGGATGACATGAGTTAATCATATCTAGTTCATGTAATGCCGGGAGTTGAACCCAGGGCTCTGTGTATCTTAAACAAACACTCCATCATCCGAGCCCCAAGAGACAAGCTTTCTGATATAAACCACTGTCTGGTACAGCTTTTCCTGTGAGCCAGTTCTGATTGTTGAATTTTGGTCCATTTCCTATCAGAGGGAAGACCATAAGGCCATAGACTTCAACACAACAGCAGGACATTGGCTCCTGGTCTCTTTTGTCTGGCACACAGGGTCCTGGGTGATCCTGCCCACTCACTGGCTGTGTATCTGGGGCTCCTCTCCTCTCTTGTGTCCCTGGACCCAATGAGGTGCGCCTGCCCTCACATGGGTCCTTGCGTATGTCCTCCCACTTCTCCAAACACCTTTCTTCCTTCTTCCCAGTCATCCCAGTTTTCCCCTTAGCATTCACATTAGAAGTTGCTTGCATGGACAGAGTGTCCCCTAACCCTCACCTCCACCCTGAGACTAAGGCTGGGTTCCTTTCTCTGCCTCCTATTTCTCTCCCACTAAGTGCTGATGGTTGAACAGCTGCCTTCCTTATCGAGAAAGAACAGGTATTCAGACCCCTCTGCTTAACACAGCACTTAGTATGTATTTGTGAGGAATTTCATGAGTGGACGAGTTCAACCCCTGTTGTAACTCTAGCTAAACTAATCCTGAAGTGGCCTGCGATAGACTGAGAGAGGCCACTGTCTCCTGACACTGCAGCTTCTTAATGACGCACGGCAGACAGGTCCTCCCTAGATCTGTGAGGTGTGGCCACTCACCAGGTGGTCAAGACCACAGACAAACAGCGTCAGAGCGCTCTGATCCTCCCTTGACTGGTGTCTGCCTGCGTGTGGGCTGTCGTCTGTGGGTGCGTCCTCTGAGGGATGTGACCTGGCACATGGAGAGAACAGGGGGAATGGAGCTGTCGGCTCCCTGAGGTCATCATTTTTATGTGCTGACGTCCATTGTGCAGAAAAGACTTTTCTCAGCTGTCCTGGCTCTCCTCGGCAGGCCTGTGTCGTCAGCAGAGCCTTCTGTGGGGGCAGCTGGGCACAGGCGCAGGGCTCGGCAGAGGCAAGGGGCACGCAGGAGCTGGCGCTTGCGGTGCCAAGGGACAGCTGGACCCTCTGCCCTCTAAGGAGTCGGAGCCAAAAACATGCCACCCAAACTTCGCAACAAAAGGAAACTTTCCAATGTTCTTTCTGCCCACCCCACCCCCTTAAACAAAGACCAAGAAAGGAGTTTATTTCTACGGTGTGAGGGAAGTGGACTCCCTGGCCTTCTCAGGATGGTGCTTGCAAAGTGATAAATGCCCGGAGAGGGAACAGATGGCTCCTTTATCTGAACAAGGGATCGGAAACGAGGCTTCTAGGAGACTGTAGTCTCTTGCTTCTCTTCTGTGTTTGTAATAAAACAAAAACACTTTGGGGCTGGTTCCTGTGTGATAACAGAGAGCCACAGGGAGGATGGAGGCTGGGGGCTTCTAAGAAAGAAGGTAAATATGATTTTTTTAAAAAGCCCTTGTGCTCTACAGTGGTTTGATTGGTGGGTGGTAAGGGCCCAGCGTAGCCTTCAAAATCAAAATTAACTTAGCATTTTTAATCTTCAAAACCGAGGTCGAGGAGGAAAAATGAGAGTCAGGCAGGAATACGGGGCTATTGTCAAATAGCTTCCAAGACCTCCGGTGCCCATATTTGTCTAATCAGAGAAGCAGACACTGTGGTAGGAAGACTGCAGGGTCCCTCTGGTTGCGTGGGACTGGGGATGCTAGCCTGTCTCTCTTCCCTGAGTTAACTGCTCATCTGTTAGCTGGCCTGACACTCCTCTCATTTCCCTGGCAGCTGAGTCAGTTTTCAGGTTCCTGAGGTGTTTAATCCCCAGCCCTGCATTCAGGGATACCAGATCTATGTGCAAGCAGGAAGATGTCTCAGGATGAAACCAAACTAACATGGAGGTGCGGGCTTCCTGAAATCAAGATTTCTCGAGTCCCTCCCAGGGTGACCTTTCTTCCTGGTGAGTTTGCCATGCCGCACATGGCATTGACAGAGATCCAGTTTGTCTGCTAAACATCTAGACCCTCATAGGTGGTCAGGGAGAGAACCTGGCATAGGCTATGTATACCGTGGAAAATGCTACATGGAGGCAGAGTGGGCTCAGCCTTAGATTTAAGAAACATGGATGTTTGCTCTTCTGACAAACCCAGTCCTCAGGAATGAGGATATAGCACACGCACACAGTGCAGAAATCTCTGAGTCAGGTCACCAGCATTGATCAACTGAGCCAAGGGAGTACATGCTAAATCCAAGCACATGGGCAGTAGACACAGGGGATCAGAAGTTCAAGGGCATCCTTTTCAACCTGGGGGGTCCAAGGCCAGCCTGCAGTATGAGGTCCTGCCTCAGAGTCCAGCAAGGAATAGCCCAGTCCTTGGAAGGAGCTGCCCTCCTGTGTAGGATCACTGTAGGGCAGAGGAGAGAGCCGAGTGACATGCAGGGCTCTGGCTTTCCCTCCTGACAGCAGTGCCCAGTCACAAATGAATCAGAGTGTTAGAAGTCCGTCCACACCCAAGGCTTCCCCACAAAGGTCTGATTGTAGCCGCTGATCTTAATTACTGATTTGATTGAACAGAGAAACGAAGGAGATTAGTGAGACACACCTCCACGCGTATCTTACATGGATGTTTCTAGCGTCGGTTAGGTCATGAGTTGCTGAGAGTGGATCAGTCGTTCTCATGGATTCCTACCATGGCACCATTCGGAGGTCGAGCTTAGCTGGAGGGTGGAGATTGCTGCGGGTGAGCTCTTGGGATCTATGTCATGCCTGCCTCCTTCCTGCATCTCCTCCCTCTACTTCTGTCCACCAAGAAGTAGTTTCTCCCACTGCCATGTTGATCTGCCAAGCCTATGGGCCTAAGTGACCATGGTGTGAACCCTCTACAACTATAAGCCGAATAAATAATTCCTCCTGTTAAATTGTTCTGTTTGGTGCTTAGTTCATAGCAAGTCAAAAATAGCTAATGCAATATTTAAATATTTAACTTCACATTTCACTTACCTGGTATAACAGTCAATGTCTCATACTAACTTTAATAATATCACATCTGCCTAGGATTGACTGTAAGTTTTTGGTAGGTTTTGCTGCTAACTTCTGTCTTATTTATGAGTAAAGAAACCTATAAGCATGGGATACTGTGCTTTCTTGTTGCTCAGAAATAGTGCAGGATAAAATTTAGGAGCATCAAATGCTATGACGGCCTGGATGTCCCCTTTTTCTGAGGACGTTTGCTGTTCCTGTGTGGGCAGAGAGCATGCAGGAGTCATTTTCCTCTTCCACCCACCAGACGTCAGAGTCCTGGTGCAGATCTCTTGCTGGTTTCTGCTGCTTTGGTAGCTGTGCGTTGAGCTGACACTGTCCCATCTCCCCATGGCTTCCTCATATAGAAAGGACAGGTTTGGCACAGAGACCTCGGGGAGTTGCATGGGGTGTGTTTGATCCCAATGCTCCAGTAGGTCCTTAGAGAGAGTTTGTATTTTCCCCATGTGGTATGGAGGTAGATTGGGTGGAATGGTGGCTTACTATGATGAACACAGTGGTATCTAGAAACAGACACCCAGAGGAAGGCCTCTACCAAACTCAGGTGGGATTTTGAAGGTCCTCTCCCAGAAGGAGGGGGGACAGAGACAGACGGAATGCCTTAGACATCATAAATGCTGATACAGACTGGGCTCAATGTGATCCTTAGGCTCTACATTGCAGCGAGGGACCTGGTTGTCACACACTGAAGGGGCCGAGGGCACCAGGGCCCTTCTGAGAGCAGCCTGGACCACCATTGTCTGGACCACACTTTGTCAGTAGCATAAAACCATTCTGAGGCATGTGATACCCCAGTCCAGGACAACTGCATCCTTGCTCCAGTGTTCCGCGTCTCGAATGCCTTTCCCAGTTGTTGCTCAGCCCAGTGTACGCACAGGATGGCTCTGATTTCATGGTGTTTCTGCCAACTGGAAGGGATGGGCGGCCAACAGCTCAAGATGAAAGGCGATGTGTGCGTCTCCAGTCCCAGAGGGCGATACACTGTAAGCCGATGTCGTTGAGTCATAAGCAAAGGGGGCCAGGGGCCAGGGTTCCTGCCTGAAAGCGCTGCAGCACATTTATGGAGAAGGAGCAGGGAAAACAATGACACCTCTTTAATTCTGATTTTTTTAAGTGATGTCCTCCAGATAACATCAAATTTCCTTTCATTGCTCAGGTGAGTTTTCAAATTACAGACTCATAGGAAAGTCACATGCTTTGCCCAAAGTATTAAATATCCAAGGTAAAAGAGAAAAGATTAAAAGATGCTTTTACTGCTTTTTTAGATTATGTGTATGGGTACGTGCATGTGAGTGCAGGTGCCTACGGAGGCTCAGAGGGGGTCTAGGATTCCTTGGGTTTGGGGTTATAGGGAGTTGTGAGCCCAGCATGGGTGCTAGACACCTAAAACTTAGATCCTCTGCAAGAGCACTATACGTTCCTAACTACCGAGCTACCTATCTCTCCATCCTTGACCTCAACTTTTTAAAACGTCAAATAAGGGAATAAATTTTAGTTCTGGAGTGTAAGAAATTGTATGAAGAGTCTTTCCTGAGGAGGCACCTGTCTGTGTGTCTTAGTTAATAATGATCTGGTGATCATGTGACCAGTTTATCAGAGACCTCTTTTGTCAGAGACCCTATAGGATGACTGGGATCCCCTATTTAGTACACATGTTTGTAGGGCTTGTTGCTATAGAGATTTGTATTGGTATGGATCTTGGTTTATTGATACAGATTTAAGATCAATTTTGTTATATGTATATTTTAGCTCTTGATTAAGGTATTGTGTTTGTGCAGCTCATTTAAAAATGTAATGTATAATTAAGAAATATAAGTAAATAGATTGTCATCTATAATAGTCAAGCTTGTAGTTATGTTAGTTAGGTTTTTTTAGATGTACAGAGATATATTTCAGATAGGCATTCTTCATACCTTTCAAAGACTACAGAATATGGCATTTAAAATGTTTAATAACTTAGGACTTTTCATGACAATGAGACACATCTGCCCCTGGTAGCACCAGTCTACTTCAAGGGATGATGGGCATCAAAGAGGCTCCTTATGGCATTGGTTAACCATTTGGGCAAGAAACTGCTGTTGTCTGGACTACTTCATGATATGCTGTAAAGACTGGACATGTAGGATTCACAGAGAAATGACTGCTGAACTTGCCTAAAAGTGAGTTGGTCCTTCAGGGTTCCTGCTACATGAAAGAGTCTGCAAGACATTCTGCAGGACACAGAAAAATGTGATGGACAAACTACCAGTATAGGTGGAACTGTCTTTGAAATTTCCTGCCTCATGAAAAAGTCTGCCTGATACTATGCACCTGTAGGCTGAAGATGGATGCCCCAACAGTACAGAAGAACTTTGGGTGACTGTCCAGGCAGTGAGATGTCTCTGTCAAAGCTAGAGTTTTGGAAGTAGTTGTTCCCTGTTTACTTCATGTTTATTATTATAATAATAATAATATATCCTTCTGGAGTTTTTGATGGAGTCGAAGAATATGTAGTTATAGTTTTTATTAGTTATGATAAGAGATAAAGTAGATATAAATGATGTAACTATAATTCTTACTTGATACCTGTTTTGTTATATATAATTTTACTATATTAAAGTTAAAACCTTCCTTTTTATTTAAACAGAAAAGGGGAGGTAATGTGTAATACCCCCCTGTATGCTGTGAATACCATTAGTTAATAAAGAAGCTGCTTTGGGCCTGTGACAGGGTAGAGCAGAGCTAGGCAGGGAAAACTAAACTGAATGCTGGGAGAAAGAAGGGCAGGGTCAGAGGAAGCCATGGAAGCCGCCACCAGAGACAGACATGCCAAATCTTTGCCAGTAAGCCACAGCCATGTGGCAATACACAGATTAATGGAGATGGGTTAAATTAAGATGTAAGAGTTAGCCAATAAGAAGCGAGAGCTAATGGACCAAGCAGTGATTTAATTAATACAGTTTCTGTGTGGTTATTTCAGGGCTGAGCATCCTGGAACCAACAAGCCACCTCTTACAACAGCTTCTCTAGAAGAATTTATATTTTTAAACTTAACCTAGTCCAGTAGATTATTATATAAATATATACTATTATATAGATTGTTATATACAGATTATATTTACTATTATATATAATATCTATTAGACTGGGTTATATAAGTATACACACACACACACACACACACACACAGATAGCAATCCCAGGCTTGAGATGACATTTGCTAATCAAAGTGCCAAGACCCAGTATAAGAACCTCGCACCATCCATTCTTGAGCTGGACAGACTGAAGCATAGGAGTGAAGACTAAAGAAAGACCCACGTCAAAGCTAGGGAGATGGCTCAGTATACAAAGAGTGCTTGCTGCCCACCCATGAGGACCTGAGTTTGAATCCGCAGGACCCATGGAAAAAATAGGAATAGCCACATGTGCCTGTAACCTCAGCAACTACGGGGACCAAAGGAAAAGGGATGTGGAAGCTTTCGGGCCACCAGTCTGCTCCAGGTTGCAGAAGAGACACTGTCTCAAAGGAATAAGGTAGAGCATGATAAAGCAGGACACCGATGGTCTCCTCTGATCTCTACACACATTTGTTTAACACACACGCAAACACCACACACATGTACATTCTATACATGTTCTCACATATAAATACATGTACTCACACATACAGAAAAAGACCCAGGGTTGAGAGCCTCAGGTGACAATCCTTCCCTCAAACACACTCACGCCCCTTCTTGCTCTATCACTTCGTATGGCCCCCAGGTCCTCAGTGTACCTGATCTGCTCTGGGCTTGCAGAACCCAGACCTGCTCGGAGCCCCACATGGAGCTCTGGCTGCAGAGTGAACAGATGGGAAGAGCCATAGACATCCCAAGTAGAAAGATGCTAGAGTCAGGGTTCAGTGGGGCTTGAAGAGTGGGCCATGGGCTGCAGGCTGTGTGGGAAGCCTGAAGTGGATATAGATAGAATGAGTGTTGGCTTTCTACTTCATAGCAACCATGCCGGGGAGAAGGGAGGATAAGTGGTGGCCTCCCTGAGAGGAGGACCCAACAACATTGTCATGTAAGTGACAAACACCCTTACCTCAGAGCCTGTGACTGGTCCCCTCCCATCCTGAAGGACTCCTTTGTCTACACATGTAGTCTCTGTTGGGGTCAGTGTCGAGTCTGCCTTGCACAGCTGACCCACAGCCTGAGTAGGGAACCAGGCAGGAGAGGGAACTGCCCTGCTCATCGCTCCCATCTCTCCAATCTTCATGCTCTCTGCTCTTCTTCATCTCTGTAGCAGCTTCCATAGGTCAGGTGCTCACTGGGCGCCAGACACTGCCCTGCATGCCACTGGCTTTGTCTCTTTCCCAGGGTTAGAAACCCCTGAATAAAGAGAGAGGGCTCAATGTGTTTCAGATCACATGATGACCAAGGGAAGCTCATTCAGCTAAAGTGTTTGCTCCAAGACTCAGCCTGGTACCCACTTGGGTGACTCTGTGGCCTAAACTGGCTTTGCCTTCTCTGTGGTGTGGCAGGTACACATAACAGAATATTGGACAACTTGAAACTTTTGCGTTTCACCCCAAAGAGGTGATAATGAGGTATCTTTATGCAGTTGGCACCTTTTTGTTGCCAGAATTCATGGGTTTGGTTGCATGCAGGCTTTGACTTTCTCCCGGCAGCATCTGGTGTCATTAGATGAGCCTGCTTCACTGGCAATAAGACTCGAGTTGAATGTCATGTTTGCAGCTGGAGTGTTCAGAGACCCCGCGAGAAGGGTTGCAGCCCAGCAGTTGGATGACGGTTAGAACCAAGGTACACACTGAAGCCCTCTGATCCAATGCAGAGTGTACGGCTTCTCTGGACAGTTGAAATGATAGCTCAGTACCAAGCTCCAGCTTGGTATCATCTTCCTTGGGGCTGTAAGGACCGAGGGTTAATGTCTCCAGGGCTCAGTGGCATGCATTTTACCTTACTGTCCACACTGTCTGAGACCCTTTCAGAATGAGGACATCATTTTGACAGAAAGCTCTCTCTGTGAGTAATTTTCCCACAGGTTCCCTTTTAATAAATATGTAGCACACAGGCACTGAGAGGTATGAACATATGCCTCTAGTCTAGTGGGGTCAACAGGAAATTTTTGTGTCATATTTTGGGGTGCTTGCAGTGGTAATCAAAATGTTCTATCACTGCTAGGCATGGTGATGCATGAATGTAATTCTGATAGTTGGAAGGCAAAGGCAAAGGAGACCAAAGCCCTGGGTTTGATCCCTGGAACAAAATGCCGCAGCCTGATGCCGCCACCACCACCACCACCACCAAAATATGCCTACGGTGATGGTGGGCATTGATCATGAGCATTGAGGTTTAGGGTAGGGCTGAGCGGAATTTGCAGGTGCTATTGGATTGATGTTAAACTTTAACCTTTAAAAGTGGCTTAATTAGGGGCTGGAGATTGGCTCAGAGGTTAGGAACACTGTCTGCTTTTCCGGAGGACTTGGATTTGATTCCCAGAATCCACGTAGTGGCTCAAAATCATCTGTAACTTCAGCTCCGGGGGATCCAATGTTCTCTTCTAGTCTCTGTGGGCACCAGGCACACAAGTGGAATCTAGGCATATGTGCACATGAAATATCCATGATAAACAAACAAACAAAAGCAGCCTTATATCCAGTAGAGACAAAGTCCTATGACATACTACATTGAACCTTAGGGTTGAATTTCATGCCTAGAAATCTCTTTTTTTTTAAAACATATTTTGCATTTATTTTATGATTTTTTGCATGTTCGTATGCATGTGTACCATGTGTGTGTCTGGTGTCAGAGGAGCACATTGGATCCTCTGGAACTGGACTTACGGATGGTTATAAATCATGTTATGGGTGCTGGGAACCAAACCTGAGTCCTTTGTGAGAACCATAAGTGCCCTAAGCCACAGAACCACCTCTGTAGCCACAGACACATCTTTCTTACTTCTTAGAAAATGCAAAAACTATAAGTATAATATTGGAGTACACTAAAGCTTAGGGAAAGAGACTGTATTGTTCCACGAAAAAGAAACTATCCCATATGGATTTTTGAGCTGGAAGAAAACCCCACAGTGTAATTAATGGTCTGTTAGTTAATGAGTTAATTAATTAACCAAACAGGTCCTGCCATAGAGCAACAGAAGCAGCAATTAAATCCAGCTGGTACGGCTTGACAAGTCATAGTCTCGAGAGATAAAACTCTTGGGAAAATGTTGATAAGACCGAGGCCAGCCTCACTCAGTAGGGTGGATGCTGACCTCTGCCCTAGATTCTGAGGATAAACATATGGCCTGCATTTGAACAGTGGCATTTTACTGCCCTTGAAGATGATCTGGGAAGAGTGGCAATAACATTGGCAAACAAAGCTGAGGATGGCAATTCCTGGCCCATTAGGGCGGAGTGACATTTGGTTTTTCACATTGCTAGGTCTCTTAGGAGAGTGGTAAAAAGGCCTCTTATACCTTTTGAGTGCCTATAACTTTGGTGTTCTCTGGTATAGTCAGCTTCAGTCTTATTTAATAGCATGTTATGTAGACATTTCTTAGGAAGTTTTACAGTCATTTCACCCACGGTAGCCACAGAATCCATCAATGTCAAAACATATGCAGGCTATAAATAATTTTAAAATGTTAAGTATCTGTGTTTTAACTGTCTTCCCCATCCTCTCAGATACTCTGAGAGGATTAAACTCCTTTAAAGGCTCTGAGTGTCCAGCTTTAGTCAGTGTTTGATTATTGTCCCAAGTGACACTTTCGGCGGACGCTCACTCCCTGAGTGAATGCTAATATGTGGTATGTGCCTCATTTATACACCTGTTTCCAAAAACGTAGCCTGTCTTACCTGTGTGAGCACCAACCTGGGATAGATATGAGCTCTGCTTTATCATTAGTTAACAAAGGAGGAGGAGGGGATGGTGGTGCTGGCTAGCATGTATCCTCAGCCTTCAGGAGGCTGAGGCAGGAAGATTAGGAGCTGAAAGTCAGCCTTTTTATAGGAAAATTTGCCTTATAATCCCCAATAGTAAGGCAAGAATAAGAGCGAAGAAACTGTTGGTGAATGTTTCTTTCCCGCCAGCCACTACTAAGTAACCACACTGAAGCTTATATTAATTATAAATTCTTGGTCAATAGCTCAGGCTTGTTCCTAAATAACTCTTACATTTTAACTAACTCATATTTCTTATCTATGCTTTGCCACATGGCTTGGTACCTTTTTCAATACCACATCCCCATCTTGCTTCTCCCTACATCTGCTGCAACTCCTCTGACTATGGCCTTCTTCTTCCTGTCTCATGTCATGCTGTCTCACCCAATCTCTTCCTGCCCAATTATTGACCAATCAGCTTTTTATTAACAATGAAAGCAATACATATTTACAGTATGCAGATGTAATATTGTAATATTTACACAAAAGATTAATGTAATAAATATAATATTATAATAAATGTAATTCATTTTAATAAATGTAATATTGTAATATTTACATGGTCTACAAATAGGTAAATCACTCTGGGGAAGATAGGAAGTAAAGAGAGAAAAGAACAGCATGAGGTCAGATCAAGAACAGAGAAACAGCCAATGGGAGGAAATGACTCTGGAGACTGACCCCAGCCCAAGGCCTCATCCTACAACCTCAATGGGTCCATGATTCTAAGGGGGAAAAAAATGGACTATGTGGTAAACTGTGTGGAAGATCCCACAGTGATTCTTTAGATCAGGAAGACAAAAATCTACCTAACACTACTTTCAAAGGTGGGCTCAAGGTTGGTAGACTCAAAAATCCAGTGACAGAATTACTGAAGGAAAAGAGGCAGGCAGGGGTAACAAAGTCAAAAGAGGCATTTTTAATTAATTGCTTGAGTGTAAATATGCACACGTGTGTGTTTAGGGTGTGAGCAGGTTCTGGAGGTTAACAGAATGTCTTCTGCTGAACCTGGAACTGCCCATTTCTCAGGGCTTGCTGGCCAGTGAGCTGTCAGGATCCTTGTCTCTACCTCCCCAGCCCTGGGATTACAGGGGCTCATCTCCTGACTTTTATGTGGGTAGTGGGGTTTGAACACAGGTCCTCATGCCTGCATCGCAAACATTTTACTGACTGAGCCTTCTCCTTAGCTCCAGGAGAGGGTATATATGTATGTATATGTGTGTGTGTGTGTATAAATTATAATACAATAGTTGATTATCTAGATGTTTATAGGTTAGATTCTAATTGTTTAATGACAGACATTGAAGATGTTAGCTGGTGATAGAATAGCATTAGGCAGATGTTCTACATTCATACCATCCTGTACCATGTACCACACACACCCAGAACTTTAGGGATGCTGACTGTGCTCCACAGTGTTGTACACACCTCACCTCATGGATGCCTATTCAGTCCCTGCCCTGTGAGGTTCAAGCTGAAACCCACATTTAGTGGGAGAAGGTGATGATACAGAGAGATGACACAAATTGCCTTGTGAAGCTTCGGAATTGCTGCCGAAGAGCTGGGAAAATACCTACAAGGTCTGAGTTTGTGAATGCTCATGGATGATTCTAGAATATAAATGGAACTGCTGTGAATCAGCAAGACAAAGGACATGGGAGGAGAGGCAGCAATAGTGTCTTCCTTTCTGAAGGTCCCCTCTGGGCTCTGATATACTGTAGTTGACAATTATGCCTTGTGTACCCTAAACTTGGAATGAAGTCAATGTCCAGTGTACTTAAGCTTCTAATGTCATGGTCTCTCCACTCCCAAGGCTTGATCCTAGCCTTCCCAGGAATTGTGTGTAGGGGCTTCCCACTGCTTCAGGATAGCATAGACCCCAGACAGGTGAGATTACCTGGGCAGCAGCTGCTTGCCCAGATCCCAGTCATGGCTGCATATGTCGGGAGGCATCAGTGTTTCCACTGAAAAGCTTGAGAGCAACTTGATAGTTAACTATCAAGTTATTTTAGTAGTTGGATTACCTAAATTTTGTAATTTTGATATTTGTTTTATGTTTTAAAGATTGTGTGTGGTGTATGCTTGTGTGTCTGTCTGTCTGTGTCTCTGTATGTGTATGTGCCTGCATCTGTCCGTGCGTCTGTGTGTGTGTGTGTGTCTGTCTGTCTGTGTGTGTCTGCATGCTTTTTCATGGGTGAATTTTCAGGCATTGCTTCTTTGCCCAAAGAGCACAAAGTCAGATCCTTAAAGCCCCCCTGGGTAGATGAATCCCACATCCCTGGGACAAGATGCTGCACTGGCTAAGCATGTCTTCCCCCTTTTCACTTCCTTTTCTCACCATCCTCTCAGTCCTGCAGACCCAGAGAGCAGGGTCTGGGACAGAGGTGGCCCGTGAACTCACTTATTAGGTCAGCAAGAAACCAGTAGCATTGAGAGGTAAGCGAGGAGTCCTCTGCCTGCACTGGCAGCTGCTGCTCAGGGCAGTGGACTGATGGCGAGCCACGGGGTTCACTGTGAGGAGCCAGCACTGTGTGTGTGTGTGTGTGAGAGAGAGAGAGAGATAGGGAGAGGCAGAGAGCAGGAATGGATGAACAGGAAGAGCTGATCCACAGGCATCAAATGTTCCTCTCCAGGTGTTAGCTTTCCCCACGCTGGCAGATGGCCTGGGGTAACAAGCAGCAACATCAATGTGGAAGCCAGAGGTGCAAGGTGGGCAAAAGGCCAGGAGCTGCCAGGTGGTGTAGGGGATTCCCGCAGGGTTGGAGACAGGTAAGGAGGCCCAAATCCTTCCTGCTCCCTCCAGGCTAGAGTGTACTCATATCTGTCTCAAATCACAGTGGGACTGTATCTCCAAGCTCTTGCCTTCCTACCTCCCAACCCTGCTATGTCTTGGAGTCCTTGTCACTGGCGTTTATCCACATTAGGCGACAGCTTCACAGACCTCCCGCTAGCTCTATGCCCCAGCTTCCTCTTGACGGAGTGTCTTAAATGGACCTCTTCGCAGAGGTTTCCCTTAGGATGCTGTGCCCAACATCTGGACCCCACTTCTTCCACTTTCTCTAGCCGGGAGTCTCCTAAGGTGACAGGCCAGCTACCCTGACTTTCCCATGACTGAGGGGGTTTCCTGACAAGGACCTGTCAGTGTTAAAACTAGGAAAGTCCCTGGCAACACTTGGTTACGCTACATGCCCCACCATGGGAAATAAAGGATCCAAAAGATATAAAATAATGAAACTTATACATGCACACAGCATGGATGCTTAATAGAGAGGACGGGGCGAGAGAAGGTGTGAAGAAGCCACAGGGCCATGTTGGGTGCTGTGCTGAACTTGGTGAGCAGAATGAAGAGCAAGGCCGGGCAACAGTAACCACAATCGCGCTCAGCCTGGTGGGGTCTGAGCCGTGAGTGGAAGATGACTTCCCCAAAGCACACAGAGGCGCTAAGCCCTTCTCAGAGAGGCTCGGGAGAGGATGCCCTCAGATCTTAGGCTCAGAACACGGCAATGACCTCCACAAGCTGCTATTGTGTCTTATGAATGAGAAGGTTCTGGGCAGGAGCAGTTTTCAGGGAGTGCTGTTGGGTGCGAGGGACAGAACCGGGCCTCTGACAGTCACAGGCCTCACTTTGAAATTAGAAGACACCATCACTGATCACAGATTTAATAAAAAGATGCAGGCAGCCATGCTGTAGGAGTGCGGATGTTACCCCAGGGTTTGTGTCATGGAATGGAGTCCCTGTTATGAGGTGGTGAGATGCTAGAAAGGTAATCTGACTTTGGTGTTTAGAGGGTGCGCTCTGTTCTGATCTGGATTATGTAGGTCATTGGGGTGGGCTTCATAGTTCAATCCTGGTAGCTCTATGAAATAAAGCAAAGCCAGTGTGTGTGTGTGTGCGCACACACACACACACACACACACATACATCCCTTACCTCTTGCCATGTGATGCCCTGTATCACCTGGGGACTCTGTAGGCAAGAAGATGATTACCAGATACAGACTCTTGAATCTACTAGATCTGTGTGTGTTGGGGGGTGGAGTCGTAGCTAACACAAGGAGAGTGGATGGGGGCATGGCTAACCCAATGAATTTCCACAATGTAGAAGTACAGTGGGACTGTGCTGCCCCACCTGCCAGCTCCCAAATAACCACATGGAGATTTCTTATTATGAGAGTCCAGCCAATAGCTTATCTTGTTCCTAATTAGCTGTTATGATTTGACCCATTTCTATTACTTTATTTTCTGTCACGTGGCTTTATCACCTCATCTCCATAGTGCCCATCCTGCTTGCTCTGCTTCTCACTGGTGACTCTGCTGTTCTTCTTCCCAGGGCTCTCTCTGCCCCGAAGTATTAGTCATCTGAAAAGTATCAGATTTTGCCACTGTGTAAGAACATATTATCACAGTGACACATGGTTTCCTGAGGAGACATAAACAAAAGTCTGTCCTCTCAGAGAGACCCCCCAAAGACAGAGCAAAGGAACTACCCAAGTCTTGCTTGGAGAAGCAATGGGCTCATTGGCGTTACTTACAGGAACATGGGTGACTCAAAGGCCGTTGCATCACTGAGCTCAGCCCGGGATGGGTGACAGACAGCTAATGGAAGCTGTGTCTCTGGATCTTAAACGCTGCTTCCAAAGGCCTGTCCTGACCTGTGCCTTCCTGCAGGGCTCACCCTTCTTTCCTTGTGCTTGGAATGCAGCGTGATTCTCTGATAGCATTTAACACACCCAACTTTGTATTCTATTACCAATACCACATCCCTAACACTTAGCCAGGAGCCGAGTCCAGTCTAGACCCCTTCTAGGTGTACAGTGGTATGTCTTCCTTCCTGGAGCAATTCATGAGTCTTTTGAATGAATGAATGAATGAATGAATGAATGAGTGAGTGAGTGAGTGAGTGAGCAAACCATCTTTCTGTCCAGTAGGGCAGGACGTCAGTGATAGTTGAATTTTAGGTTGGACGCACGCTACTGCACAGGACATCCCGTGCACTTATCCACTTGAATGTGCACAGTGAGAACTTGTGATTGCTGAAGGCTGCTGGCTGACTGTGCTCTGCGTCTTGGTTAGTGTGTATTGGGAAAGCAAGCTCTGACAACACAGGGCCAGCGTGAAGTTCACGTGCCTTTCTTGGTATTCCTGTCCTCATATTTGGCAGTACGGAGCATCAAACCCAGGGCTCCAAGAAGGCTAAGCAGGGTTTTTCTTCTTGTTTGTTTCAATAACCCCAAATCATCACAACAAAAGCAATTCACGTGTGAAATACTTTATGAAACGAATATTTTCCATCTACAGCCTGTGCAACCTTATTGGTCACAGGCCCCATGTGACTGCAGAGCCTGTGACAAGCCGTGGAAAGACTGGGCACTAAGTCAGCCTGGCCCCAGGGCTTGGCAGAACCCACATGTGAGTGGAAAAGACAAAGTCTCTCTTAACATGCTGTCACCTGAACAAGGACATCCTGGGGTGTCCTGTGGAAAGGGCACTGCCGAGCGACCTCGAGTGCTACAAATAATGTCTTTCTGCGTTATGAACTATTCAGAGCCTGCGCTTTGGGCTGCTTACATTTAAGCAGGACTGCGACCTCTGAGGAGAGAGCACTCAACGGTTCCATTGTCTCTGGCTAGCCTGGGTGTCCTTGAAGCCATCCGTCTTCAAACCTGGCCGGTGCTGTCCTGAGATGAAATGTTTTCCTGATGGCAACCCATGGGAAATGTTATGAAAACAACGCTGTTGTCAATCTTACTTTCTCTCGCTCTCAGTCTCAAACCGCCATGAGAACAATAAACAAAGTCAAACTGAGCGCAAGGCACGGGAAGGAGGAACCGTGCCCGGGTCTGCTAAGGGCACTGGAGTGTGGCGCAAGGTTTCTTGTTTGAATCAGGGAACAGATTTTAACCCTGTCGTCGTTTGTTGAATGATTCTAACGACAAGGAAGAGGCTTTTGTGTGTTGTCGTGTTTCTTCTCCAACTCATTTGTCTCTGACAGGAGCCGTCTCAGTGACACGAGGACCTTGGTGTTTGTGTCTAACGCGCCCTCGTGTTCACAGAAGAGGAAGTCCCTAGGTTGCAGGACTAAGCAGCATTCTCTGATTTGATGTAAGAAGATTCTAGAATGGAGTGCCAAAGTAAAAGCTGAGGCAGTGGCCTTGGAATACTGCTTCTTAATGCTCATGTCAAATGTGCTTGTTCTGTGAAGTTTATATAAACCACACCTGTTAGACCAGGAAAAGACCAAAGATTTTGACTCTGAAGGCTAGTTTGACATTCGGGAAAAGTCGTATTTTTCCGGTGATAGTGTCATCGCCTTGGCTGCCTGGGTCCTGAGGGTGTGTCTTTAATAGAAAATATGACCTTTGGCAAATATTAAAAGGTACTAATGACCCCAGTTTCTGACAGAATTATGCAAAGCATTGGTGACCGCACTTCCCAAGCAGAGAAGTGGCTGGCAGTTTGGAAAGACAGAAACTGAGCTCTAGTAGATGGGTCGGATCTTGTTCTGCAGCCCGGAGTTCCTTCTCAGAGCTGTAGGTGGGGAGCCCCTTGGCTCTTCAGGACGACGGATTTCTAAGAATGTGAGTCTGGATGTGGAAGCATCCCCAGTGCTTACAGTGAACTCCGGATCACACCCTCCCCAGGAGGCAGGGGCGGGGACCGCTGGAAAAGGTCAGAGCTTTAAAAGGAAATCAAATCACTCTGTTGTAATAACTTGTCAGTAAATCACCACACTAGACCGAAGCAGCCACCACACAGATGCTTAGATTAAACAAGTCCCTCCGTAGTCCCTCAGGGACGGATGGAGTCTTGTGAACCTTCCCCTGCTTGACCACGAAATGCTGACAGCTCCAGCTGTGTGCAGGTCGTGTGCAGGTGACCACAGCAGATGGCCTAGTGTAAAGACCGCGTCCTGTCCCATTCAGAGGAGACGACTGGTTCTCAGGCCACACCTCTGGCTCTAACATTTTTTTTCTGTGTCCTCTTCCTTGGTGTCCCCTGAGTCTTTTACGTGTGTAAGGAGTGGTATAGATGTCCTGTAGAGTCAAGGACGCCATGGTCCCTTCTCTGCACCTTGACTAGCCATCAGTCTGTGGATTAACCACTGTTTATAGCAAAAAAAAAAAAAGTTTCTCTGGGAGAAGCTGAGAGCCAAACTAATCTATGGTCATACAGTAAGTGTTTGGAGGTGTGTGTGAGCCCACCTAGATAAATCAATAACAACGGGTTCTTCCATAGTACCCATAACCGCCCCAGCCACGGGGTCTTGACCAGGTTTATGGTATCACCTTTTTAGGTAATTTTTTTTAATTTAAGATTTACTTATTTTATGTTATGAGTGTTTTGTTCGCATGTGTGTCTGTTTACCATGTGCATGTCTGGTGCCCATGGAGGTCAGAAGAAGATACTGGAACCCTGGAACTGGAGTTGTGATATGATATGTAAGTTCTGGGAATTGAACGCTGTTCTTCTGCAAGAACAATTAGTGCTTCTTTTTTTAAGAAGTATTTAATAATTTGTTTATTTTATTTTATGTGCATTGGTGTTTGGCCTGCATGTATGTCTGTGTGAGGGTGTGGTAACCCCAGAAACTGGAGTTACAAACAGTTGTGAGCTGCCACGTGGGTCCTGGGAATTGAACTAGGTCCTCTGGAGATCGGCCAGTGCTCATAACTACTGAGCCATCTCTCCAGCCCCTGGTTTTAAAGTTTTTATGGCTCTTCATTCTTCAGGGGTTATTCTGGGAGATTGCTTCTCAGGGATCTTAAAAAATCAACTCTAAGAAAAGTTTGTCGCCCCTGTTATTAATTAAAGTTAATCCAGATATAGAATGTAGACAGATCTTATATCTTTAAATAAAAAGAAACTGTGATTAAAATTTTTGTGGAGATAAAAGTTGACATTCTATGGGATGTGGTCAGGAGTATTTATTTTGGGAGGTTTTACAAGAGTGAAATTGACATACACTATCAAGTTTTATTACATAGTATTTTAAATCTTGTTTTAGAAGTATTTGGATCATAAAGCATATAAAACAACCAAATAATTTTATTGAAATTATGAGGATTTTCTTTTTAGCCAACGCTCTTTATGTTTACTATGACTTGACGACTCTTCCAAACTCTTAGAGACTCAGAGTCATATTTTTAAAAGAAGGCTCCAGATGTTTCTGATTCCTGTGTGTAAGAAGCCACATCCAAAATAAGTGATTGGTTTAAGAATAGGAGTTGAGGCTGGGCATGGTGGCACACTCCTTTAATCCCAGCACTTGGGAGGCAGAGGCAGGCGGATCTCAGTGGTTTCAACACCAGCCTGGTCTACAAAGTGAGTTCCAAGACAGCGAGAGCTGTTACATAGAAAAACTCTATCTCTAAAGAACCAAAAATCAAAACAGAACAAAACAAACAAAAAGAATAGGAGTCATGTGTGCTCGTTTATGGCAATGATCTACAAAAGAGATTCATAAATCACACTCAGATTTTATAAAGCAGTCATGGACCGTAGTATCACATACACAGGTAAATGCACAGGGAAAAAAAATCTCAAAGACAGCAAATGTGTGGAAACTTAAGAGATGGTAACAAGTTCTGCTGTTTTCGTCTAATTTGCATATACTTATATTGCAAAACATTAAATTACAGTCAATGCAACAATGCATTGTAAAAAGTGTTTATTCTCCTAGCTTTTTAATCTGTTGGTGAAGACTGGGAATATAGTTAACCCCAGGTTTTGAATAAAAAGAATTACAGACATGCTTTTAGAAGTAAAAAGTTCATTTAGTCACAAATAAAATTATAGAATTGTGACTTTTCTGGAAAATTCAGGATGTGTGGTCAAAACTGAGTGTTTATTATCAGAGCTAAATGGCAATGGTCTCTGCAAGGCCTAGGCAGGGATCTCCACTCTGGTGACCATGGTGATTTGAGAAGAGATGGAAAACTGATGTTGCAGACAGAGGGGCAGCATCAGGGACTCAGAAAGGTAAAAGTGACGTGAACACAGTGTGTGTGCATCGCGAAGCTGAGGTGGTAAACAGTACTGGGCCAGAAGAAGACCTGGAGGATGGGCCTTGATGAGTGTAAGAGTGTAGGAGGAGAGAGGCTTGTTGGTTCCCACTGCCCAGTTCCTGGCCACCCAGCTAGCTTAGTCCCAAAATAACCACATAGAAATTGTATTTATTAAAACACTGCTTGGCCCATTAGCTTTAACTTCTTATTGGCTAACACTTATATTAATTTAACCCATTTCTATTAATCTGTATATCACTACATGGCTGTGGCTTACCGGGTAAAATTCCCAGTGTCTGTCCCCTGTGGGTCCATGGCTTCTTCCTAACTCTGCCTCCCTTGTCCCAGCATGCTATTTAATTTTCCCCACCTACCTAAGTTCTGCCCTATCAATAAGCCAAGGCAGTTTCTTTATTCATTAACCAATGAAAGCAACACATAGACAGAAGGACCTCCTACACCATAAGAGCATGACTCTTCTGTAAAAGTGAGAACCAGCTTAGATCTGAGCAGAGTATCTCCAATTTCTACCGTAACTTCAATAAACTCACTGGTTCACCAGCTAGACTTATGTAGATCCTTTCTTTGGTCTGTCGTCCGTACCTTATCTGAGTGAACATTTGTCCATATGACCCCAGGAAAAGCCACAGAACAGGAAAGCCCAGGTAGGAGCTGTTGTTTTAGATGGATTATTTGGTATCTAGTGAATACAGCTCCAGTGGGCCCCCTTTCTCAGTGCTGAAGTAGTGTTTTTTAAAACATATCAGAAGACCTCGGGACCTTGATCTTGAACTTTGTGTATGAAGATACAGTAGGTATCACAGGTACCAGCTCCTCTCTACTACTCCAGGTGATATTGGCCTTCAGGATTGAGAATATCAGTAAAAGCATGAGTGAATATTGTATATAATTTTAAATTAACACCATGTTAAAGAGACGTTAGATGAAATGTAGTGTTTCAAACCCTAAGACTTCAGTTATTCTACACTGTCTTGAAAGTTTAGACATAAATCTTTGAGCTATAAATTTAGTTGGGCTTTAAAAAATGCTTTAATGTAAATTTATTCATTTATTTTTATAAGTTATAAATTTTATAGGTATAAGATAGTAGATCATTTATTAGCAAAAAGTAGCCACAATTTGTCCTACAATCTGGGATGATGAAACCAAGATGACTTAGTATAATGTGTTGGCATTGGAAGCAAAGAGAGTTCTGGAAAGATCCTATCTCTGGAGTCCTGTTCCTATCCTGGCGACAATAACACTTCATTTAGTCAGGTTTCTGATGCGTCTCGTGAAATCAAGAAATCTTAAAGTTCTTGAAGCATGTACCCATAATGACAGGGGCTATTCTGTTTTCTTTAAAACACAAAACATCCATTTTTAATTGATTCTGTAATCTAAAGTATATTTCATTGAGATTTTAAAGTATGGAAGAGGGTAGCATTATCATGTAGGTATTATTTTACAAAAACCAAAATGTGTACATTTTTTCCAAATTGAATTCTTAGAAGAAAGGAAATTTTATTCAGATTGACACAGAGTATATCCTCCTAGCACATGGACAGTTTGAGGCCAGAAAGCTGAAGGTTTGAGCTATAGGACTCAGACAGACCCACAAACTGGTGGCCAACAGGAAATTAGCTGATAGACAACAGGAAGTTAGCTGGTAGGCCAACAGGAAATTAGCTGATAGACAACAGGAAATTAGCCAGCAGACCAAAAGGAAATTAGATGGCAGTCAAGCAGGAAGTTAGCTGGTAGACCAACAGGAAATTAGTTTATAGATCAACAGAAAAAAATATCTGATAGACCAACAGGAAGTTAGTAGGTATGAATCCTTCAAAATATGAGAACCACAGAAATGATGAACACCTAGATTGAAATATAAACTTCTGACAAACCTTTGACTGATCGCCAATTTATGCATTTATAAATTACCCCACCCCCTGACAGGACACAAGACCTTAAAGCACACTGAATGTATTAATACAGATGTTTTTATTTAGAGTTGTTGGTGTGTGTGTGTGTGTGTGTGTGTGTTGCTTTGTTTCTTTGAGACAGGTTCACAATATGTACCCAAAGCTGTTTTGGAACTTACTATATCGTCTAAGCTGGCCTTGAACTATCAATTCTGCTACTTCAGGCTTCTGGTTACTAGGAATACAAGTATATACCCAATTCCCAGAATTAACACAGTTTTGGTCAGTGGTATACTTTTTACTTTCTGTTATAACTATTTACCTTGAAGTCACCTCCAAGGGATTCAATGGCTCTGATCTTCTGAGTCACTGAATTCCTTCTGGGCCCATTTCTGATTCTACTGGTATTTACAGAGTGATATTGTTTATCTGGTGTTTGTAAGGACACATAATGGCCCTGAGTTCAGGAGTTTACAGCAGCTTTCCTTTGTGGAGTCTGATGTAGCTGCACCGGACAGCTAAGGAGGATGAGTGCCTGGTGGGAAAACCAGGCACTCAGCAATAGGTTGTTGCTCCCTCCCAAGCACACACAGATAAATAGCCAGGCTGGGGGCAGCATTCAGAAGGACCCTCTTCTAACAGGATTCCCAGGGTAGCTTGAACTCCCTCAAGGGCCTGACTCTGCCTCCCAGGTGGTTCAGGATCAACAGAGAACAGGGACAAGCAGTGGAAGAATCTCTGTGCTCAGTCCCCAGATGGGGTCCTCATGTCACACAGGTTAGGTGGCAGCAGCACAGTGTCTCCCTGGCTCTGCACACACACATGTTCTGCTTTCTGATAAAACTTCCAAGAGCTGCTGACCTACGGGTAGGACCCTTTTCCTGCTATAGTTCAGAATTTTTATTTGTATGTTGGTTGAGGCTTTTATCTGGAAATTGAGGAAGAAAGAATCCTAAAAAATTCATAACTCTGTGACCCTTGGATATTGGAAGCTAATCTTTTATTTTAATTAAAAGATTTTCATTTCTTCCTTTCATTGGTATGGTGTTGACAGAGGTTTCTGTCCTTCCAGGTCCCACAGTCATTCAGTCCCAAAGAAACACACAGAGGTCTACAATAATCATAAACTGGTTGACTTATTAGCTCAAGTTTTTTATTAACTCTTACATCTTAAATTAACCCATAATTCTTGTCTGTGTTAGCCACATGACTTAATACCTTTTATCATTCTCATCTTGCTTCCTCTGCATTTGGGTGACAACTACAGACTGAGCCTTTTCTCTTCCTAGAATTCTCTTACTATGGTCGCCCCACTTATACTTCCTTCCTGGTCTCCCCACCTATACTTCCTGCCTGGATACTGGCCAATCAATGTTTTATTAGACTGATACAAGTGACAAATCTTTACAGAGTATAAAACCATTGTCCCACAGCATTTCCCCCATTTTTCTAAACAAAACCTCTGAATCTAATCTCCTTTGTTTAGCATTCTTCCTGACCATTATCCATAACAACTTGTAACCAACACTCTAAACAAAGACAAATATCCATAGTCCATTTTTGGGAATGCGAGTGTGGTTTTCTCCTGCTGATTTGAGGCACTGATAATCTTCTGAGGACTTAAATAAAATTTAAGATTATGGTCAAGTCCTGACTAGAGTATTCTGTGAGACTTGATCATCTCAGCTAACTGTCTTGAGGCAGTTCTGGATGTAGAACTCAAAGGAAGCTCCTACAGAGGTCCTCTGAAATGTTGGATCATCTGGACCATCCATTCCTATCAGAGGTTTTTTTCAGGGGGTCTTCCTTGATCAAGCCTGATTTTTCTTAATCCGCAGATTCTCATTTCCTGTGGAAACAAAAGTAAAACCTTTTCTCAAAAGTAACGTATCTTTTGACTTAAATTTTTAAGTCAAGGCATTTTCAAAACATATATGTTGGATTAATCCAGCAACACTTATAATCAAATGTCTTTTAGCAGCTGTTGCTCCTTCCTCAGTCATCAAACAATTCAAAGACAACACAATAATACACAGTATCCAAATTCTCCCTGTATTTTCAACTTATGTGGTTTTATTAAATATTTCTTTTATTTTTAATTTTTTTGTTTTTTGAGACAGGGTTTTTCTGTGTAACTTTATCTGTCCTGGAACTCACTCTGTAGATGAGACTATTCTTAAACTCACAGGAATCTGCCTGTCTCTGCCTCCCAAGTATGGGATTGAAGTTGTGTGCCAAGACACCCAACTACTCTCTTTCTTTTCTTTAAGGACTTTATTGTTTTTCTTTTCTCTCCCAAACCTACATATATTTTTAAACACACTTTAAACTGTGTAGAGGTTTGGTATTTTTTTTTGATCTGAATCTATCTTTACTGTTTATCTCTCTTCTTCTGACAACATGAGTCTTTAATTTGCTAAACAATATGGCTAGGATTAAAGCCATGGCTTTGACGGCTGGATCCACCCCATTCCTTAGCTTTCTAAAAGTCTAATTTCATGGCTTAAGGTACTGGTGGGAGCCATGTTTATTGCCACAACTCTATGGAGTTTCAAGGTCCTAGCCACCACCAAGAAGCATGTTGTCAGCTATTCATAAACACCATTTAAATGTTTGGTGGTGGGGCCTCTTAAAAGAGCTGCAAGACTTTTGCAGCTAAAGCTGAGTCAGGAAGCCTCTCTTAAATAAATGAGATGCACTTGCCTCTAGCAAACAGAGTCCACCCAAGAAAGTGCTGCAAGAGGCAGTGCTTAACTCTGTTCTTTTGTGTCTAGAATTACTTCCTAAGCTCTCTCAGGATTTACGTAGATGTAGTTGTCCCACGTTGGGTGCCATTTGTGGATTATGCATACTATTGTGATTTCTTTATATTTTGTCTGTGAATGAACTAAGTACAGAGAGACATTTCATTGTACAGGCTGCTAAGATAAACCAACATATATATTTTAAAGGTTTCTTTACTTCAAAATTTGGGTCTAAGGATATGTTGCTTTGGAAAAGAGGTTCTGTTTTTGTTTCCACAGAGGTTGGAAACCTGTGAATTCCTTCCAGACTAATGTGGTTTTGCCTTGGTCCTCTAACAAAACCTTGTAAAGTCTTCTCATGATTTTCTGTGGCCTGGACAGCAGATGAAGAACAAGGGTGCACTGTCATGAGAAGGTGGCGTCTAGGAGAAGGGATGGGGGAAGAGTGCAGAGGGGTGGGATGGTGGGTGTACTTCCTATGGGATCCCGGACCCTGATGACCCTGCTATACAGCCACATAGAGGCATTCCTGCTCTCCCAGGAGACAGAGGTCCAGGAGATGGCAGCACTGCATGAAGCATCCCATGGAAGGGAGTCTATTGAAGGCTTAGAGAAGTTCATCTCGCTGCTCTGCCTGCTGTTTGCTGTCCTCTGTCTGAACAGGGCACACTTTCAGGTGGCATTGTAAGCCTTCCTCTGAGCACCCACTGGGGCAGCTGGTCCCTGCTCAGAGTGCTGGAAGGGAGCCAGGGTCTCCAGTCAGATGTGCGTGTCTTTCTTTTACTGGACACTGGAGTGGACCCAGCCCCACTGTAGGACAGGCTGGACTATGAGGTCAGGATATGGGCCTTGGTGGTAGCAAGGGCTAGATGGGGCAAGGACAAGACTGTTTGTCTCCTGTCACCTGTGACTGAAATAAAGCATGAACACCATCAGTGCAATGGCATTTCCTCCTGTAGTCTCTTCTCTCCTTCCCCCTTTTCTTCTCCCAACCCCTCAGGACTCACTAATTAAAGGAAAGAATATTCCCCCCAAAAAAAATAATTAAAAAGACAGGCTGAATTTCAGACTGGTATAATAACTTACAATAAACTAGATTACTGAAAGTGCAAACTTGGGGGGTCTATTGATCCATGGTATCTGTGATCATGTATTGTGGTGATGTGTGAAGGTGCACAGGGCCACACTGTCCACAAGTATAAATAGTCATGCTGTTCCTATGGGTGCACAGGGCTATGCTGTGTCTTCAGGTGTGCAGGGCCATGCTGTGTCTGCAGGTGTGCAGGGCCATGCTGTGTCTGCAGGTGTTCAGGGCTCTGCTCTGTCTGCAGATTTTCGTGTCCAGTGTGTCCCTGAAGGAATACTCTGTGTTTTCAATCTGCAGCCTCCACAGAGACTTTGTTCCCAGCCTCTCTGCTGGCTCCTGTGGGTTCCTCCATCCTTGGCCCTTCTTGGCTGGTGACTTACTGTTTATAAGGACCACTATGCCTGGATCAGGGGCTGCTGTGACCTAGGGTTCCTTCATCATAATTAGTTGCTTCTGTAGACTATCCCTCCAGAAGGTCCAGCTGATGTGACATTTGAGGGCAGACACTGTCAGTGCAGTAGAATATGCTCCAGCCGATTGTCTCCCCCAAATCACCTTCAGCAGTTGGCAGCTTCTACACATCTATTGCACATTAGACTAGGTTCTGACTTTGCTGGCCTGTAGTGGGGCTCATGCATCTTTTTCTGTTAATCTGGGTATTTCTAGGGCGCATCGGTGCCAGAAGCTACTTTGTGAAACCATCAGTTATGTTATTCCCCATCAGTGCCTTGTATCATAGGTCATGGTGCAGTCAGCATCACTTACTGGATGATTCTCATGGCTCAGGCATTAAACTCTGCACACCTCACATCCTCAGCATGTGACAGGGCACGAGGGGTCAACACAACTCACCAGAGGATGCAAAGCTGGAAAAGAGGGCAGAGCCAAGGTCACCTGACCCCAGAACCATCACTTCCCTGCCCTGAGCCCCTGCAGGAACTGAGAGCCTTTCATCTTTGGAGCCTGATAGACAAATTACAAACACATCAACATAAGTAACTGTTTGTCTTCAATGTCAAGAAATAAAATGGAGGGGTGGGTGATGTGTCCTCTATGATGGGTGGGCACAGGTAAGCCTGCCACAGGACATGCATATCATCAAATAGGGTTAATGCTCAGATTTCTCCCAGCGTCATAAGTTCAGACAAAAAGCATGCATTAGAGACGTCTCTCCATACCGTTTCAAAATGATTTTGCTAATAATGTGTTGACAATGCCTATGGTGAACTCTGGAGAAGGGTTTCGGGTACTGCAGGTTCTATGAGCCTCTGTCCCTCAGTGTGCCTTTTCACACTGAGGTTTGCCATGGTTCTGGGCAGTTACCACAGGCCTTTCCGGCTGCCAGTGGGGCAGAGTGCACTTTGGGCTCAGCACTGAACTGCACAGCGCTGAGAGGGCATAAACCCTCCCCAGTGCCCACCTTGCTGCCTCCACCTCTTCTGCCGCAAGTGCCCCTCTGTGCCGTTTAGTCTAAATCCACCTTGGCGTAAGTGACTCCTGCTCCTGCCATTTGTTTCTTTCTTTGAATCTCTCACATTTAGATATTCCATTTAGATCTCAGTTGGTCTATTTTTGCTTCCCATAAATTGACCTTGGCTTTTCAACTGTTTCACAAGCCACTCACAAAGACAGAAAGTAGATCTAAACATCAGTGATGTTCTTCCCTGGCCTCGGATGCTTAGCACCAAGGTTGCCAAGTTAGCTAGAAATACCTGTGACTCATTTTTATACCTGCAGCTTGTCATAATGGTTCATAGCTTATATAAGGAAAGCGTTAACTTTCTATTATTAAATGATCTCCTAACAGTATCACCAGATCTTATTAAAAATGTGTTTATTGCTGGGTGGTGATGGCACACACCTTTAATCCCAGTGTGTGGGAGGCAGAGGTAGGCAGATCTCTGAGTTTGAGGCCAGCCTGGTCTACAGAGTGAGTTGCAGGTCAGCCAGGGCAACAGAGAAACCCCATCTTGAAAAAAAAACAACACAAAACAAAACACCCAAAACTGTGTTGGCCACTTGTGGTAGTATACACCAGTAGGATTTGCTAAAGGAGGTGGAGGCAGGAGGATCAAGAGTTTGAGGTCAACCTGGGCTACCCATTTTTTAAAAATGTGTTTATTATGACCATAAGAATTGGCGTTCCAATGCAAATTGTTTCCTTCATTATTATAGTCTCATCATTGGAGGGCTCTGTTTTGTGTCCTACTGTTGATTTAAAATGGAAACTGGTGTGTGATTGCTTTGGTCTGCACCACACATAGCAGGGGCATGCCACACCTGACAGTGAAGAGTTTTGCAGTTCCTGCCTTCAGGCTCAGCACTGATTTGGAATGGTTTCATTTATAATGTTGTAGTTGGAGGAGGACGCTAATTAGTTTCCGGCCGCTTAGCCCTGAAATAATCACACAGAAACTCTATTAATTAAATCATTGCTTGACCCATTAGCTCTAGCTTCTTATTGGCTAACTCTTACATATAAATTTAATCCATCTCCATTAATCTGTGCATCGTCACTTGGCTGTAGCTTACCAGGTAACATGCCAGTCAGCATCTGTCTCTGGCAGAGGCTACATGGCTTCTCTTTGACTTTTCCTCTTTTTTCCCAGCATTCAGTTTAGTTTTCCCCGCCTACCAAAGTTCTGCCCTATCAACAGGCCAAGGCAATTCCTTTATTAACCAATAGTATTCACAGCATACAGAGGGGAATCCCACATCATAATGTGTTCTTACCCTTTGTTGTTGTTACTAGAACAAAATTTCTGAAACCTGGTGCTTATGAAGAAAAGAGGTTATGTAGCCCACAGATGTAGAAGTTGAAAGTCCCCATCTGTTTGGCGTCTCTTAAGGACCTCATGGAGACAGTATCACAAAGATATGGGGGAACCAAATGGTAAGAAAGGAAGTCAGAGGAATCTAGAGGTCAGCTTATTCCTTTTTATGGCTTATTCCCTTTTATCCCATTTATGGGAACTGGGGATCGTGCCTCCTCCAAGCTGTGCCCCATCTCCCATCTGTCTCCCAGCAGACACTGCTCTCAGAGGTTCTGCCGCCATGCTGGAACCAAGTCTGAAGGATAAAATAGAGGTTCTTAGCCTCTGGGGCTGGACTTCAGAGACCTCACCTTCTCTCTTCAGATGCAGCAGACGAATCGGCTGTTTCTCATGGCTTTATGAGGACTTGTGTTGTTTTTAACCTTTACTTCTCACCTTGGACCTTTGTATGCCTGAGAACTTTTGTGGCTTGGATTTTAGAAAATTTGAAGATTTGTGACCTTCCAATACACTAAAAACTTGTGCATTTTGTCATTAAACTCAAAGCAACGTGGTATCTAACATAGTGTCCAACATAGCATCTAACATAGGGTCTAAGTTAACATCTAACATAGGGTCTAACACAGTGTCAAACATAGCATCTAACATAGGGTCTAACATAGGCTCTAACATAGCATCTAACATAGGCTCTAACATAGCATCTAACATAGGCTCTAACATAGTATCTAATATAGCGTCTAACATAGCATCTAACATAGGGTCTAACATAGGCTCTAACATAGCATCTAACATAGGCTCTAACATAGCATCCAACATAGCATCTATTCATATTTTAAGAGCTGGGAAGCTCTAAGGAAAAGGCCTCAGCTGGAAAACCCTTTGGAAATACCTGATTTCCCTAGAGTTGCCCGTGCTCTCTGCAGAACAAGGCACATGGAATCCTTTCAGCCTTCCAGGAAGGGCTGCCTTAGTCTGTTATCAGATTGACTTTCTGCCTGTGCCAAGGAGAATTACTCTGTTTGTGTAAAGTGACTTTGAAGATTAATAAGTAACAAGGTGGCCACATAGGTTTATGGGTATTAAGGATATTTAAATGCTTCTGGTAGGCACACCCTGGAAAATCAAATTGGATGTGGCTCACTTGCTCTGAATAGGTTGCTTTAAGAGAGAGAGAGACCTACATTTTTGTGTCTCTGATGAAGACTTTGGTAAACTTGGTGATCTAAGGTGACCTACTGATCAGTATCAGGTGTAGGTCTCCTGAGGAGCCATGATGAGTCCCTGTGGGAGAGCATTTGAAGAGTGTGTTAGTCGGGGTTCTCTAGAGGGGCAGAAGCAATAGACTGAATATAACATACACACGTGTGCGCGCGCGCACACACACACATGCCAATGTACGGGATTTATTAGAGAGGCTTATAATACTGTGGTCCAACTATTCCAGCAATGGTTGTCTCTCGATGGAAAGTCCAAGAATCCAGTAGTTCTGGATGTCTCAGCTTGTCTGCAGTATACAATGGAACCCTGAAGACATAGGGTAACTCCAGTGAAGTAATGGACTTGCTAGTGAGAGCAAGGGCAAGCAAGCAAAGAGCAAGAGCTTCCTCCATGTCCTTTAGATAGGCTGCCACCAGAAGGTGTGGGCCAGATTTAAGGTGACTCTTTCCACCTCAAATATCTGGATTCAGGGTAAGTCTTTCCACTCAAATGATTGAATCAAGAAAGCTCCCTTACAGGTGAACCTAGTCACTTGGGTTTTAGTTCATTCCAGACACAGTCAAGTTGACAACCAGGATTAGCCGTGACAGAGAGCAAGTGTCATATTGCAGTTGGCATGATGGGGTCCTGCAGGAACAACCTTCAGATCCTAAAGACAATGGGAGTTTCTTACTCTTGTAGTTCCTCAGAGGAAAAAAGAGGGAGGTTCCTTGTGACATAGTCTATGTGGCCTCTGACATGGAGGAAGGCTGTAGACAAGAGACTAAAGCTACAAAGGAAAGTTCTCAGACTGGGCTACCATGGGCAGCTGGGCCTCCTGGCCACTGTGAACAAGAGAGAAGAAACTGTAGGGCCACAGTGCAGCAGGCTTCTTTGTCAACTGTCCAAGGACTGAGGAGCATAACCTGATTCTGGGCAAGAGAGGGGCGGTTAGAGGGTCTGTGATGTAACAGACACGGAAGAACACCTGTGCATTTGTTTAAATACACACATTGTTGACGCTTACTTTGTACTGTTGCAAGCCAGCATGGTGCCAGTCAGAAAAATAAAAACCAGGCTAGATATGTTAGGCAGGGATGGAATTAGCAAAAGGATGGCACTGAGCTAATTTGGAAGGGCTAGAAAAATAAAAAAGAAACATAGGCTCTGCAGTCTTGGTAGTCAGCCCTGCCCAGTCTACCCAACTTTGACATCCCTGTGCCTGTACCAGTGGGGTCAGATCCCTTTGTCCACGTGTGGCTAGGTCAGGGCTGCAAGCAGGGAATGACAGGTGCCACCAGCCACCGCTGTGGCAGCCATAATGGGAGCAGGAGCTGTATCAAGACCAGAAGCAGAGTCTTTCCCTTTGATCTTGCACCAGCTCCCTAAAGCCAAGCAGCTCCACACTGGCAAAGGAGCCTGAGAAATGCAACCTCTGTCTTTGGCACCTGGCATGCAGAAAGCTCAGAAGAGCAGGCACTGTCTGGCTCAGACAGCTCTCCAAGTATTTTAGAACATACTGATGGATATCTATTTTCCTTAATCTTATATAAATGTGGGGTGTGAAAATACTTTCTGATTGTTGCTCCTATGGAGGAGCAAAGAGGAGAACCAGTTTGATATAAAAGAAATTACATGCGTTTGAAGACAGTTTGGGGCATTAAACTCACACAACATGGAAGCTATGGAATCTCATTAAGAGGGTCACTCCTGGCAGGAGCCATGCGCCTGTCTCTGTCTCCCTAACCCAGTTATTTATAAAGCTCAGCGGTTTGAAGCAAATCCTGCCTTGCGGGTTTTTATATTTGAGGCTGCTTGTCACTTTTCTAAAGCAAAACGTTGGATTTTTTTCTGGTAGCAGTCTGTCTGCTTTCAGAGTTTCTTTGCACATTTCTCTAGATGTGTCTGCCACGAGTCTAACTCCATTGTTCTGATAATCCCACACATGACAATAAAATCGGAATCATACCTTCGAGGACTTGAATTAATGACAAAGTCCTCTAACATGTTAGGGTTAGGTAGTCACAGAAAGATTCTAAGAATGAAGTGTCAGTTTCTGCATAGCTCACTGCAAGTCAGATCACAGAGCTCACGATGTCGGATGAAGGCAGGCCGTCACCATAGCATCCACACGCCATGGGTGACATAATGGACTTAACTAACAGCATTGTTTTAAAATGTCAGTATCCATCGTATCCCAGGGGTTCACTCCCTTGCCGTCATTTCAGCCAACAATGAAAATATGCACAGATCAATGTCTATGCATGCATACGATGCATCCTCAAATTTCACATGGGACATATCTAAGCAACTCCATGAAGATGGTTGACCTATATTAGAGAGTGTTTTGAAGGCGAACATCTCCAGGTATCTTCATGCGTTTTTCTTTGATTCCCCAGTTTGACCTTGTCTGTGCCAATGCCTGGATGTTGGACCTCACCCAAGCCATCCTGAACCTTGGCTTCCTGGCTGGGGCGTTCACCTTGGGCTATGCAGCGGATAGGTAGGTATGGGTAAGCTACCGGTTGCTTTACTATTAACACACTACCTATGTGGTGGTGGTGGGGGGAATGCTTGTTTATCAACTACATTCATTTTTTATCCCACTACCCAGGACATCCACACTTGTTCAGTTTGACTAGTTCTTCCCTTTCCAAACTTCCTCTCCTTGTTCCTTGGTAGAAAAGATGCCCTTGAGGCTGAGAATGGATCCCAGGGAAAAACACTGCCCCAGAGCAGTGACGTCAAGGCTCAGGCGAGGGGTAGATTCAGTGCTCAGAATAGTCCAGCGATTGGGGTTTGGTTAATTTACTCATGAGGCCAGCCATTCTGTTTTTTTTTTTTTAATTTTTGTATTTTATTCTACAAATTTGTATTGAAACTTTGAAAAGAATTTTTCTCAGCATTATTTAGGGATTTTCATGTACATTTCATTTCTTCCCTCATTGGCTATTGGTTGGAACTGGATTGCCTTTTTCTCATTTTTGCTTATGTTGGTTTCTCTTTCTGGTTTTGTCTTCTTGGTTTTGGACAGGGTCTCACTATGTGTACTGGATGAGACTCAAACTCCCAATCCTCCTGCCTGTCTCCTGAGTGCTGGAATCGCAATGCAGCTCTGGCTACTGTAACTTAATCTTTTTATACTTGGGTCTTGCTTATGTATTTCATCCTTCATGATCAATAAACATATCTCCTAAAATAACTCGGCTTAGGACTACCAGCACCGACCACCGTTATGTGCCCCCCACCTCCACCCCGTGTGTGTCTGTGTGTCTGTGATTTATAGTCCTTAAAGACAAGATGAGAGGTATTTTAATAGGCATGCCTGTGAGAAGAGAGTGGTGAGGACCGAGCGAGCTAAGACTCTAGACAGGGACTTCCAAGTGAAAAGCTTCTCATCTCCACTGGGGCAGGACAAGGATGAGGTTGAGCAAGCTGCTAAGTCAGCAAAGCTGCCCAGCTGTGAGGTCACAGGGCAAGCAGCTGCTCCCCAAATTGGAAAGCTAAGCGGATACAAGGAACCGGCACTTACTGGAGCAGAGGCTGCTGGGTAATGAAAACCTGACCGGAATTTCTGGAGTGTTAGAGGCTTAGTGTGTGAACCGCTCTGAGAGTGAAAAACCCTGGGAGGTGGCTAAGGGTAGGGCAGTTGCAGAGGAAAGGGAGGAAAAAGGAGGAGTGAGGGGAGAGGGAGGGTGAGCGGGGGTGGGAAAAAGCAAATTCCAGGGAGACCTAGTCACCAGATGCCCTGGAACTGGAATCACAGACATTGTGAACCCTGGTGTAAGTGCTGGGGATTGAGCCCAGGTCCTGGAAGGACAATGATGCTAGGGAGCGAGCCCAGGTCCTGGAAGGACAGTGAGGACTCTTACACGATAGCCACCTCTCCAGCCCATGTTTGTGACTTTTACCTCTTGTAAGTGTACCAGGTTTTCATGGTGACTATCAAGAAAAATTTCCCCATGCTTCTGTTCATAATAAGGCCTGCTCCCAGAAAACACATGTGCGCGCACACACGTACCCCCCCCACACACACACCAAAAGCCAAAAACAAAACAAAACAGAAAATGAAAAATCCACATCTGGTTAATTAGAACCTAATCTGCAGGTTTATTGAATGTCAGACCTGAGGGATGAGAAATTCCTGTCTTAAGTCAGCACTAGCCCTCCATGTGGGAGGAGCGAAATACAAAAGCCCAGCCTGCTCTCCTCACCATCTAGTCTAGGTCTAATCACCATGTCCCAGTTAAAGTGAAAAAGAAAAAAAAAAAAAAAAAAAAGGAATGTCTGCAGTGTCGTTGTCCACGGGCTAAAGAAACAATTTAAAGTTTTCTCACAGGGCATCCTAAAATGCCAAGCAAAGAGGGCCATAAAATGCCAGCAGACAAACGCAGAGCTCAATCAGGGGCTGCACACATCAGAACCAGATATGGGCATGGCTGTTGGAGCTGTCAAGCCAGATAAATTTAAAACTGTGGTTAATATGGTAAGAGGTTAATGGATATAATACAGCGTGTTTGGGGGTTGGTGGGCATCGCAAACAGTGGTGGAAATTCTAGGACTCAAAGAGAAATGCCCAAGATCAAACACTGTGAAGTGAAGAATGCTGTCAATGGGTTTATTAAAAGACCAGACTTGGGGGCTAGGGAGATGCCTCAAGTGGGGGAGTCCCCAACTCCCACATCCAAGCTGAGCATGGGGTGCACACCTGTAACTCCAGTGCAGGAGGGCAGGGACAGAGACAAAAGGGTTACCGACGCTTGCTGACCGGCCAGCCTAGACAAACTGGCAGAAGACTCTAGCTTCAGCAAAGGTTCCCCGACCCCTGCTACAGTGTCTCGTATAGTCCAGGTTAGCCTTGATTGCTACTTAGTCAAGGATGACTTTGAATTTCTGATTGTCCTATGTCTACCTACCAAATGCTAGGTCATAGACACAATACCACCATGTCCAATGTAGGGCCCCATGCAATCCAGACAAGCACTCTATTAACTTGAGCTTATACCCACCCCAAGACCCAGTCACAACAAAACACAAGTTTTCAGAGTGGATCAGAAGAAGACCCAGCAATTAGTTGCCGATAAGTAACTCACTTTATCTGTAAAGATGCATGCAGTGGAGGGTAAATGAGTGGAGAAACATGCCACACCAAGAATAACCAAAACAAAATAGGACTCATTATATTGATATTAGGAAGGATAAGCTTCATAATGGAAACATGGGGTTAGTTATAATTATTCAACAAGACACAACAATCTTTAACATATATGTACCTAGCAACAGAGTATCAAAATACAGGATGGAAAAACTGATGGAACCACAGGATAAACAGATGAATTCCTCATTGGAGTTGAAGACTCAAATACTTTGTATCCAAAATGTAAAAATCCAGCCAACAGAATATTATAATCAAGATGTAACTGAATTCAGCAATGCCACCAGTCAGCTGGATATAGTGGACACCTACAGACCACATCATCCAACAACAACAAAATACAAGTTTTTCTTAAATACATGTGAGACATTAATAAAGTTATTTTCTGGGCCATAAAATACATTTTTAACAAAATTAAAGGACTAGAAAGTCATACCACATTTAATCTTTGGTTTCCAAGAAACAAAACAATAAATCTGTAACAAAAAACTGGAAATTCCCAAATACTTGGAAATTAAGCATTGTACTTCTGCTAACAGAGAAGAAATCCCAAGAGAAATTTAAAATACTTTGCACACAGTGAAGAAAAAAGCAATGTATCTGATTTATGGGCACAGCAAAAACAATGCAGAAGGGAGGTTACTGCATTGAGATTCTTACTAGAACATAAGATTTATCTAAAACCCACGCTCTGAATTTATGCACTAGGTATCAACAGCAACAAAAATGACCAAATTAAATACTAAATAAACAGAAGAAAGTTAATCATACAAATTAGAATAAAAAATCAAAGAAATTGGAAACAATAAGTCAATAGAGAAAATTAATATCTTCAAAAGCTGAATTTTGGAAAGCCCTGAAATCTAATAACCTTTTAGATAAACCAACTAAGGAAAAGAGATAGGACTCAAATTAATGATGGTTTAATATCCCAAAGACTTTAAAAACATGATAAAGAAACAATTTAAATGACTCTGTGGCCTCAGATTTGACAACCAAGATTGAGTGGACCTGTTCTTTGAAATACATAACCCACCTGAACTCACATAAGAAGTGAATTCTTTTAATACGCCTATGTATATTAAATAAATTGAGTCAATATTGAATAACCTTACTAAGCAGGAAGTACCAGGTTCAGATTTGGGGCAGGTAAATTCTACTGTGTAGATAATAAATCATACACAGTTGTCTCCATTTCTAAGAGAAGATAAGGGTGAAGAAATACTCCCTAACTTGTTCTGTGACGTCAGTACTGCCTTACTGCCTAAACCAGAAGGACATATTAGAAGAAATAAAACCTTGTTGCCTTCAGCTTTCATGAACACAGATGCCAAAACACAGAATAAGGGCTGGAGAGGTGGCTCTCCCAGAGGACTCAGGTTCAATTCCCAGCACCCACATGGCAGCTCACAATCAGCTGTAATTCCAGTTCTAGGGGATAGGATGCCCTCGTCTAGCCTCTGCAGGCACTGCACACACATGCTGCAGAGATACCTGCAGGTAAAACACCCACACATGTAGCAATTTTCAAACTAAATAAATTGGGGATAATACATTAGCAAGTGTGTGGAACCACAGAAACGGTTGCTCCTTGCTGGTAGGACACATAATGGCGCAGCAGAGGGGAAGCCAGCTTGTCAGTTTCTTGCAAACCGAAATGCACAGGACCAGAGGTTACAGTATTGGTATTTACCCAATAAGGCTGAAAATCTACATCCACATGTAAACTCTCATGGGGACTGTACAACAGATTTACGCATAATTGCCAGCATTTGGGGGCAGCTAAGATGTTTTTCAGTAGGTGAATGGATAGATGACCCATTGTCCAGACAGTAGAATATTACTCCACACCTGAAGGAAACAAGCTAGGAACCCTAAAAAAGATATAGAGGAAACTAAAGCCCACATTGCTGCATTCAAGAAGCCAGTCTGAAAAGATTTCAAACAGTACGATTCCTATAGAAAAGTCTGTGGTTGCCTGGGATGCAGAGTGACCACTAAGAACTAATAATGGGTCACATCATTTTGTGTTCCTACCAGCAAGGAATTAAGGACGTGAAACTCTTCTGTGTGATGTGGAAATGTGAGCGTGTCCCACAGACTGTCCAACACAGCAGTGAACCTTGGGTGGGTGTAGCTCAGTGGCAGAGCTTTGACCTTGCTTGTCCAAAGTCCTGGGTTGGGTTTGATCCCTGGCACTGGAGAATGGAACTCGAAAGCCTAGTGTAAACTAGACTTGTGCAACAATATGTCACCTTAAGCTTACTTATTGTGGCACACGGCTCACTCAATGGGGGGTGGGTGATAGGGCAAGTGTGCATGTGTGAAAGGAGGGGTGCATGGGAACCCTGTCTTTTCTGCTTAAATTCTGTTTGAACCTAAAGCTGTTTTAAAAAATGGAGTTGACTTTTGAAACATGTGGCTACATTAAGGCTGTTTCCTTCCTGGCCTGGCCCTTAATGCAAAGACACAGAAGTAAGAATGTTCTAAAGATTTATAAGGAAAATACCACAGGAGGAAAGCTCCTATAGGTTATTGAGGATGAGCTCCTGTCAGCCAGTCACCTGGCACACCGTGGGAATCAGCTCACAACAGACTGGGGAACTGGCCACAGCACCCTGTCCCTTTGTCTGAGCTATTTGGCTATAGTTCTATGAAACACACACACACACACACACACACACACACACACACACACACACACAACAATAACAACACACATTGATTGAACTTTATAGTTTTCACATTACAACCCCATTTTCTCCTCTTTACCCATCACTAGCAAAAAAAGGGGTGACTGGGGAACAAACAAAACCTGAGTCTTGGAGCACTGAGGAGTTTGCCCAAGTTCCTGGACTGGTACCTGGATGAGGCAAGATTGAAGTGGAGACTTCTGTAACGTACATGGCTGCTTCATTCTGCCCCCACCTCCCTGAGATTCCACCCACAGAAATGAGAGCAAATGTCAGGACCAGGCCAGCAGGGAAACTGCAAGAACAGCATTGCAGAGAGGGTCCCCACTGGGAATTATTCGGTCTCAAAGAATGTGCTGTGGGCTGTTGATTTCGTAATGTCCCTGCAGAGATGAGTTCCAATTGTTTCCCTCTGGTTTCCTAGATATATTATCAACACTGTTTACTGCGATGGTGGGCTACAGAGGATGCTGATTTGTTTGTTTGTTTGTTTTTGCATCCTGTCTCATTCTATTTCCATTGTGTTGAAGACCACGTCTTCTCTTCTCTTCTCTTTCTCATGAAGGTATGGCAGGATACTTATTTACTTAATATCCTGTTTCGGTGTTGGCGTCACAGGGGTCGTGGTGGCATTTGCGCCAAATTTTTCTGTGTTTGTCATCTTCCGCTTCCTGCAAGGCGTGTTTGGAAAGGGGGCGTGGATGACCTGCTTCGTGATTGGTAAGAATTGTTTTTGTTGCAACCACTCCTCTGTGTGAGAACTTGAGGGGGCGGGGCTCGGAGGGGGCGGGAGTCTAGCTCAGCATTCCCACAACGAAATCCCTGAGACCTCATTGCAACACGTGCTCAAGCAGGTGGAGGACTTGGGCTGGGATTCCAGCTGCTGCAGAGACTGGGGGCTGTTTTAAAATGGGAACCAGATAGAGAATATGAAACTCTGTCCCTTGCTTATGTTTGGTCCAGGCTGCTCCCTTTGGCTCTGATTCTAGCGCAAACCAGCCACCTGCTTTAAGTGGTGGAGGATTTATGAGCAAGGAAATTAGAAAGCTCATCTGACAGTCTTGTCTCAGATGCTCGGATTTCCAATCCCGTCCACGACTACTGTGGGAGACCCTAGCAGGGGCGCTTTAGATACCTGCAGCTCTTTTTATGGTGGGAAAAGGAGAGTGGGCACAAGTAGAGACTGAGAGTTACTGGCTGGAACAGAGGGATGACTGAAGTGTGTGGCATTTTTAACACGACCCAAATCTATGTGGATGTTCAAAACTGTGAACTTAGGGCAGCCGCAAGGCAGCCAGCAGGATGATGAGAACAAAAAACCACTTAGTGGGAAAGTGCAGAGGAGGTCGGGTTTCCAGCAACACATTTCCCAGGTGGATTTTAGAGATCTGTTGCATACATGAAAAGTCAAACAACATGCATAATCTAAACTGTCTTGGGGCGGTGGAAAGTACGGGCAGAGTCTGATGTCCATGGTAATTCTCCAAGAGGGACTATAATTTACATATCCTTAGTGTTACAGTGATACGGGTGAGCTAGCTTGCTGTGTTTGGTTTGATAATGGCAATGACCTTCTCGACAGCTAGAGTGAGATGACCTAAAACCAGCATAGGTGTTCCATGCCCTCCTCAGCCACACTCAGAGGGTGCTGGCTTGGAAGCCCAAGAATTAGGGCAGAAAAAAAAAAAAAAACTGGGAAAAACACACATTGGGTACCCGGAGAGCCATCTTCAGAAGTTCAGCACATATGGAAGCCCCCATGTCCTTGGGCTCTGGAGTAGTCCAACAATGCCGGAAGATTTTTAACAGGTGTCGAGTCTGTTTGTTTTGGAGTTGACTGAGAATTCCCCTAATCGTCTGTGTCTGTTTTTCCTCCAGTGACAGAGATAGTAGGTTCAAAACAAAGGAGGATTGTGGGAATCGTGATCCAGATGTTCTTCACGCTTGGAATAATCCTCCTCCCTGGGATTGCCTACTTTACGCCCAGCTGGCAGGGCATCCAGCTCGCCATCTCACTGCCCAGCTTCCTCTTCCTCCTTTATTACTGGTAATATGATTTTGGTCATCATTGCATTGATCCTATTGCACATGAACAGATGCCAAGCCAATGCAGAAATGAGTTCTGAAATGAAGATTTCCTAACTCTCCAGATTGCCGTGGTTAGGGAGTTAGTAGACAATTTTGACAACTTGTAGGGATTATTGGTTGCTTGACTAAGAGTGGCCATTGCAAATAGTAAAATACCCCAATACAAAATTCCAGACTAGGTGATTGCATTATGATTTATCCCTTTGCAATACTTTCATGAGAATTATGGAGTAACAAACTCGATATTTCGCCATGAAGATTAAATATGATAAAAAAATCCAGTAAGCAAATTAACATTCTCTGATGAATAAGAGGTTGAGAATGTCAGAGAAATAGATTGTCAAGATGTTCCAGATGTATGCACTTGACTCATACTGGGGCAAATGTAATTTATTCCCCTCATTGAATTTTAATGTATGGGTAAATCAGGCTCCATGAAGAAGGGAAGATTTTGTCTTCTCCTAGATACATACTAAGCCCTAATCCTTTTCATATTTGTAACCAGAGACATAGTACTGTAGGGTTCCCTGAACTGTGGAGAAATATTTTTGGGGTTTTTTTGAGGGGGGGTTATAGCCAAGTTAGCCTGTTTCCCATTCATTGTAAATTTGCAAAGAAAATCCACTTCTGAGAGCCTGTCTTCAATTCTGAGAAGTGTCCTGACTTGTAAGCTGATTGCTGCAAGATCCTGTTGGCTAGAAAGACTCATGAGCTTTTGGGTTTTCAGATTTCTGACCTAATTCAAACGTCTCCCCCCTTACCAGGGTAGTTCCTGAATCTCCCCGCTGGCTGATCACCCGGAAGCAAGGGGAAAAAGCTTTGAAGATCCTAAGACATGTGGCTAAGTGCAACGGGAAATACCTCTCACCAAATTACTCGGAGGTAATGCCACTCATTACTAGTAATAAACTGTTAAATTGGGCAGAGTAATTCTTTATGACTTCTGTGCTTTATTCTCCTTCTTAAAATTATGCATGCATATTATCATATATTACATGCTATCATATGTAATATATTCAATATATAATATTTAGCATCTAATCTATTATTTTATATAATATGCTATTATGTATAGCATTTAATATTATCGCATATAATATTATATAGTATGATATGATGTTAGGTGTTATTAAACACCTATCATTTTTAGTTACTCTGAGGTGCTTGAACCATTGTTCTTTACTATAGATGAATAGTGTCCCCTCAGTCACCTTGGTTATAAAAGTTACTGGCTTTTTTTCTTTGACTTTTGAGTCTTTCTTGAATTGGGTTCTGCTATTCTTGTTATTCTTATTCCCCCTCGCTTCCACCCATGTAGGCTTGGGATCAAACTGGGAGTCTTTCTCTCGCCAAGACAGTGCTCCACCACTGAGCCGTGTCTGTAGATGTGTTTTCTAAGGCAGCCTTAGAAATGCTAGTCATTCACACAAGGTCTTGAGCAATAATGCAGTATTTCAGTTTTAGACTTAGCATTCCCTTCCCTCTCTTTCCCTGCTTTCTTTCTTCCTTTCTCTCCCCACCCCTTTACTTTCTTCTCTCCTCTCCTTCTTTAGCAAACACCTTTTAGATGACTCTGTCCCTGCCCCCACCCCCACCCCTAACCCCCAACCTCCCCACTTTGGAACTAAAAGGAACAGAGAATGCCTTCTTGTGAACCACTCCTGAACCACTAAGACATGCTTATTCTTGCCTTCTTGTCGCTCTTTGAAGGGACATTTGGGATGGGGAAGAAGTCATCCACCACTCGGCCAGCCTCCCTTTATCTCGCTGCAGGTCTTCACAGCTGGGTTAAGGTTATGATTACGTGTGTTTAGGATTTTATAAGTGTGTATACATGTGTGTATATGGGTGCACATCATGTGTGCATGTTGGTGTCAGAGGACACACCCTAGATGTTGCTCTTGTGGCTCCAGGTACCTTGCTTTTTGAATCAGAATCTCTCATTGACTTGGACGTTTCCAAAGAGGTTAGGCTGGCTGTCCAGAAAACTCCAGGGATCCACTCTCCTTTGCCTCCCCAAAGCTACAGTTACAGGCCTGACATTTCTTCGCCTGGGTTCTGGGGATGAAACTCAGGTCTGAATGCTTGCAGAGCAAGAACTTGACTGACTCAGTCATCTCTCCAGCCCTCTGTGTTAATGGCTGAGCAAATATTTTTGCCATCCACTTAGCAGCACGCTGAAGACATTGCGTACATGGTCCCCAGGGTGGAAGATCCAGATCAAGGCTTGTGAGGCCTGAGAAAGCACAGCTGCCTGCTGGGGGCCAATGAGATGAGATACTGGAGCCATCTAAGGGTGGACAGATGTGTTGCCCCCCACAGTGCATCTCCCAGCGCTCAGTCTCCCAGTGATGATCATTTTAGCAGGGGAGAGATTAGCGTTCTACATGACCGTGCTTGTTAGAGATCCTGAACTTGGATGCTGTGGCTTCTGAGTCATCATGGTTCTCGTGTACAGCCAAATAGGCAAGGGGTTTCCATCCCAAACCAGACTGGCTTCCCTAAGGAATGTATTATGGTATCCCAGCTCCACTGTCAGCGTTTTGCCTTAGATCCTCCAGGATCAGAGTTATAGATAGTTGTGAGCTGCCACATGGGTGCTGGAGATTGTATCTGAGTCCTTTGGAAGAGCAGCCAGTGCTCTTAACTGCTAAGCCATCTCTCTAGCTCCTACAGGTCAAGAGATTAATAGAGAAAATTTCAAGCATATTAAAATAGGAAAAATAGGTTGATAAATCTCTGTCCATGTATCATATAGACCCTTTAAATTGCTGGCTTGTGATCAATCTTGAGGTTTCTCTGCTCTACCTTGTCCTCTCCCTGGAATACTAACCTGGCTGCATCTTATAGCATCTCTCAGATATAGAAGCATAAACGTATTGATGCAACTCTGGGATCACAGGTGCTGTCCTCGGGGCATGGATGAGTGGATAGTGATAGAGATACTCATTTGACTCAGACTCAAATAATCAGAGTTGCAATCCAACGGCTGGGGATGAGCAAATCGGGAAAGTGGGGGTATCCAAAATATGACTTTGATATCATTACTCTAAGAAGAAATGATTAGACACAGTTACCTATGGTGGTATTAAGCATTGCCAGTTGCACACCCGGGAGGCACGCATCCAGGCACACCTGTGAGGGATAGTCTAGATGAAGGTTAGCCTCAGAGAACGTCTGTGAGGGACTGTCTTGATTACCTCAATTAATGGGAGAAGACTGTGTTAATTTGGGCAGGACTATGCCCCGTGTGGGGATCCCAATTGTGTCAAATGGAAAGAATAAGTTGAGTACTTGCCTGCATTGGTTCATCGAGTGCATTAATTCACCTGCACCTGACTGGATGTAAGTGACATGACCTGCTCTTTTTTACTCCAGCTGCTGTGACCTCCCTGCCATGGTAGGCTGCAACCCTGAACTGAGAGTGAAATTAACCCTTTTCTTCCCATGAGTCTTTGCCCTAAGGTATTTCATCACAGCAATGGGAAAAGGAGCTAAGATATCTAGCTAGTATCAAACAGCAAAGTGGTGTTTCCCATACCCCAATTGGTGTCTCCTGGTGTTTAGATATTGTGAAGACAATCTCTTTGAGTTCTCCATAAGTTTGTCTTCTGTTGCTTTTCTAAGCATCTCTGAGGATGAAGACTCTTAAGCAGTTTTTATTTAAGCAAAGTTGTCTGACCTGTAGCACGTGGGCTTCCTGTGGTCAAAGGAGAACTATGAATGTCTCTAATGGAAAACTTCTAAAGTTAAAATATTATGAGCTGTGTGTGTGATTTTTTTGTCACTTGTTTGCCCCATTCTCTGAAGATGATAACTTCCTGTCGCGATGTCAGAAGGTTGAACATAGCTTATTGATTTCTAAGAACCCATGAACATGATCGGCTGTCTTTGTATTCCCTTTCAGTAGCTAGAACTAGACTTTAGTTGAGTTCAGGCTTGATATTTTTGGCAAGCCTACTTCTTAAGTGGCTCAGTACATTTCCATCAGAGATATCTGCTCTCCTGCCTGTCTCTCTGGGAATGATGGTGCGACTGGCAACCATTGTCTGGGTGGATTAGTTCATCAAGAGTTGCAGACGAGTTATTCTCATTTCATCCTTATGGCTACATTTATTCCTGGGATATTTATATAGATGCTAAGTTTTCTTACCAGCTTTTGGTTGCCCTTACATATAGTAGTCTAGGGATGGAAGGCTGCATGCTTACCTCTTCCTTTCCCAAGGAGTGGATTGGTCCTCAAAATCTTCTAACGGTGTCCAGTGAGTTGCATCCTTTGGTCTCCTTAATTTTGGCAAACTGCGTATGTTTCAGAGCTTCGTGGCTATTTTTGGTCACGTCCTATTGATGCTCACGTTACCCCATCTTGGGCAGATGAGGCTTCCTGTGTTGGATCCTCTATCTGTCTTGCACGTTCTGACATTTTCTTGCTGTTTAGTTTGGTAGCATTTTCAGGCTCACCTTCTGAGTTACAGCCTTCTCTGTGGAACCATCTGTTCTTTTTGTTTTGAAATGTGTCTTCAAATTGATGCTATCAACATCCTTCCCTTTACATGGGCCTGTGTGCAATGTGCATACATGTGCACGCATGTGTTTGCAGTTGTGTGCGTGGAAGCCAGAGCTTGATGCCAGATGTCTTCCTTGGTTGTTTTCCGTTTGATTTGCCAGTATCCCCTGTCTCTGTCCCCAAGCACCGTGACTATAGATAGGATGTTGTGCTTGCTCAGTTTTTACGTGGACGCCAGGGATCAGACTCTTGTCCTCACACTTGTGGGGCAAACGCTTTACCCGCTGAGCCATCTCACTAGCCCTACAAACCTTTTTACATCAACTGTTCTACATCAACTCAAAGAATTAACATTCTAGCCGGGCGGTGGTGGCGTGAGCCCTTAATCCCAGCACTCGGGAGGCAGAGGCAGGCGGATCTTTGTGAGTTTGAGGCCAGCCTGGTCTAGTTCCAGCTAGTTCCAGGACAGGAACCAAAAAGCTACGGAGAAACCCTTTCTCGAAAAAAATCCAAAAAAAATTAAAATAAAATAATAATAATAAAAAAAGGAATTAACATTCTCAGTGCAAACCCTGGGCTAAATTTAGAACAAACCACAGATTCCTATCTAGAATGCTCCTCAATTCCCATGAAGCATAATAAGGTACAAAATACCTCTTATGATAGCCCAGGAATAATAACCAGCACCACAGGCTGCCGGCCTCTGACACCAAAATCAAAGCAGGGTCCTATCCTAGCGTATGTGCTTTGATAAGCACTGCAGGCATCAATCACTCTTATGTCAGTCACTTAAGTAAGTGTTGCCGGTGTCAATGTCAGGACCGCCTTGAAACCTTGTGTCTGCGTCCTCACCGCAGACACCAGCATTACCTGCATCTCACTTCCATCAGTACACAGTGCTGTTCTAAACAGTGGACGTCACAGCCGCGCTTCTGTTCAAGAGTGTCGGGAAGTTTGGCTGTATTCACTTCCACGGAACTGCCTTCCCTTGTACCTCAGATGAATGGCACTCGTCTCCTGGCCCCAAGCTCCTGGCTGGGCCTGGCTTTGTTGATGAAACAGCCTGCAGCACAAAACAAAAGCGCAGGTGCCCCAAACACAAAGTGACTGATGTCCACTGAGAACAGAACTGAAGCCCCGACAGGTGTGTGGTCTGTAGAAATGGGGGCGAATCCGCGGGCGGGGAGGATTTTCAGCGGTGAGCGGTGCGTATGAAGGATTCGCCTGCACAGCTAGACCAGCCATCCTCTGACTTTCAGCATTTGTGTGCTATAATTATTAAGATGTACTCAGAAATAGGGATGAAATCTTAGTGCATCTACAGTTGTTACAGCAAGGGCACAGCTACAGCATAGTGGCTCTCCCAGTGTCTTCAGCGGCACCCACTGCCCCGCATGACCCCTAGATGAAAGAACTGGCCACCTCCTTTGCTTTGCTCATGAGGTTCTAGCATATTCCAGGAACTGAGTTTTTCCTTTGGTATCAGTTTGCATTTACTTCCCACCGTTTATAACATGTCGTTTCTTGTCTGACACCTGGCTAGAGATGACTCAATTAACTTCCCACTCTTACATGATAGACACTTGGGAGTTTTATGTGGGAGAACTGAATGCACGTGAAGGCTATGAACGGTCGCATTGAACACCAGCACTTACCTGAGGATAGGGCCAGGTGCCGCATGCTTGGGGTGACAGAAGAAGTGGACAAGCACTTTTGATAATGGCAGGCTCGGTCTATCAGTGAGTGATAGAAAACTGGGTCTATTACGTTTTTTTTTCTTATCATAAAAAGGTGTTATCCATGGTAGATTGGTAGTATTCCAACTGCTTACACCCTCCCTGTTGGAAGAAAGCCACCTGTTGGTTCCCGGCTGCCCGGCTATCTTAGACCGGAAATAATCACACAAAAACTGTATTAATTAAGTCACTGCTTGGCCCATTAGCTCTAGCTTCTTATTGGCTAACTCTTATATTGATTTAACCCATTTCTATTAATCCTTATATTGCCACGTGGCTGTGGCTTACCGGGTAAAGTTCCCAGCATCTGTCTCCTATGGCTCCATGGCCTCTCTCTGACTCCGCCCTCTTTATCCTAGCATACAGCCTAGCTTTCCCCACCTAGCTCTGCTCTGCCCTGCCATGGGCTCAAAGCAGTTCTTTATTCATTAACCAATAAAAGCAACACATAGACAGAGGACCTCCCACACCACCTCCCTGTAAAAACATACCTGCTAGCTGTGTCCGTTGCCACTCGACCCTAACGTGATCCTGTGTCACCCACCCTGTGTCAGGCTCAGCTTCCCAACTCACCTGGGCTCTGCTGGTTCAGGACAGAGCTCTCTACCAGGCATGGACTTCTGCTGCTCCCTTGCTCTCCCACCTACCACAAGGACAGCACATCCTGAATCAGTGCCGTCCCTGGAGAGCCTCAGAATGAGCAGAGTCACACTTTGGAGTGAACTGCCTTGTGGACTGTGGCCAGGACTTCACTGTTTCCTTAGAAACCACCACGTACTCAATGTGTCTCTGAACTGCAGAGATGAGGGGTGGGTGTTGTCTACACACAGTTCGAGTTCACTGTTGTGGATCACAACAGCACTGTTTCAGCTACCAGAGGAGGAGGGGTCAGCACACATCAGGCTTTCCAGAGGGCTTTTAATGGAGGTAGGGCAGCTTACTGCTGGGAAGTGCTCCTATCTTCTCCCACATTTCCATATGATAAAAACACTTCTGGTTCATTGATTCTGGGTGTGCTGATGCAAGCTTTGCCCTCGCTGTAGGAGAGATGTTCTTCCTGCCCCCTGGGCTGGATGCTGTGATTTAGCTTGGGGCAGATTGCCAGGCGGTGCAGCTGGGGCTTGAAAATGTTTGTGTGGCTGGGCCTTATCTCTGGACTTCATCCAAGGATAAGAGGAAAATATTCCCAGGCTTACCTGATGGTCCCAAAGGATCCTGAAAGAATTTGGAGTAGAGTTGCCTCAGCAACAATTGCCCAAAACTAAACCAGAACTCTCCAGGTCTACCCACACGTGTGAGCTAAGCAAATGCTGATTAGTTTATACTTAGTCGACTGATGGGTGTGAGGCAGACTTATTTACCAGGAGCTCACTGCTACGCTGAAAGAACAGCCATTGCCACTGCCCTGAGCTGGACTGGACCCCATAGGTAGTAGCTGTGGCAGCAGGTTTGACTGGGGGATTTTAAATGCCTTTATCCTCATGATTTTCTCCCTTCTAAAATCCCGGCCTCTCCCCAAATGGGAAAAATTCTCTGAGAATGTAGCAGGTTACAATTGTAGGTGACAAAGCCTCAGTCACCACAGGACTGAAGGTCCATGCTTGTCAGTGATGTTTTTATGCCACTCTGGACCAACCAACCCATAGACTTGGTTATAATTTCTTTGTGAGCTCGTTGCTGGTAGCTAACCTACAGCTTATCAACACACGTTCTCTCCTAGACACGCTCCTGGGACGTTCCCAAGGTAGAATGTTTGGACATTTTTTGAGCTTCTTCATCCCCAAAGGATTTCTTTGGGCTCATGATTAATATCAAAGATCCCAACGGGAAAGGTTAAAACCATCTCAGTTCCTAGACAGACTTGTGGCTCTTGAGCCCTGTGCTCGCTCTTGCATGTTAGTGGCCCGCTGCATGGACAGTAATGTTGCTGAGGGAAGGGACCTTCCAGTTTGAGGATACTTGGGAAGTCCCTTTCTGCAGCAGCATGGATATGTCTCCCAAAGGACAATTTTTGTCTCCATAACCTTTGCTCTTCGCAGAACAGAGCTGTATAGTGTTTCTGGAGTCTGTGGAGCCCATCGGGGCTGTGTGGTATTTTAGTCCAGTTTTTGTGCCGTTTTAAGGTTTATTTCACTTGTAACTTTGTGTCTGTGTGGAGAGAGCTATGTGCATGCAGTGCCTGCAGAGGCTGGAGATGTTGCATTCCTCTGAGATGGAGTTACAGCTGGTTGTGAGCTGCCTGACATGGGTGCCGAGAATCAAATTCAAGTCCTCTGGGAAAGTGGTGTGTGCTCTAATTGCTGAGCCATAGAAATTGCTGGAGAATCCCTGCACTGGGCTTTTAATTGTATTGTTTAGTTGTTGACTCCGAGCTGAGATACAAGTGCTCTCCCATGAACTGCTGAAGGGTTTCCAAGCCTGGCCTGTTTCAGATCTAGGATGAGCATGAAACAGTGAAGGAATTGGAAAGACACTCCCGGAAACCCACCCAGAGCTGACATTGCACCCCCTCACCTCACAGAGGGAACATTCCGTGGGGAATTCTCCTATCCCTGCAAGGCTGTCTGACATTGACAGCTTTAGCATACACGCCGTCACGCTCACTTTAACTCAGATGTTCCTGGATGCATGAAAAATATCGAGACACTTGATGCACAACACAAAGCAGGCCTTTTAGCCATGGTTTAGCGTGACATACTTCAGATTGTGGAGAGTGGTCTGAGCCCTGTGAATGCCTTACAGGATTTTACAGTGTTTGCAGGAATTTCTTCAGTTCCCACGTCTTTAACTTTTTGAAGCTAAGACAATGCTGCATTCGGTAGGAAAGTTGACTGACTGAAAACATTATGGAATAGCCATGAAGACTGATCAACTGTGATGTCCAGAGCAAGACAGAATGTCCATGCTCCTTCCCCAAACTTGACAAGCAATAGTTTTTTTCTACTTGGAAGAGCCAGGAATGAAAATCTTTCCCTTCTCGCTTCCTATGCTCTCAGAGCCTGGCGAAGCTCACTGGCAGACAGGTGCGTGGGTTGAGTTCCAAGCTCCACCTGGTGACAGCACACTTGGTGGCCATTCATTGTCCCGGTGTGTAATCTGCAAGTCAGGGGTGGCCCTTTGTTCCTCCTCAATAGCTGACCTTGGCTTTGTCCTTTAGGGGCTGGAGTCCCTTCTACTCCCCAAGCCTCTGCCAGCTTCTGGTCCAACCCAGTCCCTCCTGGTTCAACCAACAAACTAAAATGCAAAACAAGATGAATGAAGGCCACAGGGTTGCTTTATTCTGTTTGGTTTGGTTGTTCTTTTTTTTTCTCTCTCTGATAATTGCAAAAGTTCCTAATTCAATTCTTTTCATTCTGGGTCTTTGCCTAATGGAACGGAGGGGGGGGGGTATGTTTTCCTTTCCCTTTTCTGGTTTTGAGCACTCTAATCCTGTCTTTGAGTCTTCATGTTCATACTGTGAGAAAGACAGTTGACTCTTTCAAGGGTCTTGTTCCCGTGCCATCTGGCCAGCCCCTGTGTTTTCTGCAAAATCCATTTCTGCGATCCAAATCCCTGGGCTTCCTCCTGTGGTGCCTCTCTGGGAACGCGCTGTCCAGTGGTGTGAGGGTGAGCACAGTCTCCAGGCTCCACGGCACTGCACTGCATTGTCTCTGGTGGGCACTCCACAGTGGTTCACAGCCCCAAGCTTTAGTTACCATGACGACACTGCTTGCTTGCTCTCTGACCCACGCGGATGAACTCTTCCTTAGAGATGTGTCCGGGTGAGCAGGTGAAATCTACAGTGGTTCACAGCCCCAAGCTTTAGTTACCATGACGACACTGCTTGCTTGCTCTCTGACCCACCCAGATGAATACCTTTCTTCATGAACTCTTCGTAGAGATGTGTCCGGGTGAGCAGGTGAAATCTGCTGTACTCTACAGAGCTGGAGGCAATATCAGTGCACAAAGATAGTCTCTACTATGTAGACACCCCAGAAGGGACTTTTACTACACATCCCAGGAACAAGCACATCAAAACTAATCTCTTGGGGTCCACCAGGAGCTGGCAAGCAAGGTGCCGGATGCTGGATTTTCCTGGAATAAAATCCTCTGTTCTCTGAGAAGAATTGAGTTCAAGATTCCTGTGATCCATGACTAAATGGTTTGATGACATAGTAGCATGTGGGCACTGACCATGGTCCTTCCTGCTCCTGACAACAGGACCTGGTTTGATACTCAGTTCAGAAGCAGGAACAAGTAATATGGACCATGGTGTGTGTTCCTCACTTGAATTCAGTGTTAGTGGAAGGAGGAAAATACAACTTAACACCCATGTAGAAAGGGAGGCTGAGAGCTTTCCTTTTACCGTGATGAACTTGTCTCTTTCAAGGGTCTGAATAAAGAAAATCTTAAGAGAAGAAATCTCTAAATCCTTTGTCAGAAAAAAAGAAGAAGACAACTTAGGGCCTCTTGAGAAACTAGCCAGAAGGCTTTGTTGACTCCCCCTTGGGAGGCCTTACCCTTTCTGAGGAATGGATGGACGATGGGTTAGGAGGGGAGGTGGGGGAACTGTGGTTGGTATGTAAAGTGAATTTAAAAATTTAAAATAAAAAACAAAAAGAAAGGAAGGAAGGAAGGAAGGAAGGAAGGAAGGAAGGAAGGAAGGAAGGAAGGAAAGAAACTGGCCAGAACCAAGGACTTTTTTCCTATTTAGAGAAATTATTCACGTGATAGCAAATTCTTGTCACCTTCCCCAGAGACAGCCATGGAGAGGAGGCCAAGAGGATCTCCCCTGGGTGAGTGGTTGCAACAGTTTTGTTCACAGGCCTGTGTCCTAGCAGATGTAAATTCAGTCCCAGAGGCTCTAGAAGGGTCACGTGGCTAGGCCAGTGGACCAGCTCTCTATTTGCTGTGGATACACTGCTTGGGTGCACAAGTCATTGGCATTCAGACCTTGTCTGTATGGTGCACTGGAGTCTGACATAAATGTGTGTTTCTTCAGGTGAAGGGAAGTGCCATCATAGTGAATAATTACTAAAGAACAGGGTGTGATTAGAGCATTTGGATATGTAAATGGTCTCAGTAACCAGAAAGTAGAACATAATCCCTGCCAACCTCACCTTAAGTCCTCATACTCAGGATTGAAATTGCTGACCTAGAAACACACACAGGGCACACACAGGGCACCTGGAAACACACACAGAACACCTGGATGCACACACAGGGCACCTGGAAGCACACACTGGGCACCTGGATGCACACACAGGGCACCTGGACACACAGGGCACCTGGATACACACACAGGACACCTGGATGCACACATGGGGCACCTGGACATGTTTGTATCTTCTTTAACTGCTGAACTTTGTCCCAGGTGACTAATGTTCAAGGTAGGACTTGTTCTTAGAAAAAAAACTAAAGTCAAATCCCATCGACTTGATTAGCTTAGAATCCTTGATAGGTTCTAAGCACCCTTGATTAACTCCCACATTGATTATGTTCTGATCATTTACTGGCCTTAAGGATGAGTTCTTTATGCTAATCAGGCACTGAGTTTTTACGTGCTTCATCAGCTCTCAAAGGAGAATCTTGGTTTCCCTTTCCTGCTTTTACTAAGGTCAACACGCCTCAAATGGCCTAGATCTTGAAGGAGGCTGGGGAAGACTTTTTGGATGGATATTGTCATGATTATGTTTGTCAGATGGAGAGAAGAAGAGATTAAACATTTATTCAAGTGTTTCCAGAAGCATATGGAACCTCAAGTCTTAAGCGTGTCTCTGGGACCTGACCTAGACAGCTTATAAAAGCCAGTTCATGTATTCACTCTGAAATTCAGAACAACCTGCTCAATTGTCAGCTGTGTGAAATATACAACTACCTCACGCAGGATTGCTTACAGTCTCCTTTCTTGGGGATACTCCATGTTCTAAAGATAACTAACCTCTCAAGTTCAACAAGTCGGTTACTAATTGCTGTAATGAAATCTTTTTCACATTAAAAACTGAACACATTAGAAAACTCCAGATGAACAGAACTTCCCAGAGGCTTTCTCACAAACACAGATGTATTGAAACACACACTGTAACTGGTTCATCCTCATGTTCAGGGTAGGTTCAAGGCTCCGTATTGGATGTGCGAGAAAGGCATTCAAATTGAAATCTTGGACAGTATAATTATTAATTATGAAAGCTAATCTATCTATGTGTTTGCAATAAATCAAGTCACAGCTCATAAAGGCAGGGATAGGTGCAGCATGATGTCACATATTATAATGATGCAGATCCTACCAAATGCCACACTCCCCTTTCAGTACAGTTCCAATCTGGAACCCCAAGGTGGCTTGCACATTCAAGCGTCTCCTATTCCCCTAGGAAAGGTTCTGCTCTGAGTGACAAGAATACACTGGTAAACAGTAAGTTACTGTATCCAGAATAGTCTGAAAACCGAGACCCAGAAAGAGGAGCCCTCATCAAAGGACTGAGGAGCCCTCATCAAAGGACTAGGACATCCATTGTGGAGCATGTAAACTGATCTCCACACTCCTCAGCCATACCTGAATTTCCTGGGTAATTTCTCGGCACTCCCGAATGAAACATTAAAAAAGGAGGTGATTCTGAAGAGACCTCGGTGGCCCCTGTGAGAGCATTTGGTGGCTGTTACTTATTCTCAGGTGTAGAATAGAGTTAGATCTCGCATCTCTGTGCTGGTACAGTTACCCGAGTCCAGGATGGGACAGAGGAATGGCTCCTCCTGTTCCTTCGCTGAACCGATTTGAGGACCAGGTAAGAAGCAGACACGTGATTGCACCCTCTCCATTTCTGAGTCTAACCTGGTTTTCTGGATTCCAGTTCTCGATGGCTTTAGCGCACACTTCTGTGCAGCTTCAGCTGAGGCATAGACCAGCTGCCTGAGCCGCCAGGGAGCAGTCCTGTCTTGGGTTGTCCCACTGTAGTGAGACAATGCCTGGCTGGGAGCCGCTTCAGGGGAAAGGGTTTGGTTCACAAGTCCAGACTATAGTCCACCATGGCCGAGAAGTCACGGCATTGTGAGAGAACTGAAGAACTGATGTGTGGGCGCTTGACCTCAGGCCACTTTCTCTCTTTAGACAGTCCCAACCCCTCCTGTGAGGCGATTGCAGCCCCCAGCACCCCCTCACCTCCAGCTATTAGAGAACACCATCCTGGACTGTGTCCCACTACCTTTGCCCCACGTGATGTGTGGGCAGTGGCCTGCTGCCCTCGTCACCCTCGTCCTGCAATGCTATTACCCCTGCCCCCGTGTGAGAGAACCTGATGGTGGAGTGGGCGCCATCCACTCATGAACAGAATCTGGTTGTTACCTACCAAGACATCAAAGACCAAATTCTCAGGAGTGACTCCTGGTGCATTGGGATATGAAGAAGTAGAGATGATGGGAATCGTGATGGCGTGGGTTTGGGCTGTTGAATTTTATATGTAGTAGACGGCTTGCTTTACTTTTTTCATGGTGCCTTTGTTCTCTTTCCGTATCAAATGACACTCCCTGTCTAGCGTCTTACCCAGTTTGCCTATCCAGAACTGAAGTCTGTGTGTATCCATGTGGGCTACTGTTGTTGAGGACACTGGACATTCTTTTTGTTTTGTTTTTTGTTATGGATTTTTATTTTCCATTTTCCAAGTAAGAATGGAAACAAGTTGTAATAAAAAAAACCCAGTGCTTTCATTATTTATTTTATTTTATGAGGCATTATATTTCATATGATGTTAATGAAGAAATATGATTATGTTTATATATATTTTAAAAACAAAATTTCTTGGCATCTCAAATATTAGTATGCAAGAGAACAGAAGTCAACTCAGTTCCGACACTGGGCATTCTTGAGCTTTGACATGGAGAACAATTCTGCTTCCATGGTGGTTATGAGCATCCATGGGTGCTCCTGGCAAGTTCCCTACCATGTCTGATTCAGTCCCGTGACACCAAACCCTGTCTCCCACACATCCTGTGTCTCCTGAGCGCTAGAGTTTTGGAAGTGAGTGCCGTCTCCTGCTCCCTGAAAGACACTTCTTTCATTAACGCGCCTAGGAAAGAATAAAAATAAAAAACGTCCCCAGCTTTGTTTCTAAGGTGAAGAAATATATCCACAAGTGACTCATAGCCACAGCGCTGGGCCTTCGCTGAGGCTGTGGCAGCAGCCGGTCTCTGGGGGGCCTCAGATGGGAGCCACCATGGTGGTTCTGTAGCATGTGCAGAATGCCCAGTCACACGGGTGGAGACAGAGACTCCTTCAGGGCCAACGAGCTCTCAGAGTAGATCTTAGCCGCAGAGGACCTGAGGAAGATCCCAAGGTCTAGGGTGTCAGTGCCCGCTGTCTAGTACCATAGCCTCTAGCCTCACATGCGTGGGGGGGGGGGTGAATCAATTGGTTCGTTCTAAAATTTACCATAAGAGAAAACTGCGTGGTAAATTGCAAAGATTTGCTCTAAAACAGTACAAATGCCTCATAAGTGACTTCATTTGGACATGATAACATTAGACTAGATTATGGCCAATAAAACACATCAGAGTGATCAATTTCACCTATTATCTTTACCATTTGTGCCACAACTACTAGGCAGCTCACCTTTGTGGCTCATCCGTAAGTTTTACTGTGCAGCCCTGGTCCTGGGGACTACAGTTCATCCTTAATTTTGATAAGCAATGGTCATCCCTAAACATCTTGGCATAGATATTTCCTTGTTGTGGATGATTTTCAAAAAAAAAAACTGTAGGCTTTATTAAAGAGATACAATGTGTTTGTATCATTTCCTCACCACCTCTCCTCTTATTCCTTCCCAACCCCTTCTCAAATCCATGGCTTCCTATTCTTTAAGTATTGTTGTTAAACACACACACCACGCACACACACACCACATACACACACCACACCACACACACAATCATCACACACACACCACACCACACACACAATCTACTGAGTTCATTTAGTGTTGTTCGTGTGTATGTGGACTTAGAGCTGGCTGCTTGGGATTGGTTAACCTACAGGAGCTTCTCGCTGGAGCGGACACATTCCCCTTCTCTCTCGGCAGTGTATAGCGCCTCTTCTAGTGGCGGGATTTTGTGAGATTTCCCCCATCCAGGTTGGCGCGTCAGCTGTGGTTGTCTTTTCTCAGGTCTTGTTTAGGCAGCCATGCTGTTGCGATTTCATGGGTGCCACATGTAGACGACACTGTCTTCAGCAGGTGTCCTGACCCTTTGCCTCCTACACCCCTCCTTCCCCTTTCTCCTTGAGCCTTGGGAATAAGGGTCAACACGGACATTTCTTTATGTGCTCTCACATAGTAGATGTTCTATTTGCCCTCATTTTTAGTTTAATAGATATTTTCTAAGTTTCTCAAAGTACTGCAGGTAGCTTGGCAACTCTGCTTCATGGAGAGCAAGCAGGATATACTGTGAGTAGTTTGGCATATCGCTCTCTTCATGTAGAGCAGACAGTGTGGACTGCAGGAAGCTCAGCACCCTGCTCTCTTTACGGGGAACAGGCGGTGCTCTTCTGCCCAGGAGTTGGCTGAAGCTCTTTCATGTCAGATGCCAGAACTTCTGATGTTTCTGGGGCTTGCCTATGTCTGAGTAATGGGGTCACGCACTAGACAGTATGTGAAAGACCCTGGGTATCCCCCAGCAGTCACTGGTCACCCTTCCAGCACCTACAAACCCTCTTCCTCTTTAAGACTTGGAGGTTTAGCTTTGAAGTGGTTTCTGACCACTCAAATAAGTAAACCTCAAATCTTCAAACAACCATTGATTCCCACTGACTTAGAAAATAGGAGCTTCTTGAGGGTGGGGCCTGTAGTCAACCTATGACAACATCATCATTGGATACATTGTGATGGTGAAGGGCTCATGGCCATCTCAACTGTACATTACCTACTGAGAACTACCAAATGATTTGTAAGGCTACAGATGCAGCCACCAGCCCTGTGCCCTTCTCCTGCCCACAGCAGATCCTGCGTATAAACCGTGTTATTCCTTCCTGAGCCTGGGGGACCAACACCTCTTCTAAACCCAGGGTTCCGGGAAGAGCTAAGGCTTAGGAGTCAGCAGATGAACTGGAACTATTCATTGACTCAGTTTCTTCTACTAGTTCCCAAGGAACCTGAAATGTAGACCGAGATCTGAGGCCTAGGGCAGTACTTAGTGAGCCCTTGGGTACAGTGGAGCTGGTGGTTGACTCCCTGTACCAAGTCTCTTGAACACACTAGTTGTGTGTACATTTTAAGATAATCACACCCACCTTACAGCCTGATATGTCAATGGTGACAAACTGATAAAAAATATAGCTGTTATATTAAAAATACTGCATCAAAATGCAAGTTTTAAAAATGGATGATGGCAGTTCTCATTGGGAAGGGCTTCGTTCGTGTCACGGTGCATTTAGGTGTATCTGTCTGTGTGACAGCAGTAGCTGAGTAAGCGGTGAGCGAATTATCCCCTACAAGTAATTCCTTTTAAATGTTACTTTTTAAAAAATAACCCTAAGACTAATAGCATCCGGCATGCATGAGCATGTATCTACACATATACATAAGCATCCAACTGAATCTTCAAAATCATAGAGTATTAGCTTCCTTTTACTGCTGAAGAGAAAACCACGCTCATGGTGCCCCAATAACGTGTGGAGTGAAAAATATACATATTGTGAGCCAAATATCACAGCACTAGCCTAATCCATCTGGGTGTGTTTTCTGACCGGAAAGTAGTTCTCCATCTGGGGGGCTCTGAGCATCATTTTTTTTTTTGACATGGTTATTGGTCTTTCTTGGTGAATTTAAATTGAAAATTCACTTCGAAGAAATATACCTTGAAGAAAGGAACCAGGAAGAGTTATAAAGGCACCTGAGCTAATCACAGAATACTCTTTTTAACATAGCCTCTCTCCCTGTTGATGGTCTATGAGACCTTGGCAGAATGGAAAGGCGGTCGGGGGGATGGTTAGAGCAAGTGGCTCTTCACCTTGTTGAGAAGCAAGGAGGCCAGCATCCATAGCTGAGCCTTGGGTGGTACCTTTCTTGAAGAGAGCATTGCTAAGCACTGAGCCTCTAAACAGACAAGTATTATACAAGCAACTCCCTGCCCTTTGTGGCAAAGCAGGGCCTGTCCCACTTGGAACCCACAGAGGTGTGACAAAGAAGAGTGGCAACCATGGTGTGGAAGAGATTCTGTGTCTATTGAAGTTCTAAAGAAAGCAAAGTTGTTCCATCAGGGAGCAGATAAGGGCTACCCTCATCCAGAGTTTGGGGAAATCATGAAGGAACTTGGGAATCGTGGGCATGCGCCATGTTGTAGGCACAGTCATTGTTAGGTGGTCATGGATCCATCAGAATTCTCAGAGGGCTCCGTTTTAAATTGCTGGGTTTTAGTGTATAGAGGCCACGTCTTATTAAAATGCATTTTTAAAAAAAATATGCAACAATCTGGAATAGCATTTCAGGTCTTTTGTTTCTGACTCAGACTAGGCAAGAGTCCAGCACCTTTTGGCAGTAGAAAAGAATCACAGCTATGGAGGGAGGTGTTCTGTAAAAGAGCAGTAGCCCAGACGCTGTGTTCATGAGTTGGCAGGACGCGACTGGATATGTTCCATCCAGGATACGGCTCTTAGTCTCTCGAGGTCTCTGGACATCCAGAAAGTGGGTCATCTTTCAGAATATCTGCGTCACTGCGGAGACGCTGCTAGTAAATCAGAGATGAGCTGGATCCACTTACCTGCCTGGCAGTACTGTTAATCCCTCCATTCACTGAGCAGGGAAGGACCGTGTTGTGACTGATTACTTTCCCTTGTTTCGGGGAGTTCGTAGTCGCCCCGCAGGTGATTATACAGCTACACATTAAACCTGGGCTTTGGAAAAGCAGAGTTGAGTCCCTGCTTTGTCCCAAATCTCAAGAATTTTACACTGAAACAAGTATGTTTACAGAGAATTGGAATCCGAGTGAATTAAAATATGGAAGCGGTTGTTTTAACAATAAAATTATTTTGCCCAAAATATTCAGAGGTCAAAGCAAGCGATTGTTCTGGGTTGGAGTCTTCAGATAATTCTGCTTTGGCCGTTAAGTGGCAGAAAGCCAATTTAAATGCTTTGGGACAATAAGGACGGGCTCATGTGTCTGGAAGTCTAGACCCAGCTGGGTTCAGAGGTGTCCTAGCCAGGGTCTGGGTGACTCATTAAAACTCTGCTTATCCCTCTCCCCACCCTGAACAGCCAGCTGCGTTCTCAGTCTGGTTCCCTGAGGATGTGGGGTGTCTGCTAAAATCTAGTTGGGCCCACTATTTTGTCATTTTTAGATTCCTTTGGGTGTCTCTGAATTAAGGGAAGTAAAGGATTTTTTTCCAAAATAAGAACCATGAATGAGATGATCAACCTACACTTTTAATCAGTATCATGGTTCTTATGAGTTAGGGAGACTATGGTGATTTTTTTTCTCTTCTTCTTTTTTTTTTTCCTGTATATATCCTCTTTTAAAACCAGCTAGGTAGTTATCATGTGGGCATGAGGACATGAACTCCATGCCCAGAACCCACATAAAAAAGCTGGGTTGGTGCTGTGTGCCTGTGACTCTGGTTGGGAGGCCTATGTTTGAGCTCCAGGTCAATGAGAGATGCTCTCTCGAAAAATGAGGTGAATGCCTCCTAAGGAATGACACCAGAGGTTAACTTTTGGACTCCAGGTGTGTGCTGGGTGGCCAGTGTGAGGATGTGGATGCAGTGATGTCAGTGGCTCTCGGGGCTGAAGAGAGAGGAGAATCAAGCCTGACTCGTGGGAAAATCTGACCTGAAGGAAAAAGACGCCCCGGCCAAGCTGGTCATGATGTGTCTATGCGGGAGACATCCTGCTATTGCGTGTTATTTTCATCTTGAAATTAAGATCCTTTTTGAAAAATCTAAATGATTTGACTCAAATCTAATTTACCTAAATCATTTTAGGCCAGAATTAACCTTTTCATGTTTGAACTGGAAGATTCCATTTTAATTTTGATGTTCTTTAAAACGCACATGGAAATGGCCACCAACCATAGAACGCTTATGGTTAGAAGACTCCTCCACACTCCACAGCAGTGTGGGAGGTCAACAAGAGAGGAGTTCCCGGATACAGGTGTCAGATACTGACCTGTACCCTCTGCTATTTAGTCCTTGTGGTCTTGACTTTTGCTGAATTTCATTGACAACAGGGGTTGGGAACCTTCTATCAAATTGTCCAGAGATGGGAGTATATGTATCTAGGTGCAGGTGGGAGACTAAGGGTCCTGAGGTTACATGGTGCATTTTCTAAGCATCGTATATGAGATGGGAGAACTAGGCTGCCAAGCCCATTGTTGTGAGAGGCTAGAAACCGAAATCAAATGGGGATCCCAGTGTCCTACATTCTCCTGTGCTTGCCTGCCTCAGACAATGCACAGAAACGCTGTGGGAAACACTTGATAACGACCTGACTATATCACTGTCATCTGTGCGTGCCTACCCTCTACTTGGTATCCTTGCCTTACTCTGAAGTGGTGAAGTCGAGAACATAAAGGGAAATCCCTCCGTGGTTCTGTTCTGCTGTCATTTCTGCTGCTATGATAAAAATGCCCCAACATGCACCGCTTAGAGAGGAATGGTTTTATCAGGCTCACAGTTCCAGGTTACAGTCCATCAGTCCGGGGAGCCAGGACAGGACCTCAAGCAGCTGGTCACGACATAGCCACAGTCAAGAGAAGACAGGATATATGAGTCCTTGCTTGGTCCTGGGCGTCCTTTCTGATCACCACCAACATTCAGAGTGAATCTTCGCACCTTGATTAGCCATCAAAACAGCCCCGCACTGGTGTGTCTGCAGGCCAACATGATCTCGAAATTCCCTCACTACGACTCTCTTTACAGGCGTTTCTAGGTTATGTGAAGCTGACAGTTCAACAGCATAATACCCTTACGTTGAGGTTTTCTGGGAAACAGGTGTTAGCTGGGTGCTGAGAGGAAAGGTACATGGTGACGTAAGGGGAGCGGGATCTGAAACAACTTAGCACCAGTACTGGGTTTATCCTCAGACATTTGCCTGAGTTAACTGCATCTCTGTGGGTCCGACCTACTGAAAATGCTGGAAGACAAACTCTTCTGTGCCCAGTTTTGAAGATGGAATTGTGAAGGGCCCAGAAGTCCAGGAACATCACTTTAATTTTGTTCGGTTCACACGCTTACACTATGTAGGTGTACCTTGCTATAACATGGTACTGAAGTCTGTCCCTCTCGTTCAGATCACTGTTACAGATGAAGAAGTTAGCAACCCATCCTTTCTAGACCTTGTGAGGACTCCGCAAATGAGGAAGTGCACACTCATTCTGATGTTTGCTTGGTAAGTTGACTTGGGCTGACTTTCGGAGCTGGTGGTCAAGTGCGCCATTTCCTTCTGGTCGCGGACCCTATTCTCTCTCACTTCGTCTTTCAGGTTCACAAGCGCCGTGGTGTACCAAGGACTCGTCATGCGCCTGGGAATCGTGGGAGGCAACCTCTACATCGACTTCTTCATCTCGGGGCTCGTGGAGCTGCCTGCAGCCCTCTTGATCCTTCTGACCATCGAGCGTCTTGGACGACGCCTTCCTTTTGCAGCAAGCAATATAGTGGCTGGGGTGGCCTGCCTGGTCACCGCGTTCTTACCAGAAGGTATCTTCCTTCACGTTTAGCTGACAGTTCTCAAAGAACTTACCAAAAATGTAATGACTGCATATGGTGGAGCAGGTGGGGGTCACTTGTCTTTATAAGCTGTGCTATCTATTCAAAAGCTTGGGTGATGTCATCCTATTTTCTTTCTGGATGCAAAGATCGAAGACAACTTTACATCAATCTTTGCTGAAATGTCAGGTTTGTTTGTTGATGGGAATGGGATTGCTAGGTCTAGGTCATAGTGATGTCATGTTAACGTATTTCCCATACCTACCATGCTGCAGACACCAAGCTTCACCCCAGGTTAGGGACAGAAAGATGATGGGGCTCTTGGCTTCATTTGGCTCACAGCCTGTTGAGAGACATAGACATTTTCACAACATCACAACAAGAATGCGGTAAATAGAATTGACAAAGGTGGGGGAAAGGAGGGTGAGGGAGAGGAGGGCTGAGGAAGAAGTACTGTGTAGACCCGAGGGAGAAGCCAGAGCTCTTTACCAACTACCGTTTCCTCCCGCTATTTTCCCAAAACATAAAAAGTTGTCATGAGTTCAGGAACTTAGGCTTCCTTGTGATTGCTGGAAACTGCATGAGGAAGTCAGAGGAAGGTCGGTCCCCAGCACGACTGTCCCCACAGGACATGGCAGGACCTGGTGCTGCCTATGAGCTCCTGGAGAGGGGAAAGAGAGCTGCTCACACCTGTAGCGCTTTGGGGTACGGCAGGAGGGGGAGACGCCAGAGCCTGGCTCACAGCTGGGGAGTCTGGCTGGGATGGAGGAGGATGGCTCCTTTTAGAGGTGTTGTGGAGGTCAATATTCTGGGGCTTGAGGGCTGCTGGGTGGGGGTCAGGAGGAGGAAGAAAGGATAGAAAAAGACTCTAGATGCTCAGTCTGCAGCCAGATGACCTCTGCCACAGAGCACAGCTGTAGCTACAAAGAAGCCATTCGGACCCCCCAGCAAGGTGTGAATTGGAGCACAGGAGGTATTTCTGTATTCTGGGTGTGCCATGAAGGCTTTACAGGAAGCAGGGTTCTCCACAGTCCCTGTGCTTACTAAGGAAGCCGACCGTCTCTGAGAATACCAAGGGCCAGGAAAGACATGGCTAACGTGGAAGAGATCAGAGCAGACACGCACAGGAGACTTGGTTAACATTAGACACCTGTTTATGAATTCCTAAAGTAGCAGTTAGACTTTACTTGGATAAAAACTACAGAAACGCCAGCCCTCAGGACAGAAAAGGTAAATGACGTGCAATTCCACCCTGCTGCCGTGGCTGAGGAAGAGCAGAAACACGGGCTTCTTCCCTTTTCCTCAAGTGCTTCCGACTCCCCGGACCACAGCAATGAATCTCCACCAGGCGGGTGGCTGGACAGCAGACACCCCTCCCTACATCCCCCACTCTTGACGCAAGGAGGGTGACCTCTAAAAGCACAGTGCCTGGCGGCTCCTCCCCGAGCCTCTGAGCGAGGGGCAGCATCCTAGCCTCTCTATGGTCACCCTCATCTTTCTTCCTTTCCCTCCAATCTCTGCCTCTGTCGTCACGGGACACACTCTCCCTCTTGGCCTCTGTCCCCTACTGTGATCGCATTGCAAGCTTCTAAGTAAATATGAATCCAAAGAAACACAAATAGCCCACAACACAGTTAGTGTTTCTTAAGAGCTATGGAAGCTGGAGCCGGAGAGATGGCTCAGTGATTAAGAGGACCCGCTGCTCTTCCAGAGGATCTAGGCGCAGTTCCTAGCACCCACATCAGGCAGCTCCCAGACACCTGTGACTCCAGCTCCAAGGTATCTGATGCCCTCTTCTGACCTCCACAGGCAGAAAGACAGACAAATAAAAATAGAAGCACTGCAGAAGCTAAGTAATAACCAGCCATCAGTGTGTCAGTGTGTATGTATTTAATATTGATTAATTGCTGGCCACTAAACAGAGAAAGGAATGGAAAGGAACGAGAGAAACATAATTGCCTTTCTCAGAGGTACACAATTTTGATTAAAGGGTAAAAATTTAAGAATGTTATAGAATTCTGAGCTTCACAATTCTCCCTCCTTTCCTCCTTCCTTCTCTATGCCCCTCCCTCCCTCCCTCCTCTCTCTCCTTCTCTTTCAGTCTATATGTATTCGTGTGTGTTGATGTGTGCACAAGTGCTCACGCTGGTGTGGGTGTTCCCAGCCATGTGCAGACCAGAGGTCGGCATGGGTGTCCTCTCTCAGCTCCATCTGTTTGGTTTCTTGGGACAGGGTCTCTCACTGGCCTGCGGTTTGCTAAGCAGCCAAGGCTGCCTGGCCAGTGAGCCCAGGGCTCCCTGTCTCCACTTCCCTAGTGCCGGGACTTCAAGCCCCTCCCCGTGCCTCACTTGACCTTTTTATGGAACGCCTGGACGTCAAGCCACCATCCTCATAAGTGCTTTTAGAGTCCTAAGTCTGCGCAATGATGGGCCAGAAGAAGTTCCAAATTCCCAAAACGAATTCCATCTGTGAACAGAAGCCCCTCCATCCAGCGAGTGCTCCTTCCGATTTTAAGGACTCTTGACTCCAGGGACCAGGGAGGGACTGTGGAATTAACATTTGGAAAGTCTTTCTAGCTGCCCTTCCCGGCTGGGCTTGACGTCTCCTCAGCCCCTGGCTAGAATGCTGCCAAGCCTTTTGGAGAGGTCAACTCTGAAAGTTAGTTCTCTGAAAACCTTACTTTTTATGGTCTGAGAATGAACTTGGGAAAAAGAAATGATCTTCGCTGCTAACTCTTAGATTCGCTGTCTAGAAAGCAGAATCCTGGAGCCTGGAAAGAAAGGGCTTTCTGTCATGCACAGCCACCTGTCACCGCCACTTGTTTCTACTCAGTGTGGCAGCAAACCTAGCCGTGCGGCAAGTCCCCCTCCCAGAACGAGACTATCTTTTACTTTGCTTTCCGAGTGGAAAGTGCATGCGTCTGTCTACCCCAATTTACATATCTTTCTTAGGACTTTTCTTTAAACTTTATTTCAGGACTCGGAGCAGATGGTACATCCATGAGAGAGTGAAAGCTGAATCTTTTAAAATTCTATATCTTTTCTTCAAAAGCCGAGTTTCAGGACTCTAGCTGCCTGAGCAAGTCCCCATCATAGAGGAGGATCATTTCTCTGTGTTCATACATGACTGTGGAAAGTGACTTTAGATGCTGTGGTCATTGTTCATCTATGTGAGCATGTGTGGGAAGAAAGAGAGACAGGCACACACACACACACACACACACACAGAGAGAGAGAGAGAGAGAGAGAGAGAGAGAGAGAGAGAGAGAGAGAGAGAGAGAGATTGTGCATCAATGTAGCCCAGACTGACCTCAAAATTGCTATATAGCTGCGTATGACCTTAACTGTAGTCAGATTTTCTTTTCTTTTTGGATCTCCAGGCACCAAATAATGACATGGAGACTTATTATTGTTATTATTATTATTATTAATTAAAGTTTGGCTTTTAGCTTAGGCTTGTTCCCAATGAGTATTTATATCTTAAATTACCCTGCTTCTATTAATCCACATTCTGCTGTGTGTATGTGTGTGTGTTTACCTGTCCTCCATTTTGCATGCCCGACCCCCTCTGTGCCTCACTGGCATCTCTCCCACATGCCTGGATTTATCTTGAGTTTCTCTCTTTGCCTGAAAGTTCTGCCTAACCTCTTCTGCCTGTCTATTGGCCATTCAGCTCTTTATTAAACCAATCAGATGACTTATACAGGCAAGGCAAAAACAGAACACATCTCTACACAGTTTTCTCAAATATCCCACAACACTTAACTTTTAAATCCTCCTGCCTCTACCTCCTGAGTGCTGGTCTTCCAGATGCCACCAAGCCCAGTTTATGTGTGTTAGGATGGAACCCAGGACTTTGTACATACTGGGCAAACATTCTGCTAGCTGAGCTACATTCCCCCATCTTTGATATTTTTTAATTTGGTTTGTTTTTACCATCAAAAAATATCTATTATCAGAATAATCAATCATTTTCATTTCCATATGTAATTGTGCATAATCTACATCTGCTAATGAACTGTTTTCGAGTTAATGTAGTATGGTATCTTTGGGACTTCTTTCCCTCCCAACGAAAGCTCTGTGCCAGTGTAGTATTTGAGAAAAATAGCTGAAAGTCTTTAGGCCAAGGTCTTGTAGGACAGACCACTTCTGCAGAGGATGTCAAACTGATAACACTTCCTGTTCTATCGAATTGACTAGTTATTTATGAATTAACCAAATTTTTTTATGATGGTGGTGATGGTGGTGTATAGGAAGAACATGGATGTGTTTTAAGTTGGTTTCTTAGTCTTTAATTTTTTTCCCATTGAACAATGTAAGCCTCAGTTATAAACCTCAATAGACATTGAACTTGGTGGGACTCACAACCGCCATCTTGCTATAGTAAGAAGAGGGTCTGCCTGAGGCCCCTACCCTGGATAGTGGTTTCCATGGAAGCAGACAGCCTCCTCTGTGGCTGCCCTTATCATCCCATCAGCTGCGACCCAGGGCATCTGGGTGAGCTTCCGCTTTCCCCCTCCATTGCATCTCCAGCAGCAACTGCTCACTGACAGACAAGGGTGGAATGCATTTCCTAGTCCCCTATGGCTCTCACGAGGATGCAAAGTCTAAATAAGAGCCACGTTTACAGCTGTCCTGTGTCTGAGCAGGTGGCGGCCCGGAACATGAGCACAGCTCTGACCTTCCTCACTCCCCAAGTTAACTACTGTTGCAGCAACTGCAGGTGTCCCATCTGCAAATGCAGCGAGTGCATGGGATGTCCCCAACCAGCTTGCGACTAAATCTTAATCCTCTGGAGCTTCCCAGCAATGGTCTGGGCTCTCAAAACCTCGCTCTCTGTTTGCCTACCTGACAGATGTTTGTGGTTTGGATTTTTAATTTGTTGAATATTCTCAAGAGTGAGCACACACTGCTGAGCTTAATTTCTTCTTTCATCATCTGTGTTTGTGATAACTTCTCCATAAAAAAAAATGGGGCTAGGAGGTGGTGGCACACATCTTTAATTCCAGCACTTGGGAGGCAGAGGCAAGCAGATCTCTATGAGTTCGAGGCCAGCCTGATCTACAGAGTTCCAGGACAGGCTCCAAAGCTACAGAGAAATCCTGTCTCAAAAACAAAACAAAAAAAAAGAAAAAAAACACAAACTATGCCTTGTGTGGTAGTGTATGCTGAGAACACTAGAATCCAGCACTCAGGAGGATGACACAGGAGAATTGAGAGTTCAAGACCAGCTTGAGCTTGACTTTGTCTCAAGAAATGAAGGTCCTTATCTAACTCAGGGGTGAGCACTTCCCTGCCATGCATAAGTCCTGGGTTCAAGCCTCAGCACAACAAGACAATAATGCCTAATTACACCTTCAGGGAGATGCAATGTTTGCTAAGAGATGAGAGAATGATCTGGTGTGGTGTGAACCTCTGTGCAGAGATGCTGGTACCCCAGCTGTGTATCAACCAGCAGATACAGTCTCCATTCTGTCCCATGCCCTCATAACTCTAGGATAGGATGACATACATTGCATAACTCATAAGACATTCATAAGGCCTGACTGTTTAGAATTAAAATGTTGCATTTTGTCTCCCTTAAAACTGAAGAAAGTGTTTCCTGGAATATTTGCTGTGTCCCATTGCTACAGTAGAAGACAGGTTGGGGCAGGGGTCTTCATCCAGTAAAAGCAGATGGTCCTAAAGCAGTTTATTTTTTAAGGTGAGCCAGTTATGTGTATGAAACTGGCTTCCTGGAGGAAGAGCATGGCTGGGGATGAAGGCAATGAATGACACACGCCATGGGGATAACACGGAACCAAAGTCCCTTTCCCAGGATCCCAGTTCTCAACCTTCTTCCTCACTGGAAACCAGCCTAGCTAAGGAGAACACCTCTCTGGGTCTGTGCAGAGTGAAGACAGACATCTGACTGTAGCCATGGTTTTCAAGGGGACAAGAGGGACTTCCTTCCAGATCAAGGCCAGTGCTTGGCCTCTCTAGGACGGCACTACCTGGGACGTTATTTAGCATAGTGATCGCTCAGCAAACAGCTCTTAATTGTATTTCTATAGCCAATTCTGCACTCAGGAAAGCATCTTCCACACACTAAATGGTAGCTATCAAGGTGGGATTAATGTAATTTGTCTATAATATAAAGCTTTTGCCATTTGTTCTTAAGTTATCAACGATTTAGGTTGGGGAGACCAATGAATGTGTTTTGTTGTTTTGTAAAATGTCGCTGAGCTCATTAGAGCCCTAACTCTCCCCTTCTACACATTCTGTTCACAGGGATACCATGGCTAAGGACCACAGTTGCTACCCTGGGAAGACTCGGGATAACCATGGCCTTTGAAATAGTTTATTTGGTAAATTCAGAGTTGTACCCGACAACATTACGGTAATTCTGGCAATTATATTGCCATTTCTCCTAAGAAACTATAGCCAAATGTTTCCAGGGTTGCTGATCTATTAACTAGGGCTCAGTTCATCCCCTTAAGACAATGGGCTTTGAGTTGTAGCTTCCGCTCATTACCTGCCACATTTGGTGACTTAGAAATATGTCCAGTGGCTGTAACTGGAGACAGAACTGTGATTTTTTATTTTGGGGACCAGAAAGTCTCCTAGAATGCCTGCTTAGATGATAAGTTGGGTCTGCTCCATCAGCAGCACCCTGTATCGAGGCGAAGCCTTTTCTGACATCATCTCTTGCTTGTGAGCAGCTGGCTACAGAAGGCGTGTTCATGGCTCATGCAAGTTGGCTTTCTTGCCCGATGCTATATTTCTGCAGGCCTAGCTTGCAGGGTACCAAAGTGACCTCTGAGTGTCATGGACTGGCAGGCTATGGAGCTGCTGATGAAGAAACATCTTTTCACCAACACTGGAGATATTCAGTCACTAGTCTCACTGCTTGACAGTACAGAACGGGAGTGGCTTGTTTAGAGCATGAGGCGGTAGTAGCTTTCAAAGCCGAAAATGATAGAAAGTATTGACACAACTTCTGTAATTTAGTATATCTGGATATTTCTATTTTTCTGAGTTTGTTTTTGCAAACTTCCACCTGAAAGTATGTTTTAATCCGCAGGAACTTTGGGGTTTCACTCTGCTCAGGCTTGTGTGACTTTGGGGGGATCATAGCTCCGTTTCTACTCTTCCGACTAGCAGCTGTGTGGCTAGAACTACCTCTGATCATCTTTGGTAAGACTTCATTCCTGTGGGGGTGGGTCCGAGTGAGTGGAGGGGTGGGGCACATGTGTATGTGGTTGCGAAGGCACATGTGTGCACATGCTTGCAGAGGCCAGAGGTCAACCTCTGGATTGTTTCTTGGGAGCTAGCCACCTTGTTTAGCAAGACAAGGTCTCTCATGGGGCTCAGCCATTGGACCAGGCTAGCCAGCCAGTGAGTCTCAGGGGTCCATTCACAGAACTGTAATTATAAGTTTTTGCTACCATGCTACCACCATGCTACTATCAATCATGCTACCGTCACGCTACTATCATGCTACCGTCACGCTATCATCATGCTACCGTCACGCTACTATCATGCTACCGTCACGCTACTATCATGCTACCGTCACACTACTATCATGCTATCATCATGCTACCGTCACGCTATCATCATGATACCGTCATGCTCAGCTTTTTACTTTTTTTCTGCAGCTATAGCTCAGGTCCCCCCTGCATGCGTGGCAGACTTTTACTGACCCATCTCCATGCGGGTCTCACATCTTCTCACTTGTTCATGCATTACAGAACCTGTAGTGGTCACTGGGTTAGATGTTGCTGACATCCACCCCATCTTCTGATGGTGGTTTCACTTCTAAAGAGTCAATCTTGTTATCATTACATTCAAAATGCTAAATGGCTTCAAGTCACTCTACCTTAACAGGATGTGATAAACAGTGTCTGTGTCAGCTTCTGTCGTGAGGTTCTGAGTTAAAATCAAACACTGTGGAATTCTTCGATGATGTGGAAGAGGAAAACATCCATTTCCAGGGACCATATTTACCTTCACTGCCTTATGTTTAAAGATGGGCCTGAAAGCTAATTGTACTTCCTAAAATATTCAATGTCTAAATTTGCTTCGATACTGCTTTTACATGTACCGTGATCATCCGTGCCCCTCATGCATCCTGTCTGAGGATACTGTAGACTGGAGGCCCCACTGTCCATCCTGTTCTAGTGCCTTGTGCAATGAGGCCAGGTTGGTGGCTTGAAGTGTGCACACAGCAGCATTGACACTCTGGGGACGGGCAAAGCCAAAAGTCAGCTCTTTATCCTCAGGAGCCAGTTGGTAAAGCTTACCAGCTCATCACCTAGTCCGTGACGATGGAGAAGAAATAGCAGAGAATGCTTTTCCCAGAAGTTTGGCTCTCAGGAACAGCAAAGGGAAGCTGGGCAGTGATGGCACACTCCTTTAATCCCAGCGCTAGAAAGGCAGAGGCAGGTGGATCTCTGTGAGTTCGAGGCCAACCTGGTTTACAAGAGCTAGTTCCAGGACAGGCTCCAAAGCTACACAGAGAAATCCTGTCTTGGGGGAAAAAAAAAAGCAAACAAAAAGAACAGCAAATGTAGAAGGTAGCCAGGGGTTGGTATGGGGTCAGTAGCTCGTGGAAGAAGAGGGTTGGTGTGTTTGAACGTGTCTGACAACAGACTGAAGATGTCTGGGAAGTAGATTAGACACTTCAGTGAGGGGTCCCCAAAGGCAGGCACAGCCAAGGCTTTGCCCCAAAGAAGAGAGTGGCCCTAGACAGTCATGTGACTCTAGACTGTAATGCGGTAGGAGGGTCACAGAAAGATAGTAGGTAGAGGGGGCTCCTGTGCACTGACTCTGTCTTCCCAGTGTACAGAAGAGGCCCGGAGTGTCTGCAGCCTGGCAGATGCACTGGAAGCATAGTCACATAACACAAACATGGAGCCTCACAGCCTGCATGGTGGCACCCGTAAGACTGCATCGCCTAGCGATGGCACGGCTGCCGTAGCTTACCTGCGTCCACTCTATCTGTGGTGGTTACACAATGAAATCGCTACGTTTCACAGTGTATGTCCCTACGGTTACATGATATCTGAGTGTCAGTGCACACCAGGAGCACAGGGACCATGAGCTGTGCAGAACTGAGGAAGGTGGTCATGGTGAGCAGAGGGGTATGGCTGCTGAGGGCAGGTGAGGTCAGGAAGTGAGCGTAGCGGTGGGAAGGGACAGTCTGTGTGTTCCTAGGTGGTCATGTCTCTCCTCATCTGGCAGGCATCCTGGCGTCTATCTGTGGAGGCCTCGTGATGCTTTTGCCTGAAACCAAGGGCATCGCCTTGCCGGAGACAGTGGACGACGTGGAAAAGCTTGGCAGGTACTACGTGATTCAACACTCCCTAAATGAAAGCTTCCTGTTAAGCCACGGGGCATTGGTTATCCACAAGGGAAATCACATTGTCTTCATTTTATACCTTAAAACATTCAAAAGATTAAAAAGGTTAATGCAGAAGATCTTAGAGCTATAAAAAGAATGTGGGCTATTTTTAAAATGTGGCTGAGAAGCGTTTCCTAGTAAGGTGTTAAAACTCGAAGTGATTTAAACCAGGGCTGATGAAGAGACCGTGACAACGCCCAAGTGTGCATCAGCGAGGAACTATCGGGAAGATGGCACCGCATCAGAATATGGGCCACCCTGAGATGAAAAGTGGTGTCTGTCCCGTGGACCAACACCCATGTTCCTCGAGATCCATTACAAAGGGGAATGCAAGCGGTGGGCGTAGCATCATTTCAAAGGATTATGATACGGGAACATATATGACAGACAAAAGAGAGCTGGAGCACTGATAGATAGGAATAAAGAAGATAAATGATAGTACCTAGAAATTAGATAAAAAGACAATAGATAAATGATTTGTCAATAAGTACATAAGTTAGAAATAAAGATAAGAAAGACAATAGATAGGTAGATATATGGATGACTGGAGGATGGATGGATAGATAGATAGATAGATAGATAGATAGACAGACAGATAGACAGAATAGATAGACAACACGAGAGAGATCAAGCTTTGGAGGGAATATCTATATCATTTCTGGTTATATATTAATTCACTTCCAACCACTACTTAAATTTGAAGAGTTATATCTACAAAAAATTTTATGTGTACAATTTTTTACCATTTCTTCTGAAATATTTCACAATACAAAGATAGAAACGTGAATGTATAATAATTTTTAAAAATTGTCCAGCAGTAATCTCCCCCCGTGGGAAAGGACAGGAGTGGGAAGAGTGTAGGAGGAGGGTCAGCCTCAAAGTCCACATAATTCTGCAGTGTTTGAGATGACATGGTCTGATGTTATTTGCATACTTAACAAATAATTTGGTGCTATAGTAAAGTAACATATTAAAGGTAATAACTAATCTCACTGAGACAGAAATTAAGGGGAGACATCTAAATTGTAAAAGTGATCAAATATATGCGTTTTTAAAAGACTCAGTTTTGTTCCTTTCAAGGCACTGTTTTTCCTTGCTCACAGGCTAGAAAGAATGTAGAAATTGATATTTTAAAATACCTACGTGCTCCATGGTTTTTCGTGTGCTCTTTCATTTAATAGTCAAAATAGTTGTGTAAAGTAGAGTTTTTTTAGCCCCATTGGGAAATCAGAAAGGCTCTCACCATGCCAGGAGTGGTGCTGACTCTGTCGGGGGCGCCAGGGTGACTGCGCTGCTGTGGCTGCACCAGGGTGACTGCACTGCTGTGGGGGCACCAGGGTGACTGCACTGCTGTGACTGCACCAGGGTGACTGCACTGCTGTGACTGCACTGCTGTGACTGCACCAGGGTGACTGCACTGCTGTGAAAGCACAAAAGTGACTGCACTAAAGTGACTGCACTGCTGTGAAAGCACCAGGGTGGCTGCACTGCTGTGACTGCACCAGGGTGGCTGCATGTGGTTCTGTTTTGTCCTGCATCCTACTGTGATATTTCCGAAGCGTGAAGAGCTCTCCGGTAGGATTGGAAAGTCCCTTCTTATGACCCACACCCTCACACTCACCAGCCAGGGGTCAGGCTCTGAGAAGAGTAAGAGAAAACCATTGGAGTTCAGGACTCTTCCTCAAATCATTCATACTAACACTAGGTTAAAGTACTGGACAAGAGAATTTTAGGGGTTAGGCAGACCTAAAATATTTGTGGGGAAAATCAATTATTCAAAGTATTATAGAAACATGAAAAAATAGATTAAAAAATTTAACTGGGCACAAATTCTCACTTTTTCATGCTCATAAATTTTCTATAATAGAAAGTAGAGTAAATTAATTATACCTAGTCTCTATTCTCTGGGAAATAGTATTGTGGGGTTGGACAGATGGCCCAGCAGTTAAGTTACTGTTCTTCAGAGGACCTGGGTTTGGTTTCTGGCACCCATATGGTGACCCACAACCCCTGATAACTCCAGTTCCATTGGCTCCAGTGTCCTGACTTCCTGAGGAGAACCATACACTTACATACATGGAGACAAAACACTCATACATATAAAATAAGTCTAACTCCTTTTTAAAAAGAAAAACAAAGAGTAATTTACAGTTCTAGAAATTAAGACGGCCCATAAAGATTTACTATAAACTAAAACTACCCAGCACCAGGCTATTACAGCGGGTTAGCATGTTTCCTTCTGAAACCAGGAGGATGGATCTTCTGTCCCCATCAACAGCTTGGTTCCAAACCATGTATGTCATTTAGTAAAATCTTTAAGGCTCTTGTGTGAACCTTATGTGGAAAGTGAGCCTAGAGCCACTTCTTAACTTTTGCATTGGGAAAGTCAGGCGACTGCATGGGTGTGTTTGATAGAACAAACCATGCTGGTGAGGACAGACGGCTGTCTTCCAGTGCTCTCAACCTTCCTGATGCTGTGACCCCTTAATACAATTCCTCATGTTGTGGTGACCCCCCCAAACCTAAAATTATTTTCGTTCCTAATTTATAACTGTAATCTTGCAACTATTATGAGTCGTAATGAAAACGATCTGATATGCAGATGGTCTTCTGTGAGCCCTGTGAATGGGTCGGTTGACCCGCCAAGGGGTCACGACCCACAGGTTGAGAACCACTGCAATCCATGCCATTACATGACCCCTTGTTTGCCTTTGTCTTGTCAGCTCACAGTTGCATCAGTGTGGCAGGAAGAAGAAAACCCAGGTCTCCAGTTCTAATGTCTGAGGCCCCTACATTGCCTGGAGGGCTGGAGCTGTGTGGGTACCACCCACAGCCAGGAGAAGCCGAGCCTGCTGGGAATATGCCTGTGTGGTGCGCTTCAACTCCTCCTGGTGACACCTTTCCAAGGAACCTTAAAGTCAGAGTATTTTGTATGGTATAGGACGGAGAAGGTTTGTCATGCTACCCAAGCTTGTGGGAACACATAATCTTTGACCTGTCTTGCAAAGCGCCTATAAGTACACAGATTCTGCGTAGGCTTTCTTTTGTCGGGAGCATTGTCTCTGACACATTGGGTTAAGGGGAGATGGTTCTCAGGATAGCCCCATCCACGAGGCAGGATGAACAAACCGAGGATCGGCACGTGCACAGAAATGTGCTCAGCGATCCCATCAAGACAGCAGTGAGCTGTGTTTCGAAGAGTCTGAGGACTGCTATTTCTGCTTCCCCTGTGCTCCAAACACACGCCTTCACCGAGGCGACACATCAGGTGTTGTGTCCCCATGTCCGTGTGCCCCCCACCCCTTCTCTCTTCTACAGCCTCTGAGGTTCCAGGCCCCAGACTAAACACAGTTCCCTAAGTAAGGACAAATCACGCATCTACAACACCTTGTGAGAACCTGGCTGTATTCGTATACAGTCATACTGGGGTCCTGAGACCCCGATATTTTGTCCTTCAGTGGACCCTTGTGATCACAGACTCTTTACTGAGAAAGAAAAAACATGGATTATGACTTCTTGGGTCTTAGAATTTGAAAAGGAAAAGAGTAATCGTGTCCCTTTGGTGAGTCCAGTTCCGGTGGTGCCTGCGGCTGGGGGTGAAAGCACACACAGCCTGCCTTCGGGCCGTCTCAGTACTTTTGACTTGTCTTGGGGTGGGGATTTATTTTTCATTTAAAGGGAAAATCAACTATATCCACACTTAAGAGAATTAGCAGCCGCTTCCTAAGTGACTTCGTAAATGAGGGATTGGACTTTTTGTTTTAAATCAAGACTTTTCTGATGTGAGGACTCAAAGGCAAACACCGTGTTCCACGATCTGTGCTGTTCTTGATTTATTTTCAGACTCAGTATGTATCTTAGGCTGATTTTTATTTTCACTTCAAACTTGATGTGGGCAGGCAAAATTAGCACTAAGAGAAAGCCTCACCCATGTGGAAGAAAAAACTATGTGTGTGGAGAATATATGTGTTTCTGACACTATGAAGATGTGTGTAATGACAGTAAAACAAGTGTGGTAATCCTTAAAGCACACAAGAACCGAGTGTGAGTGTTGGGTCTTGCACCAGCCTTTTGGGTATCCGGTGCCACATCCACTGTGCGAGCACAGGCATTCGTGCCGTGCTTTTCCTGCGTTTCATTGCTGTAGCACGGCTCACGCCCACTTTGCTATTGCCTTTGGGTTGCATTTGGAGTTGATCGCTGTGTTTCATTACAATAAACAAGTTTTAAACGGTTTTTAAAAAATGTCCATCCCTTCCTGCTCCGTCTGGACATGTGTCCACGGTCAAACACTCTCCCACCTAACAGTGTGCTGTTTACTGTCTCCAGACCGGGAAAAACGCTGCTCCACTGTTAACTTGTTGTTCCTTTATGGGCTCCTGGCACTGTGCGTGAACTCGGATGTGACCCACAATAACGTTCAGATTCTCAGCTGGCCTTGTATTAGATTTCCCTCGCCTAGTCTATGCCGCGACTCAGCTTCGCATCCCGGGATCTGGGCTAGAGCCCAGTTGTCAGGACCAGATTTCGATCCCCAGAATAGAACTCGTTCTCCTGACTCTTCATCTGTGTGGCAGCTTTGAAAACAAGGTTCTTGGTGCCAGAAAGGGAGACATTGAAGATGTGTGTCAGGTTGTTGTTAGCTGACGAGGCCAATGGACAAGTGACTTACTGAGACCTTCAGCTCTTCTCTTGGCGGCCCTACTGTCTGCTTAGTCCTACGGGCAGCTGGCCCTTAGGAAAACACCTAAGTCCCTTCGGTCAGTTGTTTTTAAATTGTTAGGGTGAACAAAGAGTATACAAATATTGAAGACTTCCCTTATCCCCAAAGCCAACTCAAAGCCAAGGAACTACAGAGTTTATTTTCAACAAATACCACAGCAGCGTTGGTCCTGTTACCACAAAATCCAGAAGTCCGTGGACAAGAACAAAGTTACCCACGATAATACAAAAAAAGGGGCCGAGGGGGTGACGGGAGGTGGTGGTTCCATGTAGCATCTTGGTCTGATTACTGCCAATTATTTCCAAGAAACCCAAGTCCCCTCCCCACCTTCCAGCGGCTAGGAAGTTTTAGTAAGTAGATGTTTTGCTTTGCCTCCCGCCCAATTAATTATTTTTCATCACTTCTTCTATCCAGTTAACGAACCATGAAACGCGAACATAGACACCGGGCTTATTGGGGCGAGCACAGCCAAGACCCCAAGAAGTGACTCCTTGTAAAATGTACTTGTCCTTCTCGAAGCAAACCAGAGGTCCTCCACTGTCACCCTAGATGAAGGAAGGAGAGTCCACGTGAGGCTTGAGCTACACCTTTAGGTTATGGATGTCATCTTTGTATTATCTTTGCAGTGGTTTCCTCTGCAGGCCCTAGGTTGTCAAATTCTCTTGGACTGAAATTCCAAGAGGCAGAGATGGGTCAGCCCACGACCAAGGCTGGTCTCTTTTCTTACCTGGCAGCTGTCAGTGCCACCGGACAAATTCCCGGCACAAAGCTCTCTGGAATTGACTCTGCCGTTTAGATACTCATAGCGGTTGCACACCTTATTCTCAATCACAGGCAGCTGGGCCTCCTTGAGATAGCCAGCACCGAAAGTCCCTGGAATAAGCAGCAAAGATGTGGTTAGAAATCCAGTACAGGAAACTTCCAGAATGACAGAGGGCAGTTACAAGAGCTCTCGCTTGTCAGGCTGGGTAGCACAAGGAAGCGCTACTATCACTTTTAACCCTCTAAGCTGTAAACATAATACAAGATGTTATGTGCCCAGTGTCTGCCGTGACATTACCGGCGTCTTCATGGTGTTTGGAGCTCTGCTGTTTGTCCACATTTTATTTCCAGCTTAAAACAAAAAAACCAAATACATTTACTATAGAGAGCTTTAAAAATGCAATTGCTACTATTGTTACATAATCTTTTTTCAGGTTCTTTAGGCTTTGTTTATCACCCATATGATATTGCTCCACTTCAAATCCAGCTGGTCCTTGTTGTAGCATAAGGATGGGGGTGTGGACCAGAGAACAATCTCAGGTGTCATTTCACAGGCACTGCCTCTCTTCCTTTTGAGACAAGGTTTCTCTCTGGCCTAGAACTTACCCTGTAGACTAGGCCGACTGGCCAGCAAACCCTAGGGACAGTCCTTGTCTTCTCCTCACCAGCACTGGGATTACAGTGTGGGCCACCATGCCCAGATTCTTTTACATGGTTTCTGGGATCAAATGCTGTTTTCCAGGTGGACATACCCAAGACTTCTCCATGTTTTCATAGATAATCCCATTCTCCAACTGGGCAAGCCCCCTTGCCAGGTAAGCACTTCACCAACTGAGTTATCTCTTTAGCTCCGTAAGAGTGTGTGTGGGGTGTGTGTGTATACATGTGTGGTGTGTGTGCATGTGCAGGGTGTGTGTGTGTATACATGTGTGGTGTGTGGGCATGTGTGGGGTGTGTGTGTATAATATGTGGTATGTGCATGTGTGGTGTGTGTGTGCTAAGTGGTGGTGTGTATGGTGGGATGTGTGTGTACGTGTGTGTGTGTGTGTGTGTGTGTGTGTGTGTGTGTGTAGGCCAGAGGTGAATCTCAGGTGTCATTCCTTGGGATGTTACCCTCCTTACATGTTTTTGAGATAAGGTCTCTCACTGGCCCGGAAAATGCTTAGCAGGCTATTCCGGGTGGCCAGTGAGCCTAAGGATCCACGTGTTTCCAGCTCCCTAGAGCTGGTGTTACAAAGACAGACCACTGGGGCTGTATTTATGGCTCTGGGGATCCAAACCAGGCCTTCAGGCTTGCATGGCAAGCACTGCACCAACGGAGCCATCTCCCCAGCCAGCCTCTGCCGTTCCAGCAATGCTCCAGTCTCCCTGATAGCTTAATGGTGATTAGTTGCTTAATGACCATGGGGTTTCCCATGAGGAGCATGTTCTGGAAACATGACAGTGGTTGCACAACAGTGTAAATGAGCTACAGGCATTTCAAACAGTCCATTTTATGTAGTGTATATTTATGGCCTCCCTAAACCATAAAAAAATAACATAGTTGTCTTTTTCTAAGAATTAGTTTTTCCAGGAACAAGCTGGGGGCATAGTAGAATTTCGTTTAATTCCTGCACTGGTGCCAGGAAGTAGGGACCTCTTTGATTCTTGACAATGCAGTTAAAGAAATGAGGCTTAGTATGGTCGTGGTGTTTACCTGGACCGTGGGACGGTGAGGTCAGTGCCCACACACTTCTTCACTGTGCTCTTTGGCCCCCTCCTGCTCACAAAGGTATGACATCTCTATCCCTACAGTTTACTTTCATCCCATGGTATTTTCTTAAGCCTCGGTTCCCAGACGTGACAGACACATATTTATGGTCAGGTTATTGTCTAGACTGCTATGGCCTTAAAAAACCCACTAGAAAACATCAGTCCTTAACAGCCTTGTGAGTGTCCACATTGCACTATTAGTAAAATGTTGTAACTTTTTAAAAAAAATGAGCTAATGTAGTAGGTGTAAATCATTCTGATTTATTCTCTAATTTCTACTTCTTTGGCACGTAGAGGAAGGGGGCGCTCATTCCCTTACTTGTTTTAGGAGTTTGTTTTTCTTCTTTGTATGAAAAGCTGCTGCTACTGTGGCCCAGCCTAAGACTGGACTCCTGCAAACCCACCAGGAGTGCCGTTGTCCAGAGGGATCTACCCAGGATTTCTCTGCAATTCTGAACAGCGCCCAGCTTTCCTCAGAGTTTTGTAACATACCTTTGCCTTGCTAGCATGGAGCAGCCAAGAAATAACGGACAGTCCCTCCCCAGACACTGTGACTAGACTTGTCTTGGGCTCAGAAAATGTGTAATCTGTCTGGTGATTGCAGGAGCTGGAAGAGACTTAAGGGTGTGGAACCAGATGGGGTAGTGGGCATTGCTTGAACCAAGTACAGGGATGGAGGCGGTACCCCTCTTAAAATACTGACTGACCGTAAATCTACCGCAGTGCCGCTACTGCTGTTCACTTTCACCTCTGGGTGACTGGAAGTTTCTGTAGTCTGTGGAGATATGCTGCCATCAGGTGGCCAAAGTCAAAAAGGCATCTCTAGCGGCTGAGGACTACTTGTAAGTGGCTTAGATCAGAAACTCGGCTGAGAGGAACCAGCAGGCCAAGTCTAGCTTTAGCAGGACCCCTGAAAATGAGGGGGACAGCAGGGACCATCCTGAATGAGTCCTCAGCCTCAACAGCAAGTCAGCGTTGGAATGTGCAAACCCGATCAAGTCCAGGGCATGAAGTGAAGCGAGGGAGAATTCCGGTCTAAGAAACTGAGAGCGCTGATTGACTTGATGCCATTATGCATATGGAGAAAAAGTGGTAAGTGAGCTAGAGTTACGTGACTCATCTCAGTCCAGTGACTATCCTGAGAATCATTTTCTCAGGAGGTGTGTTATAGGACCAGGAATGAGAATGAGCTCAGTATGGGATAAGGTCAGAAACCTGTGGTGGGGTAGGAAGGAAAGGAAATGGGCTTGGAGAATCAGGCATGGCTGAGCTCAACACTTTGGTGATGCGAGGATGGTAATAGTGATGGTGGCACTGATGGTGAGGTGGAGATGATGGTGATGGCAGAGATGCCGATGATGGTGGTGATATGATGGAGACATAGACGGTGAATTAGTGATGTTGATACTGATGATGATACTGATGAGGAACAGGGGATGGTGGTGGTGGTGGTGTCATGGTGAAGATTGCCATGATGGTGATGGATGGTGAAACAGCAACGTTGCTGACAATGGTGACGATAGTAATTGTAATGATGACACTGATGTGGAGGTGGGGGTGTTGATGATGATAGTTGTGGGTGGCAATAGTGATGGTGATGATGATGCTGATGGTGCTGAGGCAAAGATACTGGTATTGATAGTGATGGTGATGATGACAACGAAGATTTTGGTGTTAGTGTGATGATGATACTGATGTTGGTGTATTAATTATATCATAATATCAATAACCCACAATGCCCTTATAAAGTACTACAAATGGGACACTGACTCTTACAGAAGTTAGCTAACTTCTCAGTGTCAGAGGGACACTGACCTAGAACTTACTATCAGATACTTGGGAGCTGGGCTCCATCTTTAACCAAGATACTTTCCTTGTTTCCGTGAGCAAACCCATGATCAAAAGGAATGACTATTCTTTTTGGTTTCTGGCTCCAGTGCGGTCTGTTGCGGCCTGGCGACAGCTGCAGTTTGCAACCGTGGCAGGAGGCTGCCTGTCACATCTTGGGATCAGGAAGCAGCGAAGGGAGGGCTGATGCTCATGGGGTACCCATCTGGGCTTCCAGCTGTGGGCGGACCTTCCTCCTCAGTCAAACCCTGCTTGTGTGTTTGTAAGTCACAAAATCTTTCTTTGAAAGAAAGTCTTCTCCAGAACCAGCACACGCCTCACGTGTGTACTGAGAGGAGCCCATGTTTGTAAGGTGGCTTTACTGTTCCCACAGCTGAGGCAGCTTGCTGGATCTAATTGTCATTAGGCGTACGTGAAGAGAGAAGGAAGAGCCCCCCTGCCCCCGACCAAGTAAGCACAGACTCTGATAGGGGAGCCTACATGAGGTTTCTTCCAGTCCTAACCCCATCAGCTGTATCCAGACATCTGGGGGCCTTTCTCTCCTCTCCAGACAGACAGCTTGTTCCCTCTCTGACGCCTTTCACACACGTTACATGTGTGATTATTTGGGGAGACAGCTAGGTTAGCCTCAACTTTTGCTGTTATTGTGTTACATCGTATTTGAGAACTCAAAATAATAAAGTCACATGAAAAGTGTAGGCTAACTGGTGGGTTGTGCCAAAGCCCCTCCCCTGACAAAGGGACATTTGTAGGTTACGGGTCTAAGGGGCAGTCTCTCTCTTCCTCACATCTTGGTGACCGATTATAGAGATGTAGCAAGTGGCCAGACAAATCCAGAAAGGGGCTGGACCGCATTCCCATGCAGGACCTTGTACAACTTGCTCCCCACTGTTCCCTCTGTCAGAGAGCTGCAGGTCAAAGTCAGTTCATCTCACCTTGAGTTTCTCCCCAGCCAGTGATGTAGCACAGCATCCCGCCCGCAACCACGTAGTTTGGAGATGGCAGACAAGCTGGAATGACTTTATCTGTGATGGCGGCTGGGCTGAAAAGTGAGCATGAAATGTTACATCCGCTGCTCTGCTGGAGGCCCCCATCCGTTCACCTGCAGCTCACCCACCGCCATGAATCACCTGCCTCGATGTCCCAGCATCCTCTGAGCTGGTATTTCTCTACTTCACTGACACAGAACAATACAGAAAACTCTTCAACCCCACAGTGCCCTACAGTGTCCTATGAGCTAAACCATCAATCGTCTGGGAGGGTGTGTATGTTTATGCATGTGTGTCCATGCAGGTACCAAATGCACACTGGGCATTTGCAGATAGAGGCCAAAGGTTGACATGGGGACTCTTCTTCTGTTGCCCATCATTTGAGACAGGGTCTTCCCTGAACCTGGGGTTCACTGAGTTGGTGAGCCTGGCTGCAGTGAGCTGCAGGGATCCTCCTGTCTCTGCCTCCCTGGTGCTGGGGCTGCAGGTGTGCATCTTCAGGTCAACCCTTTTACACGATGCTGGAGGTCTGAGTGTGGGCCCCCGTGCTTATGTGGCAAGCTCTTTGCCAACTGAGCCCTCTCCTTAGAGCTGTCCTATGGGCAGCTAATTTAAGGTGGTGCCGTTCTGTGGGTGGGCCATCTAGATGCCACCCAGCTACACTAAGACCAAAAGGTATTTGTCCAGGACAAGGGGCTCCACCATTTCGGGGTCCCAAATCTCCTCACCAGTTAAAATGGTTAAAATGATTATAAGAATCCAAGCAAGAGAGGGTTTGAAGTAAGCTCCCTGCAGAAGCAAAATGGCCCAGTTTCCAAGGAACCTTCACCTGCATAGAGGTTCATGGATGTACAAGAGTTCTAACTTTGGTTTCTCAGACCTTAGTGAGTTTAAGAGGGAAAACGACTGGAAATGAGAAATGCCCTGTTGTCATAAAGAATCCGCACTGTCTCCAGCTTCGGGGAAGACGCATTTTCCCAGAATGACCAAAGCAGACCCAGCCTCTCTCAGGGATGTCATTCACAGGCTCTTGTAAGGACCTCAAAGACCCAGGCCCTCAGGCTGTGAGATGTGGAGAGGATGCAGTAAACCCCCCTGCCAAAAACAAATATCAGACTGTCAGAGAACACGATCCTCCTATTGGCTGAATTAGTTGTTTGAGCCATCAAGGACAGGAGGTCTTGTTTTGCTCATTTGGTGGGATGCAAGAGAAGATTCTAGGGAACACGAGGGAGATGAGCTGCTTCATGGATGCCCATTCTTCTGGTGCGTCCGAATGACCCAAGACATCATTTTACAGCTCCGAAATGCTCCCTCCAGCAGCCTTCCCTATCTGGATCAGCTCCTGTCACTTCCAGAATCCTCTCCCTGATATCTGGACCCCATCAGGCATAGCCCATGTGATCCATGTGCCTGCTGCCCGTCCCGAAGGAGTATCTCTCAAAACAGCTTACTGCTTGTGAGCTATGTCCGTGGGGACCTATTTCCAAACATTCCTAACTCTATGGCACAAGCCTAATTGCCTAGTGTCAGACTTTAAACACACACACACACACACACGCACACACACACGCACACACACACGCACACACACTTCAGCAGGGAAAACAGGGCCAAAGAAAAGAACAGAGGTAGAACCTGTGTTTGTGAACTGTTTCTTGTTTCATTCTGCGTGTCCTATGTGGGTTTATTTGTTTGTTTTTTTAGTTTATGCATGTGCACACACGTGCATGGGATGCCAGCGGAGGCCAGAAGAGGGCGTTAGATCCCTTGGAGCTGAAGTTACAGGTGGGTTGAGATCTACTTGATGAAGATGCTGTGACCCAAACTCTAGTCCTTAAAAAAAAAAAAAAAAAGGCAGCAAACCCTCTTAACTGCTGAGCCATCTCTCCAGCCCCTCAACATCTGTGGGGTGTTATTTTTGTTATTGTTTTGGTTTGTTGAGATAAGGTCTCTTTACATAGCCCTGGCTTTCCTGGAACTCACTCAGTAAACCAGGCTAGTCTCAAACTCATAGAGATCCACTTGCCTCTGCCTCTCGAGTGCTGAGATCACAGGCATGGGCCACTATGTCAGGCATATGTTTGTGGTTTTAAAAGTGCTTTGAGATACATGATGTCATTTGATTCTCTCATCACATTATATCAAGATTGCCTTTGTCAGCCTGGGGTAACTGATGGTGAATGCTTGTCAGCTGGTGATGGAGGTGGGTCTTGTATCTATTTGTTGCTTTCATTGGTTAATTAATAAAGAAACTGCTTGGCCCTCTGATAGGGTAGAATTTAGATAGGCAGAGTAAACAGAACAGAATGCTGGGAGAAAGAAGCTGAGTCAGGCAGTCGCCATGATTCTCCCACCCTACACAGACACAGGTTAAGATCTTCCCTGGTAAACCACCTCGTGGGCTACACAGATTATTAGAAATGGGTTAGATCAATATGTAAGAGCTAGCCAATAAGAGGCTGGAACTAATTGGCCAGGCAGTGTTTAAAAAATACAGTTTCTGTGTAATTATTTCGGGGCATAAGCTAGCCATGCAGGCGGCTGGGTGTCGGGGATACAGCCCCACCACTCCTATTACTACAAGCTGGTAAGCATGAGGGCGGGAGATGCTGAGGTGATAGGCCACTTTACATTTTAACTCTTCACGTGAGGAACCAGAGTCCTGATTCCCTCCTCAGGAATGTGCTTGTGGGCTTGCAGAACTAGGCTGGATTCTGGTTTCTGATGAAGTCGGCCCGTTTTTCCTAAATGCCCATGCTTTTGCATCCTAGGCAGCACTTCTCTAACCCCACACATGGTTGTCACTCATAAAACCCAACTATGAACCACCGTCTTCACTCAGCTTGGGGTACAGTCCCCAGGGAATGCTTACTGGGCTAGCTTCATCAGGGCAATGTCGGCTCTGGTGGGCTCCAAGAACAGCTTGGATACTTCTATTTGCTGGACATCTGACCCACGAATATTTTCTTCATGCGCACCCAGGACAACCTTGTAGAATCCAGGTCTTGAAGATCTGAAAAGATGGTGACATTAGGATTAAAACATAGTCCAGACCTTTCCTTGGTGCCATCCTGTATCATACACATGCAGCCAAACACATGCAGCCGCCAGCATCTGTGACTCCTGGATGACAAGAAATGGAATCCAGATTCGTTTGAATCTGTGGTGTTCTTGACCTTGACAGGACCAGTGCCTGCCACTGAGCAGATCTGTTTCTCCAGGCCAGGGCCCTGCTCTGAGTCCTTGGCAGATAGATTTTCTTTAGAACTGTTTCCCTCCTGCCTGGTTGACCTGGTGATTGCTGTGGACTTCTGCATACATACTCCTGGGTCTCTTATGCCACTGCCAAGGAAGGCGGTGGGAGGAGAGGAGGGAATGACGGAGGGGAGGAGGGAAGGAGGGGAGAAGAGGAGGAGGGTGTCAGTCTTTAGAAGGAGACCTCACACCAGTTACCCACGGAACGTACTTCTCCAAGCAGTGTGCAGCAGTCAACACCCACTCCGGGGATATCAAAGTTCCTCCACAGAAGTGCTGTCCAGTGAGTCTAGAAGGGGAAGCGAGAACTTCCGGTTAAGCCAGATGTTTTGTTTCATCCAATAGCACAGAAAATCAGAAAGACAAGTCCATTCCCAGAAGAAAGGGCCGCCAGCCCGTGTACAGAACAGTCGGGACACTGCACCATCTAGCTACCCAGCTCTGAAGATATCTGCTGAAGTATTGGGGGCCACTTGTCTGCATGAAGCAGAGGCGGTGGCTCCAGTGTGGTCCTGTGCCTGCACTTTGACCTATTAACCCTCAACCCCAACATAAACCACCTGTCAAAATCTGCCCTCGAGGCTGCTGCCTTTATTTCGTCTTAGCTAGAATTTTACAAAAAGTCTTCATGGATCATCCCTTGAGAAGCCAAATATGACCCCAAGAGCAATAATTCAGGATGACAAGATCACCAGCTCCCAACCAGGGTGGAATGGCTTGAATGCAAACAGCTTACTGTGTAGGATGAGGTCAGCGAAAAAGCAGACAAGCTCTGTGCTGGAGAGATGGCTCAGAGGTTAAGAAACTGGGCTGTTCTCCCAGAGGAGCCAAGTTTGGTTCTCAGCACTGACACAGTGGCTCATGCCCATCAGTAGCTCATGCCCATCAGTAGATCCAGTTCCAAGAGGTCTGCTGCCCCCTTCTGGTCAACAAGGGCATCATGTATACATGGTGTACGTTCACACAAGCAGGCAAGCATTCATATAAATAAAATAAAAATAAGTCTCTAAAAAAAAACCGTAACAGAGTGCAACCAACCGTGCCCACATCTGTCCGTGGCATTCTGCAAATCCGCTGAGGGGACAGTGAACAGCAACTGAGCATGCACGGAGGTCTGGAAGTGAGCCGGGCAAGCCAACACGCCCATGCTGAGCCTGCTGTACACGTATACTTTAGAAGCCGTGCCCAGGAAGAGTGAATTAAGGCCTACAGATGTTTTCTGCCACACTCAGCCCTGCTCCCATAGGCTTAGATGCATCACTCTTAAACCAGGACAGTCACATGCTGGTTTGTTCACTTATTTGTAAGGATATAAGCAGCCTCTCTGTTAAATTCATGGGGGTCACAAAAAGGCACATAGTATTGTCAAAGCCCTGCATCTCCAGCAGGCAAATCCCTTCGTGAGCCCACACCTGCATAGTGTCATGTCTGTGAAGATATTCCTTTCATTTTACAACAGCCAGTGGGTGCACGTGCCCCCTAAAGCGCCTCCCTGTTCTCTGGGAATGACATCATTTCACATGGTTTAACGACAACAGCCCAGAGTTGTTTTTTCCTTAAATACCATTTTTAGTCAGTTCCAAAGCAGAGAACCCAAGAAGGTGGCTTTTGAAAGTTTATGGCGCTGTCTTTACGCATTAGAAGGACGCAGAGGAAGGTGGTGATGTTCGCCAGCTTTGGTTTAGCACGACAGCCGCGTGAGGTTCACACAGGCAGGCGGGAGAACACGCCTGCGAACTCTTACCTGGTTCGAAGGCTGATTTGCCAGGGCCAGGAGTGTGGATAGGCCACGCAGCCGCCCACTATCCTCCCAGAGCATTTCTTCGGCTCCACGCGAGGCTTCCCACACTCGTACGGTGCTTGTGCTATGAAATGATGTGGGAGAAGAAGGTCATACAGAGGCAAACATCCTAGTTCTGTCAAAGAGTCCTGCAAAAGGCACCTGTGGCCAGGTACCAAGTTTGTGGCATCCCAGAGTCATAGGCAATCTTTGGAACATTTCCTGAGATTTAAAAGTAGTGCAGGCAGCACAGAACCCTCTCCTCTGAAGAAGTTCTAAACTCTAATTGGTTAATTAAATTGGCGTAGCATAGAATTAAAATAAGAGCTTCTCTTGGTGTGCTTTGATTGACAAACATAAACATAGTTTTCTGTAATATACTAGATATATTGTATTTGGGACACCAAGCTTTGCTGGTCAGCACCATCTATGTGGCAAGCCCAGCCTGCAGCCTGCAGCCCCCAAGAATCTCAGGACAGCTCCAGATGTGGCCTGACACATCTGTTGATGACACAGCTTCCTGTTGCAGTGTCAAAATTCCCAACCGCAGGGGGCTCTTGAAGGCCATAGCTCTTCCCCCATACTGAAAGACAGTGTGTTTTTTTTCTTGTGTATTTGTGTGCGTTGTGTGTCTGTCTGTTTGTATGTGTAGACAGAAAATGCACTATTCTCAGCTCAATTTTACCTTCTCTCTGCTGGTTCAGCACAGACCCAACCCTCGCTCCCCCACCCCACCCCATCCCACCCCACCCTGCACACGACCCCAAACAGCCTACTGTAATCAACCACTATCAATCAACCCACGTGTCCCTGCCTGCTTTTCCTCTCTGTTTACCTCCTGCATATGCTCCCTCTCATCAGCCAGCCTACCAGTGAACTAGGCGCAGGGTCTGCATCCATCTTTGGTAACTCCCACTTAGCGGGGTGCAGGGGAAATTCACAAGCACTTCTTAGTGGCCTGCAGCCCCTGAGTCTTCAGAAAGGCATGTGGAAGCATTGTTCATGGCATTCCCTAGAAGAAATTCCTTCAGCCTTAGTCAACCAGAGAGTCTATACTCTGGAGAAGCTGGAACTGGAATGCTTAACTTTCTATTTGCCGTGGCCTGTTCTGAGGATCTATGTAGGAAAGGCTTTTCACACATAGCTGCATTGTGGCGGGAGCCCCCTCACTAAAGCTCAACTCAGTGGCTACCTCTGTGCCTTGTACTTCAGCCACGTGTGCACGCGGGCTAGTGTCACAAACTGCAGGTGCCTGGGAAGAGGGGCTCTCAGCTGAGGCGTTGCCTCCACCAGATAAGCCTTTGGGCACATCTGTGGGGCATTTTCTTGATTAATGATTGATGTGGTAGGGCTCAGCCCACTGTGGGTGGTGCTATCTCCTGGGCACGTGGTCCTGCGTGGTACAAGTAGGCTGAGCCAGTCATTAGGAGCAAGCCGGTAAACGTTGTCCTCTCATGGTCTCTGCTTCAGTTCCCGTCTTCCGGTTCCTCCCTTGAGCTCCTGCCTTGCTTCCCTCAGTGATGGATTGTGATAAGAAAGGGTAAGCCAAAGAAACCCTTTTCTTCTCCAGGTTGCTTTGGGTTATGGTGTTTAATCACGGCAACAGAGAAACTAACTAGAACAGACATTGGTACCAGTCAGTAGGCGATCGCTGTGGCAGACCTGAGTGTGTCATATTGGGGAGGATTCTGGAAGGATTTTGGAGATTTGTGCTGGAGCTTAAAGAGCTATTCCGTGGACGCTTAGGAGACAAGAATGTTGAGAAAACTGTGCTGTGGGACAATGGTCTGTACCCTGTCACTTGTATTTTAATTAAACGCTGATTGGCCAGTAGCCAGGCAGGAAGTAGAACCAGGGTGGTCAGGCAGGAAATAGAGGTGGGCAATGAGAACAGAATTCTGGGAAGAGGAAAGATGCAGTCTGCAGGCCTCACCCAGACATAGAGGAAGCAAGATGAAAACACTTCACTGATGAAGGTACCCAGCCACATGGCTAACACAGACAAGAATTGTGGCCTAATCTAAGATATAAGAATTAGTTAATAAAAAGCCTGAGCTACTAGGCCCACCAGTTTATGATTAATGTAGACCTCTGTGTGTTTTGTTGGGACTGAACAGCTGTGGGACCATGTGTGACAGAAACCTCTGTCAACAAAAATGAAGACCTGGCTTGTGATATTCAGAGGAGAGTCAGAGTCCTCAAAGACGCTACTGGCCCTATTTATGTGATATTTTGAATTGGGAATGTGTGGCGTGAAACCTTTGCTTTGTTTGGATAATCAATGCTGGTCAGCTGTGATTAACAAGAGACCATCATTTTTGAGGTGGAACCTCCTGGAGACTCGCTCCTCAGATCAGCACACGGGAGTTGTAGTCTGTTTAGGGTGGGGGTGGGGTAAAGCTGCACATCAAGCTGGCAGCAGAATTTGGCAAACTGTGTTTAAGCCCCTCCCATGTGGTACTTGTTTTGAAGGCATGGAGGGATTATGGCGAGTAGCTGAGGCTTGGCATCATGGGATGTGGCTTTGGGTACCAAGACTTGACTATTGACTTATACTGAGATGAGTTTCTCATCTGGTATCCAAGGCTTTTCCAGAGAGGATCAGAGGTGAGGGGATCAGGAATCTGTGAAGCCAGGACAGAGAGCCCAAGGTCTGAGTGCCATACTACCACGTAAGGGCAGCCTGTGGTGGGGAGCGGAAGACAATGGGGGAGGGGCATACAAGGGATAGAAACTGAGAACAGAGACTGAGAGACACTGACACCTTAGGAACTTTCAGGTAAAGAGGCCACCAAGACAGTGTCTTCTAAGTATACAAAAGCCCCCACTAGAGAAAAAGGTCTCTATCCATTTCCACTGGCAAGTAGAACCTGCCCATCACCTCCTCCTCTCCCTCTATCCCCTGTTCCACTGAAGAGCCACCTACATGCTCCTAACCACTGCCCCCAAAATACCAGGGACACAGCCAGCCCACGAAAGCTTTGTGAAGTAAGCCCCTCCCTCCAGGCCCAGCCACACCCTCCCCCAGGCAAGCACACTGGGAGAAAGAAGAGTTCACAGTGACAGGTTCTAACTGCAGAGCAGGTGAGCACAGGGCAGAAGCAGCTTTACCTGCAGGGTCAGCCTTCAACTTGTCACCCCAATCTCAAGAACTAAAGTCAACTCTCCTTTCCCAGGTCCCAGCCTCTTCCTCCCCAAGAGTCTCAACTCGCCAAGGATGGAACCTAACAAGGCATCTCTAAGTTAGGTGGTGAGTGAGTAGGAAATACATGGTGGGGGATAGTGGGGCTAATAGAAAGATCTGCATTCTTTTCAGTGAAATTTGAGGAAGATATTTTGTAAGCTTTCAAAATATGTGCGTATTTCCCCCCCTTCTCTGAGGCTGAAGAGGAAGATATCTTCGGGGCTTTAAATGAGAAATGTCCCTCAAGGACTCGTGGATGTGAACACTGGTTCCCGGGTGGTGGGGTTGTTTGGATAGGTCAAAGATCTTCTGAGATGTGGAGGCTTGTTGAAGGAAGTGCATCTGTAGGGCTTGGGCCTTGAGAGTTCACTACTTCAGCCCCCCTCCAGTCACTCTCTGCTTCTCTGGGTGCAGTTGACGTGGTCCATAAGTCTCCGCTCCTGCCGTCATTCTGCAGTCTCTGCCACTGTGGGTGTCTCGTTCCTTGGAGCGGCGGGCTATGAGTGCTTCCTTAAGTTGCTCTCCATCACGGTATTTTTATTGTAGCAGCAACAAAATAGCTAACACACATCCTAGTCCAGCGCCTCTGAACTTGTTCTGTGAGCATCTCCAGTCCGATGTGGAGGAGCTCCTGGGACGCCTCCTGGAGCTGATTCATTCGTTCCCTTCTGCACTTTGAGGATTTAGTATTAAGTTCAGCTGATATGGGGCAAGGACAATAATGGGCCAGGTTCCAGATGTTTGGATGAGGGCCCAGGGTAAGAGGCAGCCATTGTCTTCTCAGAGGCACTCTGCTCAAGCCTGCCTGTGGTGCTTGTTTGTTTTGTATACATCCTCATGAAGAAGATGGTCACTCTATGTTCTGGAAAGTGTTTTTTTTTTTCCCAAAGAAGGAAAGAGAGGAGAGAAGAAGGGAAGAGAGAGGAAGGGGGACGAAGGGCAGCGGGAGGAACTTACGACACACGGGGACATCGCAGTAATCATAAAGTTTTCTGGGGTTTGTTGTGTAGCACCAAGGACCATTGACATCACCGTCTGGGTTTCGGCAGTACTGAAAAGAGACAGGAGTTTGAGGGGAGGCTCCCTGGGGTGGAGGGGAATCCAGATGTAGAGACGTAAACCTTCTCACGGGGGGTGGGGGAGGACTGTCCCTTTGCTTTCTTCCCATCTTACTTTTTGATAGCTGGTTTAGGGTGTTTATAAAGTCTCAGACTGTCACTGGTCATGTCTCTGCTCAAACCAAGTTCCAGCTAGGAAGCCACTCCCTGGGCCAGATGTAAGAGAGCCAGCCGTCAGGGACAGTGGGCCATTCCTGGCTGTCTTGTCATTGGTTAGCTTCAGTAATCCTGTGGCCCATGAGGCCTTATCGTTGATTAAAAACACTTGTGCCCTCCATGGGGCCATGTTTTCTCTGAGTCATACAAGTGTGTAAATACAAGTGTGGTCTCTGCTCTGTGCTTCCGGACTCCTATGACCTATCCTATATCCAGAGGAGCGTCAGCTCCTAAAGCCTTTGTGACTTCCTTGATTGACAAGAGCATCTTTTGCTCTAATGAAGTGAGCAAGAGAGTATCTAGAGGGGCTAGGGATGTGGGGGTGGAGGGTGTTTAGTAGAACCTCTCGTGAGCAAAGAATTGTGACTTTTTGCCTTATGCTCTGACCCCCAACAGAAAGAGAGAGCCTGAAGGTTGCTCTGGTCACCAAAGTCAGTACTATGAACAACTGCCAACATAACAAAGCTTCCATTAAAAAATAAATTACATGTTCAAAGAAATTCCTTCCCAGGCGGTGTGGGGAGCTGGAGAATGATGTACCCAGAGATGTCAAGAGTCCTCCTGTCTCCACACCTCTCCCATGCAATGCCTACCACCCCTCCCCACAGTAGTTACCCCAGGAGCCATGGGATCTGGCTCTGCCCAGGCGGTATCAGAATGGGGTCAAACTGGAGGACACCGGTCCCCTAACCCCTACCTACTCCAAATTTCCCCTCCCTAACTTTCCCCTCAACATCAAAGACCAGCCCTGGCCAAGTTGGTGTAACCCCAAATTGAATCTGTTCAAGAAGCTGATGTCGGGAAAATGCGGAACAGAACATGAACCAGAGTAGCTTACGTTCTTTTCCAGACCTGCCCGTGGGTTTGTCACCGGGGTGAAGATGCTGTGAGGGTGGGGTTCCTGGGCAGCCCATTCCTGGCAGGGGGTGCCAGCCGCAGTGACGGCTCTTTTGCCTCGATAGTCTTTACCAACTCCAATCATGCAGTCTGTAGGAAGAGGGAGATTATGTACTTTGGGAGGTCCAAGCATGGTACGGCATAAATGTGTCAGTCTTAGCTGCTCTAATACAGTGCTATGACCCTTTAATACAGTTCCTCCTGTTATGGTGACCCCCAACCATAAAATGATTTCCATTGCTTCTTCATAACTTGTTTTACTACAGTTATGAATCATAATGTAAATATCTGTTTTCTGATGGTCTTAGGCGACCCCTGTGAAAGGGTCATTAGACCCCAGAGAGGTCTGGACCCACAGGCTGAGAACCACTGTTCTAATATGTTAGGTTGCCCTCTAGTGGCGGACCCAGGGTCTCAGCAAACACCGACACACTGACAATTAGCAAGACTTGCTATTTGGTTTAAGAAGTTGCCAGAAATGTTTACAGGCACAGGGTTGGAAACGATCCCATCATTGGTAGGACGTTTTAGAAGGGGAATTCAGGCTAGAAGACAGGAAAGCCAAGCTTTACAAGAGTGTGAATAGTTAGAACACCTGGAGGGCTCACAGGGCGCCTTAGGAAGCTGTCCCTCCGCCTTCTGCGGAAGATCACCTCCCCCATCCACCGCAAGATGGCACTCAGGCTCATTCCACAGAGCAGACCCTCAGCCCACATGGGTGTCCTACACAGTGTGGGAGCGCCCACATCAGTACCACTTCCTCTGTGTCCAGTGTCCACATCTGCCCACAGATGTCCGATCACCCGCTCCTTACCTGGCTCAGAGGTGGCCTCCACATCTGGAACTTGGGGGACCACGGGCGGCTCTGCAGCGCCCCCTCCTGTCTCAGAGCATCTCCTCAGGTTGCAGTATTCCCACCTGACGCTTGGGTCAGTGGTGTAACACCAAGGGCCCCTGTCGGCATCTGGATTCCTGCAGTAGTTCATTTCCAAGCCTCTGCAAACCCCAAGACAGCGCGGTCGTCAGTGGTGGAGGAATTCAGCTCCTTCTCAATTTTGTTACTACAGTGTTAGCAAGGTATCTTTGAAGACACGTGTATCATCATGTATCTTAACCAAAACCGAGACAATGTAAATATAATAATATATATTGCATACGGTTATAATATATTTACATTGTATCAACGTGAATTATATCATAATGTACAATATATTAAAATGTACAATGCAATATATTTACATTGTATAAATGTAAAAGCAGGCATCATAATATTCTCCTTTGATACTCTGTTAAATACTTTTCCCCAACGTAGATCTTGAAATGTAATTTTAGATTGGAAAACACAAACACAAATACATCAATATCTTGCTTTGTTTGGGGTTTGGGTTGGGGGCATTGTTTATCTAGACAGTATTTGTTATGCCGGATTTTCTGGAAAAAGATGCCCCTTATGCATTGAGCTGCTTTGCCTCCTGCACTGGAAAAGCATTTGTCCATATGAGCCGGAGCTTGTTTCTGCACTGTCCCCATTTCCTTCATCTCTGTCCCTTCCTGCCAACACCATGGCACTACCGTGTCTTGATCACAGTGCTTCTGTGGACTTCAGTGCCAACCCTCCAGAACTGCTCGTTTAACCATTATCTTGATAATTCGGAGACCTTTGCCTGCAAATGTTGCCACTTTTTCCAAAAACAGACTGCTAGAATTTGTGGGCTGAATCTAAAGCCTAACTTGGTAAGGGACTGATAGATATTTAATCTTTTGATCGCTATACAGTATCTCTCTTTATTTAGCTCTTAATTTTCCCCTTAACGATGTTTAAGCTATACAGTTGCAGTTCTTAGGTATGCTACTTTAAAATTTTCTCTAAGTACTTTGTGGTTTTTATGTTATTGCTGGTGGTGTTTAAAGTTTCGTTGTTAAGTGTAGCTAGTGTAGAGTGACTTGAATGTCAGCCTCCTGTAGACCGGATGGTCTTTGAACATGCAGACTCGCTCAGCTGTCAGGACTGTCTGTGTCCATTAATCATGTGCCCTGCCAGTAAAGATGCTGTACTTCATTTCAAAGCTTGAGGCCCTTCCTTTCCTTCTGCCCTTTGTTCTTTTCCTCCCTTCCGTCCTTCCATCCTTCTGTCCCTTCCTCCTTCCATCACGTCCTTTCTTCCTCCATTCTTTCCTTCCTTTCTCCTCTCCTTCTTAACTTGATTTTTTCCTTCATTTCCTCTGTCCCCACTTTCTTCATTCCTCCTTTTTCTCCATCCTTTCCTCCCTCCCTTCCTAACTTGTTTTCTCCCTCTTTTCCTCCCCCCTTCCTTCCATCCATCTTTCCCTTCTTTCCTTCTCTCTGTCCCTTTTTCCCTTCTTCCCTTCCTTCTTTGTCTCCCTCGCTCTCCTCCTCCCTTCCTAACCAGCTTGCTTCCTTTTATTGTCTAACGCAGTGGCTACCAACACTGGTACACTCTGGTAACCCGTACCCCTTAGGGATGCAGGTGCAGCTAGAAAGGCTGGCCTGGAAGTCAAGAACAACGGCAAACTCAAACACCATTCTAGTGGTTTCCATTGGAGTGGCACACCGCAATGCTGAGAGGTGGCATGATCTTTAGCGCATGTTGGGGGATGGTACCGTTTCTAAGCTTTATGGTGACTTGTTCTCTCAAGGTTTCCACCAACAGGACCTTACCACCCATTGGCTCCACAAAATTTCTCAGGAAAGGGAGCCAGTAGGTGGCTTCTCTTTTCTCAGGCCCTTTCTGCCAAAACCGAGTTCCTGACAGTCTGCCCATGTGCCGATCTCAGAGAACTTTGGTTCAAAGACTTTGGTTTAGAGCGTGGGTCAGTATGGGGAAACCCTAAGTCAGCTATTGCTCTCTCATGGTTAAAATCAAAGACATACGCATTTGGGAACTTCTCTGGGGTCTTCTGATGCCGGTGTGGGGTCATAGATGCCCAGGACTGGCACTTTTTCCCTGTGATGGTAGTGGACGATGTGCCCCGATAGCTCTGCCCATTGCCTTGGTAGCATTCCTGGACCACAGGTGTCTGCTCTGGCAGAACTAAAATTAAAGCAGAAGAAAGGGGAACAAATAAGACCTGGAGCAGACACCTGGACACCGGTTTATGACACACATAGTAAAGCAGTGTGAGAATTCCTTTACCATATTAACAGGTAGTTGGACATCACACACACACACACACACACACACACACACACACGCACGCACATATGTACATGCGTACACATGGATAGTCCAGTCACAAACACAAGATTTATACTGTAGAACATATTATGAAAGCAAAACGAAAGCCCTTGGAAGAGGAACAAAAGAGGCCAGAGTACTGCTAACTGAAAACATCACTGTGTAAAAATTATTTTGATAAATTACTACCAGGTGGTCATGAGGACAAGTGGGCAGGGGCTCCATGGTGAGGGCAGCAGGTGGGACTGGGCAAACCACAGACCTGAAACGCTTGCCTACTTCCCTAGACCCTCTCTTTGCTCATAGGACACCAAAGCCTTGACCTTCTGGAGATGGAGCAGAAGGCAGCCCTGCGTCTAGGGTACACAAAGAGCTGTTGCTCCTTAGCGATGACCACAGTCCAGCACTATCAGGTCAGGGGTGTGAAATCGTCTTGGTTAGTTGTTAGTGGATCTTCTGGGTAAAGATGACCAAGGGGGATAAAAGGAGAATTTTAGCAGAGGTAGAAACTTCTAAAAATAGTAACAAAATAGAAGTTCAAGGAGCCAAGCCTGCAGCATCAGAGACGAGTCTCTGTGCCTTGATCAGCAGGTGACACAGCTAAGGGATAACAAGTCAACTAAAATATAGTTGGGTAATTATGTTCCACATGACACAAAAAGAGAAAGGATGGATGGTGGCCACAAGACAGGGGACAGGACAACTCCCTTAACAATGGGCTCAAAGCCAACCACACGCAATTGTATAAATGCAAAGTTCTCAGTTAGAAGGTCAACTTGTACAGCTGCTTTGGAAATCAATATGGAGATTTCTCAGAAAATTAGGAAACAATCTACCTCAAGACCCAGCAATACCGCTGCTGTTGGGTATATACCCAAAGGATGCTCAATCATGCCACAAACACACATGCTCAACTATGTTCATAGTAGCATTATTTGTAATAGCCAGAACTTAGAAACAACCTCAACTGAAGAATGGATAAAGAAAACATGGTCCATTTACACAATGGAGTACTACACAGTGGAAAAAATAATGACATCTTAAAATTTGCAGGCAAAATGGATGGATCTAGAAAAAAAAACATAGTGAGGTAACCCAGACCCAGAAAGACAAATATAATATGTATTCACCCATAAGTGGCTTTTAGACATAAATCAAAGAAAAAACAGCCTGAAGGCCACAACCTCAGAGAAACCATATAACAAAGAGGACCTTAAGAGAGACATACATGGACCTACATAGAACAGTAAAAAAAAAGACAGTATCTCCTGAGTAAACTGGGAGCATGGGGGTCACAGGAGAGGGTTGAAGGAGAGAGGGTAGGAAAGGAGGGGAGGAGAGAAAAATGTATAGCTCAATAAAAACAATTTAAAAAAATCAAAAAAGAAGGTGAATAAGTTACACAAACACTAGTGTAGGCAAAGGCTTCACATCAGTAAGATAAAGTCAGAATGAGGAGTATGTTCAGAGACTTGGGGAGACGTTACACCATAACAAAGGAGGCCTTCCATCAAGAAGATGAAGACAATGTGTGTGTATTACCAACAGAGCTTCCCAATATAGAAGGCGAACAGCAACTAAAGAAATACAGACTGATCTGTCGTTAAAGTTGGACAGGTAAGCAATATAACGGAAATACAGAACCCTAATAAGATTTGTTCACATTGACTTTTAGAAGAAACTTTCTAAACACAACAGCAGAAAGTCAAATTTTCAAGACCTTGGGAAACACTCACGAAGTCTGTACCCTGAGCCACTAGACAAACAGTGAATTGAAAACGCTGTCCTTGAACTCACACAAGCAGCACTCTGGCCCACAGCAAGACCTAGTGCGCTGTGAAGAGGCCATTCGAACACAGACATGAACAGGGCAACCCGACTCCCATGAGCTCTCGTGACCCACTCGTACCTGAGGAATCGGAAAGTTCTGGCAAGGATGCAGAGGAGTCACAGGACGGAATCTCACAGTATTCCCACCTCAGATCTCCATCCGTGGTATAGCACCAGGGAGCGGTTTCTCCATCCGGGTTACGACAGTAATTTTCTTCCAGATTTCTAGAATAGAAGTATGAGTTTTGTTATTCAAAGAGTTGAATAATCCAGGTGTATACATGCGTTTTAGAGGGGGGTGCTGCACATAACTGATACTCTAGAATCTCGCACACTGAATGACTGTCAGGTACCAGCTTACGTGGAGCTTAGATATCACATAGCATGTCTTGGACTCTGACCCAGAAGAGCTGATGGCTCCAACCTATTCCTTGTCTTCGTGTGATGGGATAGGTCTCTAGTTCTGTGTTGGGCACTGTGTTGTACACAGAAGTAATGAGGACATTCCACACTGTCCTTAGGGTCTCAGACTTACTAACCCTAGAGTTGAGCCCAAGACTTTGCATTTCTGGTAAATTCCTGATGGTATTGGTGGGTGGGACACACTTTGAGAAAGACTTGTAAGAGGAAAAACATTGCTGGATGTCACTTTCCTTGCATGTGACCTGATCAGTCTTTATTCTTGAATTCTTTATGGTACAACCAAGGTAGAGTCAATGGACTTCACAGGCCCACAGTTACCAGGGCAGGGAAGGAGGCGGGAGGGACATACTTGCAGGGGAAATTTTCTGGCGTCCTGTTGTGCTTATGAGGGGTCTGCTCACTCCAGCGCTGGCAGGTTTTCCCGGACACAGTGACAGAGACGGTCCCTCGGTAGTTCTCACCTCTTCCCTTCAGACATTGGTAGGTTGGACCAGAAGTGGGTGGGGGTGTTGCTTGGATAGGGGAAAGAATTGATGGTGAATGTTCTCTATAAATGATCCAACAGATGTTATGGGAAGGTGAATGCAAGATCCTCTGCCTACTACCCCCTTACTCCTCCCTTGGGATTTTACACTTGCTCTTCCACCATGCCCCCTTACTCCTCCCTTGGAGTTTTACACTTGAGAACTTCTTAGTGTCTTCAGTTCAGTAGAATCTGTATCTTTAAGGCAATTTCATCAGGGATGTCTCTAAACATGGACCCTTGGGTCAGATACTTCTCTCTCTAGTCTTTTGTGTTCATCAACCATGGCAAAAATCAGTGTTAAGTCCTCTCCAACCTCAAGTCCTTACATAGACCAGTGATCCGGGCCCTTTTATGAAAAACATATAATTCACTGGATAAACACAACTGAACAGCATCCATCTCCCATAAAGACACAGAACTGAGAAAGAGCCCATGGGAAAAGGAGAATATCTTTGATACATATGCATCCTAACAGCAGAGCTTCAAAATACAGAAGGCAAACAGAAATCGATTAACCCAGAGTGAAAACTGGATATGTAACTACCCATCTTGCAATAGCCAATAATATAAAAACACATAAAAATAACACTAACTCAATATCTTTAAGGAAAAGTGTATAATCAGAAATTAAAACATTGTTGAGGTGACAAAAATTTTAAAAATGGAAGGAGAAACTGGTGTAAGGAGAAAGACTCCCTGAGGAGCTCTGCTTCTCAGTGATGCCTGTGCAAAGAAGAGAGGCTGTCCCCAAATGTCTTCTCTAGCATTTGCTAATGGTCTTTCTACAGTTTCAGACTCTGTGTTCCAATTACCCAAGAAGGAGCTGTGTAACACAGCTTCGCCATGTGTCGTTATGAGCTCTGCTTCTCTTGAGCACCCCCAAGTCAGACATCTGAAACATCTAGTTACTCACAGACACTTGTGTTCACAAGCAACAGTTAGGGAAGAACTCTGGCTGGTCATGAAGTTCATGAGAGCTTTGCTGAGGGGCTCTCTTCAGCCCAGGGAAGACTGGAATGGCAGAGCCACCACCCTGCCTCTGAGTGTGATTGTGAAGAAGGGTGCTGACCCAACTAACTCCAAGTGGTCCCTTTGTCCCTATTTTTGTCTCTTTAACTCTTTCTTCCTCAATCACTTGGTTCTATAGTCACCTTGGATTTCAGGAATAACTGGACTGATGAATAAACAGCTTTGTGTGTGTGTGTGTGTGTGTGTGTGTGTGTGTACATCTTCACATGGGTGCATGCGGAAGCCAGAGGACAGGCCCACTGTCATTCCCTAGACATTTCACTTTTTGGAGACAGGTCTTTTACTTGAAAGTACCAAGTAGGCTAGTTGGCCAGCAGATCCAGGGACTGGCTTGTGTGCACCTGCTCTGCCTCCCTCCTCCTGCCCAGGACTAGGATTATAAACCACTGCTATATTCTCTGTTGTTGCTGTTAATGTGGGTTCCAGAGACTGAACTTGGGTCATCAGGCTTGTGGGACAAGTACTTTACCTACAGAACTATCTCATCAGCCTCTGGGTCATGGCAGAATGAAACCTCCAGAAACTCCGCACCTCTAGGGACAGATCATCCCTAAGTGAGGGCAGCTACCCATGGAGATGAGGTTGCATCACAGAGAACCATCATCTCCTGGGAACCAGACCACTCCTCTCAAGTGATGATAACAGTCTTCTCCAGCAGGAGCAGAGCTGAGATAACAATCCACAGCCCACCCATGACCAAGACCACCTGCTCCATCAGCTGTGTGAACCCCAAGCCCATACTTTATTACTCCCCTTCCAGAAAGTCTCAGAGCTCCTGTTCCCACTTAAATATGAACTCGGCATCACCCTTTATCTGTAACTTCTCAGTTGGCCACACTGATTAAGTCTTTTCTGCTTATGTCTGCTTATCTGTCTTTTATTATTCCTGTGTCTTTAATGGACAAACTGAAGTGGGTGTCGAGTCTGATCTGTCAGGGCTCCTAGAGCTGGAGTTTGTCTTAAAACTGATACTGTTGACAAAAGGCAGAAGTCTCTGGCTGGGGACAAATCAACAAATAGATCCTCTTATCAGCTGTTAATGAAAGGGGACAAGAATATCCTGCAGATCTGTGGACTGCTCCCTAGGACCTGTACTCAGCACCAACATACTTCCCGAAAGGGGCAGGTAGGGTGCGTGCAGTGTTCTGGCTGTGAACTTACTGCAGCGGGGGATGTCACAGTATTCCCAGCGTTTATTGGAGTCTGTGGTGAAGCACCAGGGGCGTGGCTCCCCATCGGGATTGCGACAGTAATTCTTCTTCAGATTCTTGTTTGGAAATCTGGGTGGACAAGAAGGATTTTTTTTTTTTTTTGGCTTTTGTTTGGTTTGTTTTGTTTTTTGAGCCAGCGTTTCTCTGTAGCTTTGGAGCCTATCCTGGAACTAGCTCTGTAGACCAGGCTGGCCCCAAACTCACAGAGATCCGCCTGCCTCTGCCTCCTGAGTTCTGGGATTAAAGGCGTGCATCACCACTGCCTGGATGAAGGATTTTTTAAACAGCCATAATAAACATTAATGCTTGAGAATCTTTGAGAATGAGCAACCGTTTAGCAACCTGCAATTAGAGGAAGGTGGTCCTCTGCTGACAATCCAGGAAGAAGGAAGGCTCAGCCTTCCAAGGACTGTAGTTCTAGAAGTTTCCACATGTAAGACTTAGCAGAAGAGGGTGAGAAACTGTATCTTTCTAACCATGCAGAATTTTGAAGCAAGCAAGCTCTGGTTATTTACTACAAATAATAGCACTCTTCAAAGAACAACATGTTCACTGTCTGAAGACAGTGACGTGGTACAGGTAAGAAGTTGATGCCTGGTCCTACTGGTCTACCAGGCTCCCATCCCACTACAGGAAGCTTCGAGAATCCAAGGTTGGGGAGCTATGTTCCTGCAAGCACCTGGCCAGTGACACCTCCTTGGCAGGGACCAGGGATCTAGCCGGGAGATTGTCTCTGTTCCTTGTTCCTCTCTAGGACTGAGAGCTTAGGACAAAAAGAAAAAAGCTAGCAATGGTCAATTTATTCCCCCGCTTCTGGTTTTCTACAAATGGCTTGACCTAGTCACACTTTTGAGGACCCTACTCTGCCTGCCTTTGGAAGACAATGGCAGGAACCACATTTTAAGCTATATGGAATGGAGGATGCGAAAATTCAGTGATGTCATCTTCCACAGGGACAGCTGTGGCTCAGCCACATTACCTTGAGTCTTAAAATCCTTATTAATGGCACTGGGGTCATCACAGAGGGAGGGAGAAGAGAGCGGCATCTGTGGGAAATGTTTTCCTGTGCAAAATGTCAGCTTGAATCCTTGCAAGTGCTTACTCTGAAAACCATCATTGCTTTCTGGAACGGGGACCCCCAGGTACTCTGCTTAAATTCATAGTCACCTGTGAGAACTTGGTAGAAGTTGTGAATGACCCAATGTAAATACATATAAAATACCAGGGATTTGCAAGACCCTTAGTATTCATTCGCACATAGATCACAGTCAGGAAGTCTACAGTGTAACTGGAGTTTAAAAGGAAAGGAAGGGAGAAAAGGGGACATCACAAGCTAAGTGTGCTTCTCAGTTTTAACAGAATCACAGATTGACTATAGGTTTGGTTATAACCCAAATTCTATTCATACGGCCTGGGATGCTGCCTTTCTAAGAAGCACCCATGATGCCCCTTGGACCATGTGATGATAAACAAGAAGATACACTTCATAGGCAGCCAATGGGGGAGGATGCCAGCTGGGAACTCAGTCACCTAGCCATCAATTCCTGAAGCAAGCAGACATATCGGAGGAGTGGTGCGTGTCTAAAGAGCCTCCGCCTTGGTCGCATGACTTACTTGGCAGGGATATACCCATGAGCGTGTGGGCTCTGCGAGTCCCAAGCCTGGCAGTTGAGTCCAGACATGGTCTTGGAGATCTTTCCCTCATAATGTTCTCCACTGCAGTGCATACATTCTTCTGTGTGGTGAAAGAGGGGAGAGAGAAAAGAAGAAACGGAAGTGAAGCCCAGCGGAGCACAGACTGGGATCCCTCTAGAGAACTCACCAACGCTTCCTGCCACCCCTCCAGACCTGACTTCCGATAAAAAGACTTGGAATGTTCTGATGCAGTCAGTGCTCTGTTCTCTCTCAGAGGTGGTATATTTAGGCTACTTGGGTCTGTGCCGCCTTAACTATGGTGACTGTAGTCAAATTCAGAAACTGGCGTACACGTCCTTGAATTTGGAGCCATGCATGGGGAAGACACATATTCTCAGAAGCCTGTATATTCTCCATTTTAATTTTTAAGTAGTGGACATCATTTCTAGAATAGTCTTTTAAAATTCTATGTATTTATTTTCATCACTTGATGACTGACAATATATAGGAACTATCTTGGAATTTTTCTGCTGGATTTTCTTTTAATACCTGCCACTTCGCCTCAAATGTCCCAAGTGTCTGTGTATTGCTGAGCAACATGGCTGATGTGGGTGACCTGAGTGTTGTCATGTTTTTCTCTCTCTCTTTTTTTTCTCTCTAATTCCTTTAAAGACTTAGACTTTGACTTGAATTTGTTAAAATCCCATGGTGTGGAGGAATAACACAGAACTGGAGTTTTATGGGGTCATTAAAAAAACAGCTGTGAAACTGATATGACAAGCACGTGCTCATGGGGTTTCAAGGCCAGATGACCATCCATATCCAAATACAGGATCCCCTCTGACCATATAGATAAAGAAATGAGACAAGCGAGCTGGCACCCGAGACACGCCCACATTGCCTCGCAACCCCACCTGGCTCTTTTTCTTGCTCTAATAGACGCACCGAGGAATAGGAAAAGATGACATTTTCCCAGTCTGGTACTTTAATGTTTTAGCATTGGCCTTTGGCGTTCTCTGTGAAGCTGATGGGCCCTCTAGAATGCAGGCATGCTGACATAAAAACGGGTGTGTCGCCTAACTTCAAACTCAACAACAGAATCGCCCACATTACATTAGTCCTCTCCTCGAATTTCATTGATTTTTTTATGATTTTAGTTTAGCTATTTAATTCAAACCATGTTTGGAGTTTTACACTGTGTGCGGGGTTTAACCAGAGGAATTTGTACCCACAGTTTGGATCTGGCTATAGCCCAGGCTCACACATTGAGATAACATGTTAATAAAGAAGGTTAAGGTCCGCACTGGGCTCCTTTAGAAGAGTCCATTGCTCTGTTTTGTAACATAAAACATGAATCGGTTTTTGTCTTTTTTTATGATGTCTCTGTGGGCAATGGCTGGATAGCATAGTCCAGGTGACAAGCACACAGGAGGAGGTGTCTAGGGCCACACCCACCTTCACATTCAGGGATGTCACAGTAGTCATATCTCTTGTCTGGGTCCGTCGTGTAGCACCAGGGTCCCTTGTCATCGTTGTCTGGATTCCTGCAGTAATTCTCCTCCAGTCCGTCATTGGGGTGTGTGTTGGGGGAATAGCTGCAGGGTAGCAATGGAATGTGGGGCCTGAGTCCTAAAGAGCGGCGCATGTGAGCGAGGCAGGGGATGCTGCGCTTCCTACCCAGGGGCTCAGTTGAGCCACCTGAATGTCTTTTAGCTACTGGTTATCACGTCACTATTTCTCGATGGGTGGGATGCTTGGGTCAAGCAGCCCATCCCGCCGTCCTTGCTCTATGACCAGCTAACTCTCAGAAGTCCAGCCAAAGCATGTGTACCGAGCAGGCAGCAGAACACTGAGGCCCCAAATGAGGAATCATTGGCTCGTTCCAAACCCAGGCTTTCTCTGGTTGTCCTCCTCCCCATGCAACCATGGCAACGAGTGCACTTTTGTTTGCGTGAACTCTGCCCCTGCTGATCCACTGGAACCCCCTTCCACATTCTGCCACTTGCCCTTACTGAAAATAACCAGCTCAAAAGGGGTCATTACCCCCACGTTACTGCTGGGAAAACTGAGTGTGGTGAAACAGGCACAGCAGGTGGTGTCTAGGCATGCCTAGCCAGCCAGGGCCAAGTGGAGACTGGGAAGTCCATTGTCAGATCACACAAGACCAGGTTTTCTCTGAGATGCAGCCTTGGTGAAGGGGTGGGGGAAAGCTGAGCCCATCATCTGTTCTGGAGAGAGTTACTGCAAAGATAGCTAGGAAAAACACGCAAGAAGCTGCACTCTAAAGAAGCAAGCTTGACTTCTGGTTCCTCCGTGTACCTAGGGAGAAGCTCAGCTGCCTCATCAATGAGCTTGGACTGTGGCTATGGCCCCCAGAGCCATCACAGAGAACTTAATGCCACCTAATGCTGTACTGGGGGGACACAAACAGAATGGCCCTAAAGTTATAAATAAGATGCAAACTTTCTATTTGTTTTCGTGTTTTATATCCTCGTTGGGTTGTCTCGTTGAGATGGGCGTATTGTGTGAGCTCTAAATTGGTGTCTGACTGAAACACATCATTTTCTGATACTCAGCCTCTATGATAGCTGGTTTGTCGACTTCACATGTGTGTGCCTGTGAGGGTATTGTCTTATTACGTTGATTGACGTGGGAAGATTGAGTCCATCATGGGCAGTGTCATTCCTTAGGCAGGAGATCCTGAACTTGACTGTGGTTGTGATGGTGACTACCACTGTCAAGCTTTTGCTGCTGTGACTTTTCCATAATGATGGACTATAATGATGACAATCTGTAATTGTCATCTAAAATAAAACCCCATCCCCCAAGAGTTACTTTTTTGCCACAATAATTCTTTTTTAACACAGCAACAGAATGAAAATGATGATGGCCTCCAATTCAGCTGTACGGTCTTTAACACGCCCCCCTCTGTGTCAGGACTTCTGGGGTATTATAAGACAAGACGAATAGAAAACAACCCTTTTCTGCTTTAGCGCTGTGAATAGTGCAGCTGTTCTGCATCCAAAGGTTCTCTATCTGCTCGCGCTCAGCATTCAGGTTTGGTTTAGGAGCAATGGAATCATTCTAAATACTTCCGTAAGTACCAGCATCAAAGCAGGGTATGGAAAGTGGAAAGGGCTTACTTGGGTACGTGGGGGGATGTGGCGCTCCACTTTTGACAGGTAACCCCATTCTTCGTCTTGGACATGGTTCCTCTATAGTTCTTCCCGATGCCAGTCTTACACTCCGACAGATAAACTGAAAGACACCCCACACACAGTCGTTCAAAGTGCAAACAAACAACCTTTTCCTAGCATAGTCCCACCATGGGAAAGACCCCTAACCAAGCCATGTCTTCCTCCTCTGAAAATGCTCTTTGACGTTGATCATGTGATAGTTTTGACTGTTGCCTTGATACACCTAGAACCTTCTGGGAAGAGTGTTAATTGTCTAGATCAGATTGGCCTGGGGGTGTATCTGTGGATGGATAATTTTTAATAATTTATTTAATTTTATGTACATTGTTGTGAGGGTGTCAGATCCCCTGGAGTTACAGACAGTTGTGAGCTAGCATGCAGGTATTGAGAATTGAATCTGGGTCCTCTGGAAGAGTAGCCAGTGCTCTTAACCACTGAGCCATCTCTCCAGCCCATGGGAGGGTTTCTTAATTGAGTTAAATGAGGTGGGAAGCCCTACCCTGAAGGTAAAGACGTTGTGGGTTTGTCCCTGAACTCCATGAGAGTGGAGAGAGCTGGCTGAGCGAAAGCAGCCGGTAAGCAACGATGGACACATGGTCTCTGCTCTTGACTATGGAGGTGATGTGACCAGCTGCCTGAGTTCCTGCCTTGACCTCCCCTCAGTGGTGGACTATGACCTAGACTTAACTGTGAGTCCAAATAACCCCTTGGCTGCCCTAAATTGCTTCCAGTCAGAGGGCTTTATCACAGCATTAGAATGAAACTAGAACAGATAGGTTTATTCCAAAGTTCTTTTCTTGGTCTCTCTGTGCCTAATCTGTGCCAGGACTGGACTACAGGAGGACACACAAAGCAAGCACAGGCCACTCTCCTGGAGCATAAATCCTAATGGAGCTGGGCTGGGGACAAAAGGAATTAGAAAAACATTTGAAATAAGCTAACGTCCCAGTATCGTGGGAGGGGGCAGAGTGATGAGACTGAGCAGCAGAAAGAGAGGGGTTTTCAGGCAGGGAAGAGAAAAGCAGGCTATTCAGAGCCCAAGAGAGTCCAACCAGTCTGTGTGTGTGTGTGTGTGTGTGTGTGTGTGTGTTTTGTACAACTCTCAATATAAAACGTGCAGGCTAGGGCAATCACAATGTTTATGATAAACACTCCCAGCCAGCCTCCACTTACCCAAACTGTCAGCCATCCAGTGGGTCCCATCCTGTCTAAAATGGTCAAATACTACTGTGGATCTCAAGTGATGGATTGACCCCCTAGGGGGCCCTTTCTAGCATGTACCTACTTTTTTCCCCACCAAACATTGTTCGGTGTCCCAGGCGTTGTTTGTATGTAATGTCCAATTATCCCATTTGGTGATGCTTTGTTATAATTAACTGAGACATGAATAAGGAAAGAACAGTGCTCATATTTCATTTTTTAAAACAAGTTAAATACCTTTTTTTGTTTGTTTGTGACAGGGTTTCACTATGTATCATTGGGGTTAGCCTGGAACTCTCCATATAGACCAGGCTGGCCTTGAAGTCACAAAGATCCGCCTGCTTCTGCCTCCTGAGCCGTGTGACTAAAGGCAAGTGCCTCCATGACCAGCCAGCCAGTTGAATACTTTTTTATGTGTGTTGTATGTGTTAGAGTGAAGTGGGGTGCACATGTGTTTGTGGGTGCTTTTGGAAGCTAGAGATTAACAGCAGGTGCCATGATCCCTCTCTGCCAGATTTTCCCAGTGGACCTAAGCTCACTGATTTGGTTAGACTAGTTGGTTAGTGACCTTCAGAGATGGGCCTGTTTCTGCCTCCCCGCTGGCACCAGGGTTGCAGGCACACAGGACTGCCAGCATTTTATACATGTTCTGGAGAGCTGAACGCAAGCCCTTAGGCTTCGGCTATGGACATTTTATAGATTGAGCCATTTCCTCAGCCCCAGATGAAATGCTTTTAAGGATGTAAGGAAGTTGGGTCATTTTAAAATTGCTGTCAGGTTTCACGAGGACAACACTCATATAACTGACTGCAGTGAGTGTGAGGGGAAGTCATAAGAACCTAAAGGCATGGCAGAATCAGTGTGCTACCAACACTATCAAGATCAGGAGACCAGTGTTAGAGATAACACCCTGGAACCTATTGCAGAGAGCCCCTAGTAGGGCCCTACATCCCAAGTGAAAGGTCTCTGCTCTACATCACAAGCCAGCTTGGATTTTCAATAAAGACACACAATAGTGTTTCCAGTGTATTTGTGCCACTGAGATTCCCCACTAAGGCCTACTCTCTGGTTCATTGACCCTCAGGAAGTTTAACAAACCAACACTGTAAACAAGAGGGGCACTGTGGCTTCATGGGTCTGCTTCATGGCAGGAGTAGTATCCCACACATCAAAGGTATAAACTTGAAGGGTGATGAGCAAGGGAGGCCTGGAGCTGGGAAAGGCTTTGAAAAACAGCACTCACCCTATCACAGCGGGGTGAATATGCCTTAAAACAGTTTACTGTATATTAAAAAGAGTTAAAAGGGAAAATTTTAAAGTTTCCCAAGCCGTAGGAATTATTGTATGTTTGAAGAGACACAATTGTAAGCACTCTGATTACATCTCCCTCCCCACTCCTCAAATTATTACAATGTACCCTATAAATACATTAAATTATATTGGGAATGGCTTGAAGCCATGAAGGTTCATTTCTTAGCGGTCACATATACAGCTACAACCAGAGGACCAGTGACTGCAGAGGCACTAGCCAGACACAAGGTGGCTTGGTTCTAGACGTGGCAGTGGAGACAGTGCCAACGCAGCTGGTGAAATGTCACCAGACAGTGATGGATCCTAGCAAAATCCTGGCTGATAAATTAGCAACCAGTCCAGATTCAGAGTAGAGAAACCAGGAACCAAGAGTGATTGCCTCTGACTTTGCTCCTCCCTTGTTTGTTTGTTCCCAGCATGGTGGATATAACCTTTTGACCCACTGAAAGCAAGCAACACCAGCCTTCAAACTTCAGACTTCAGCCTTGCAACTCAACCCTTGTGTTACTCCTGGTTAACCATTGACCAGCGTCATATTTAAGTCTTAGCAGTTCGTAGAAAGACTCCTACTCCGTCCTTCTTTATAAAATCCAGGCAATGGTGGGCAAGTTAATTTATCCTTTCGTTATGTAAGAGCCAAATGCTTCACTTGATGAGATTTAAGTGACTCCTGAATCTCAAGATACCCAGAGGCTGGGGCTGGAGAGATGGCTCCATGGTTAAGAGCACTGTTTATTCTCCCAGATGACCTGAATTCATTTTCCAGCACCCACATGGCAGCTCACAACTGTCTGTAACTCCAGCTCCAGGGGATCTGGCATCCTCACACAGGCATACATGTAAGCAATGCACCAGTTTAGACAAAGATAGAGGCAAGGAAAGGAATACCAGGGAAACGCCTCGTTAAGTGTAAGAAGGCGGGTTGATTGGGGAAATAGCCCTAACCTAAAGGAAGAGGTTACCACTGTGGTTTTTAATGTGAAACATTATCAAAAGCCCAGGAAATCAGATCTCTCTCTCTCGTGCTTTTCAGCGCTCCCAATACAAAACACATGGAGACCTAAATTGTTTCTGTCAATGAACTTATTGTACTACCCATCCAGTGGGAGAGTATAGCAGAAGTTTTCTGAATGGGCACAAATTAAAAAGCCATATCCATTTAATAATACTTGTGTCTTCTTAAAAAGGAGTCCAGGGTACCCCCGGCCCTAAGCCATGGATTCCTGGTTTGTTGTAAAGGAAACTGGAAAAGAAATCACACATCTTATCATCTTCAAACTTTAAAGAAAGTGAGGAAAATACAGCCCCTCAATAGAAGAAGTGGAAAATCAAATACAAGTAAGGTTTGTCTACGCCTAGATGTTACTGAGAACTGAAAACATCAGTGCCTAGTGTGCCAGGGGCTAATTCAAAAGTGGGAGCTTAAGGGTACAGTCTTAACTCAGTGTCTGTGTGATACTGCCCGGTGTCATAAATCGAGGCTATGAGAAAAAGGGAGGGGAAGGAGGGACACGGCCGGCCGTACCTCTCTTCTCGAATAAGATGACGTCTCTCATCCGGATGATGGAGGAGCCCTTGCTGTTCTCGGCCATGATCACACATTGCTGCTCTTTGCTGTGGTACTGGAATGACCTGCAGGTGATGGGTGCATCCATTACCAAAAGGGACACTAACGAGTGCGTCTCTTGCTGGACCCCGGAGCTCAGAATGGTCACCTCTGGGCGGTTTCGTCACTGCGTCTGTGCAGTGCAGTCCTAAGGATACGTATACCAGCATGACAGCTGCTCTCGTGTTCTTAAACTTCCACGCTCGCCCTTGGCAGTCTGTTTCAACCGTGCTCTCCCTCCACTTCTTCCTCCCTGTCCGTTCCCCCTTCCTTCTCTCTCTCCTTTCTTTCTAAGATGGAGAACCTAATGGGCCTGCTATTCCTGCTACAGCCCAGGCCAGCCTCCTCCCCCAGGAATATACCACCCCATCTGACTCCTTTGCTTTCTTTCCCTAGTGACAGGTGATGAAGTTAAGAAGGACTAACAGTTCCTGAAGCAGCCTCTGCCTGCTCTCTCTTCCCTTTCCTGCCGTGTCCCCACTCACCACCAGGCCCTTGCTGGGTACAGCTGCCTGGCCTTAATTTCCGGCCTCCAGAACCATGCATTTGACACACTCCTTTCTTTTATTAATTGCCCAGTCTTGGAAATGCTGGTACAGCCCCAGAAAACAGCCAAAACTTCCTTCATCTTGTCCCCATGTGATCCTGCCTTTGAGGCTCAGCTTGGCAGTCAGTACCAAAGACAGCCAGCCATCTTTTGTTGGCAATCAGTGCCGAAGGTGGCCATCTTTCATCCTGATCCCCTCCCTAAAGGCTTTGCTTGAATCAAACCGGTCTTACGATTCTCTCACAGGCTAGCACCATGTTTCTCCCAGCCTGGAGTGCCTCTCCACCCTCCTACAGCCTTGTCAAAGTCCCTCTCCCCAAAGCCCAACTCTCCTCCCTCTTCTCCCTGACTCTGATGACTTTCCTCAACTCTCTCAGCTCCTCGGCATTTTCCTCTGAACCTCTACAGAATTTTCCTCTGAACCTCTACAGAACACACATTGATTCTGCACTAAGCCATACCTGTCTTATTCTTTAACATGATTGGTGTTTCCTTGGGTTATTGCATAAGTACAAAAGGACCCACCAGATCGTGTATGTTTATGTATGGTTTTTTGCTCCTCTGGCTTGTTTCTGTATTCTCGTTCTTCCTGTCATCCCTTCCCCCCGCCCCGCCTCTGCACCACCCTCTGTGTAGGTCAGATGCCAGCACCACAGGTCCTGCTCCAGCTCCCTCCGTCATATTTTTGTGCAGGGTCTCTCACTGAACCTGGATTAGCTAGACTGGGTGGCTAATGAGCTGTGTGGCTCTGCTTGTTTCTGTCTCCCCAGTACTAAGATGACAGTCACTTCCTATTGCTTTTACATAGTGCTGGGAATCAAACCCAGGTCCTTATGTTTGCAAGGAAAGCATTTTACTGAGCTATCTCTCTAGCATCTCCTCAGGGACTTCTTTTTTAATGAAACACTAATAAACCTTAATAAGGCCAGAGGGACGGTGGTGGCACACGCCTTTAATCCCAGCACTCAGGAGGCAGAGACAGGTGGATCTCTGTGAGTTCAAGGCCAGCCTGGTCTAAAGAGCTAGTTCCAGGACAGGTTCCAAAGTTACAGAGAAACCCTGTCTCAAAAAAACCAAAAAGCAAAAAACAAACAAACAAACAAAAAAAAAAAACCCTTAAGACCTTGTTACTGTGAGTCTTTGATGTCATAAGCAAACTCCAATCCTATTAAAGTCCCTTCTCATTAAAAAAAAAATTAACTTGATTTTATGTACATTGGTGTGAAGGTGTCAGATCTCCTGAAACTGGAATTACAGACCGTTGTGAGCTGCCACATGGATGCTGGGAACTGAACCCCGGTCCTCTGGAGGAACACTCAGGGCTCTTAACAACTGAGGCATCTCTCCACCCTTCCCCCTTTCCTGGGTTTTGTTTTGAAATTTCCTTGAATTTAATTCTGATTTTTAACCTATTGTTAGTGTGTGCGTAGTGTGTGAACACAGGCCTGTTTGTACCACGGCATGTATGTGGAGGGCAGGGGACAACGCTGGGGCTCCCTTTCCACCTTTGTGTGGGCTCTAGGGCTGAAACTCCAGTCCTTAGGGTATGGGGACCACCTCACCAGCCCCCCTCTCCCTCCTGACAGATGAATAGATTGATTTTCCTCAGAAGAGCTGTCTCGAACAGCCAGAGGCAGGCTTGAGACAATGGCGGCGCGGGTACCTGCAGACGAACTCTGTCTCCTCTTCGCATTTAGCCGTGCATTCGGCTATGCTTCCTGCCCCTACCTGCTTCTTGGTGAGGCTGAACAGGGAAGCCCCTTGTGTGCTTACATACTCGTCCAGGGAGTCCCCTTGGCCTAAAAGGAAAAAATAAAAAGAAGAAAACTGAGTAAATCAGATGACAACGTTGTTTATGTGCACGGCTGTTTGAGTGTGTGTGTGTGTACTACAAGCACATGCATGTGCATGGCTCATGGCTTATCTAATTTATTATTTAAATTAAATTAAATACTATAATAAAATAACATAATAATAATTTATTTTTATTCCACTAGATTGCAACGAATTAAAAGAACAGCTAGACTGACAGATCAGTAAACGAGGCCCATGTAACCACCTCTCGATTATCATATGAATATGAAGCTTGAAATAAAGAGTAAACGATATGGCTCACCATTGTTTACCCTGTGATAAGCCAGTAGGATGCCATCGGTGGCAATCTGGTTTTTATTTGGTCTTCCCAGAGTGAGACTGGGATGTGGAAGCCGCTGCCCAATGGCCAGTGGTATATGCTTTCCTATAAGATAGGCTTTTTATCCTTGGAGAAAGTATCTATCATTCCAAATTTTTATTATTTAAAAAAAAATAGAGCCAAGTACAAACACTGGGCTTCACTTCTTTCTTTGAAACAGTCTTTCTGTATAGCCAGCCCTAGCTGGCCCAGAACTCAAGGCAATCCTCCTGTTTCAGCCTCCTGAGTACTGGATTGCGAGCGTGTGCTCCCATGACGGCCTGCCTTTGTTTTTTTGTGTGAACTGCGGTCTGAGGCAGTCGGTTTCTTCCCTCACCCTAGAGGCTGGTCACAGCTGTCGAGTGTCCCCTGGGCTAAGGCGCAGGCTTAGCCTTAGACTGCTCTGCCCAAGCCTGCGCCCCAGCTGCTGGTCTTTCCGCGTAGGAGTGAGAGTACAAAGAGGTTAGTGAACACAGCAAAGTCTTCCTGGAATCGGGCAACACGGCAACCTTGACCTCCTGAGGGGACCAGTGCCGGATGCAGCAGGTTAAAGAGTGACCAGAACTGGAAGTGGGAAAACTTGAGAAGTCAACTGATGAATCCAGATTCATCTTTAGAAGTCTCCCTTTCCTTCCATGGTGACCTCATCCCCCTCGATGCTCCAACCTGGAAGGCTGACTAAAGAGTGAAAAGTTGGCTGGCGCATTTTAAATCGTCAAAGCACTTGAGTTAGGTGTAAGAGGTGACGGAGACAGGGGCATTTAGGCTTGTGTTGTATTCTAACGCAGACTCTTCATTTTGAGAAGAGGTCTGTGTGATCTGGAAGACACACAGCCACTCTTTGCCTGTGCAAAGAGTTCTGGGGAGTGTGCAAGGTAGGTTTCAGATGCCGATGGAGAGGGGAGAGCTCTCTGGGTCATTAGCTTTGTGTCTGGCTTCGTTTCATGGTGCAGTTGCTGAGATCCACCCAAGAAGCTGATATCCCAAAGACATGTCCCCAAGGAGGGTTGAGTTTTTTCTTTAATACTTAAAATTTCTCTCCAAGTCTTTACCTCCATGGCTCATGTAGAAATAAGGTTTAATATAATGCAGTGAAATGAAAACTTTAAACAAATCTTTTAGTAGGAAAACTTATTTGTGTTGCAGCCTAAATATAGATGTGTATCATACCATCAAAGTGAAGAGCACTTTTCCATCACTGTGTGCGTGTACTTATGTGTGTGAAATAAATCTTAGCTGAGCTTGGTGGCTGATACCTTTAATCCCACTACTTGGGAGGCAGAGGTAGGCCTCTGAGAGTTGAAGCCTAGCCTCATCTACAGAGCGAGTTCCAAACTGGCCAGGGGTACATAAAAAAAAAAATCCCATTATTTGGTACACAGCTATGGAAACTTTTTTGTTCACTTTGATATTTACTCTCCCAGGCCATTTAATGCAATAAAAAAAACGAGAGTCAAGTCGTTTCCACAGAAAATGAGAGCCAATACTTGCACAAAGAGCTTACGAAAGAATCCTGCCTCAGTTGACTGAGAGAGATACAAACTTGCTGCATAGATTAGGTCTAGCCCCTGGGAGTGAGCCCTGAGCTCACGGTGTTGCCAGTCCTAGGTTCTATGGGCTGAAGTGGGATAATCACACACACGTACATATACACATGCATGCACACGCGCGTGCGCACACACACAGAAAGGGGGGAGAAGACAGACACAGAGAGAGAGAGAGACAGAGAGAGAGAGAGAGAGAGAGAGAGAGAGAGAGAGAGAGAGAGAGAGGGAGGGAGAGAGAGAGAGGGAAGGAGAGAAAGAGGAAGGAAGGATGGAAGGAAGGAAGGAAGGAAGGAAGGAAGGAAGGAAGGAAGGAAGGAAGGAGAAGAAAATCAGTCAGACACACACACATGGAAACGAAGGAGAAGAAAGAATCAGACAGACAGACACACACACACACACACACGTACACACACAGGAGCACACTCGAGAGCACACATGTGTCTAGCACACCCTAATCTCCGAACAGGTATTTGTTTAGTTACCGTATGTTTGTCATTTTAAAACGGATCCGTGTGACTCGTGGAGGCAGATAGGCACCTATGCAAAGCCTTCCTTAAACCAACCAGAAAATCCCAGGGGGACCAGAACAGCTCAACAGAAGCTCTTTTCATCAGTCACACTGCAAACTAGGCCAAGAGGCTAACCGCTGCTACCGCCACCAGGGATCGAAGACCTCACATGTGCCGATTTGTCCCCACTGCAACGGGGAGACTGAGTGTCTATGTCAAGCTCCTCAGTCTGAGCCATAAACCCATAAAGCTCAATTAAAGGAATTGCACATAAAGTCATAGCAAATCTATTTTTAATATATGGCTAGAATTTTTTTTTAAGTTGAAATGAAACCATGCATCAAACCTTACCTGATTTCAGAAACAAGAGAAGTAGAAAGACTACTTCCTTATGGTCCATTCTGGTTGGGACTGGCCGACAGCACCTGGAGAACTGTGTTCCAGTCCCAAATGCTGACTTAAGGGGGACCAAAGGCACCCACAAGCGAGATAGTCCAATGGGGTTAATGATTCTCTGAGGCCCCCGCCGCTGTACACAGAGGAGCAAACATTACCTCGAATAGGGAGGGAGCTTACAAAACGTTTGAGAGTGGAGTCCGCAGTGGATGCTAGAGGAGGTGAAAGCGGCAACTCCCCCACTCTGCTCCTCTTCACTGTTTGACTCTCCTCCTTCCCCCCTCACCCAGACACCATGTTTCCCATTTCCCCCCATTTTTCCCTCTTCTTCAGTTTCCTTGTTTGGGGGTCCACAAAGGAAATCGTGAAAATAGCTTATGTTTGCTGAGTGTCTTCTGTATGCGCCAGATTCTGCCAAATGGTCCACACACAGCCTCACTTGACCTTCCCAGCAGTTACCTGGACACTGTTCCAGCTTTCCGATTCGGGGCTGGGGTAGCAGGCGATGTCTCAATGCATTTATTACAAAACACTTATGAGCTTGTTTTTCAGTTTTTGTGTTGTGAGTAGCCGTTGGTTTTGTGTTGGCGATCCCTCAACTCTATCCCAGCCCCGCTGTTGACGTAATCGATTGATTAATCTATATTATTTTTACAAAGCTGCCCTATTCCCATTCCTTTCGAATTTAAACACTATATAACCTGTCCTGGTGCGCCTTATTCCTTGACTGGACTGTAGAGTGAGGCTCAGAATGCCAGGCAAAAACTGTACCACAGAGAGGCACCACTAACCTACTGTGCAGAATCAAAATCAGTTTGAGGGTTGAAGAGATGGCTCAGCGAGTAGGGGCACTTACGACTGCTCCAGAGGACCTGAGCTCAGTTCCCAGCACCCATATCAGACAGTTCACACCAGCTTCCAGGGGCTCTAATGTCCTTTTCCAGGCTTTTGAGGAGACACACACACAAATATTTTGAAATCATCTCTCACTTCCCATTCCTTTCATTATCCCCTCCCAATGTAGCCCTTTCTCCACCTGAACTCACAGAACCATGGTAACGCCTCATGGCATGAAGTAAAAGAGGTGGGATTCAGTTACAAGATCATCTTTTTGTCCATTTGTTCTTATTGTCTTGAAACAGCCTCCTAGTGTAGCCCAGGCTAGCCTGGAACTCACAGTGATCCCCCTGTCTCTGTTGCCTGAGTGCTAGGGCTACGGGTGTTTGTCAGGCTCTGGTAATCTTCTCAACTATAACTCTAGAGTCTACTCTTTCCTGTCTTGACTAGACTGCTTTAAAGCTCGTGGTTTAGTGTATGGAAAAAATTTGAAATAAACTGACTTCTATTCCAGTGTGATGTAAGGACAAGAGGCAGGTACAGCTCTTTCCTGGCTACAAAACCCTTCTCATGACAATTAGTGCAGGACCAGAGGATCAAGATGCCACAGGTAGAACCCTCTGCAGAACCCCATGAGACTAAACCTTGTGTGTGTGTGTGTGTGTGTGTGTGTGTGTGTGAGAGAGAGAGAGAGAGAGAGAGAGAGAGAGAGAGAGAGAGAGAGAGAGGACAAAAAAAGCAAGGAGAAGGAGAGATGGCACCATGACGTGGCACTGTGAACCGCTCCTCCTCAAGGGAGGAAGGAGGTTCATAAGACTCGGGAAGCTGACAATCTTAGGAGACTCAGTCAGCTACAAGACCCACAAGGCCGGCCCTCAGTTTCATACAAGCAGAGGCTTGAGCATGGGAGATTCTCCTCAGCGGAGCCGCCTGCAACTGGGGGCAGACTCTAGATCACTTGTGGTGGTCATGCAGCTGCTGTTACCCATGTTCCTGTAAGGCAACCTTCGTGAATCCATTGGTTCTCTGCTAGGTTCACTTGGAAGTGTTTGCTCTGGTCTGTCAGGTGTGCCCTATGGGGATAGCCGGTTGTTCACACCTCCCCGGGGAGCTTCACCCAGCAGGTTGATGGGGAACACCTGAGTGTGAGCAGGCCCTGCATTTCTGTCAGCCAGCTTTCTCCTCCCCTCACACTCATCCCTGACCTCATCCCTGCTTCCATGAACCTGTTGGCTCAGTTTAATAAATTAGAAGCGGTTTCAAAAGTCAGTAACAAGCAGGGTTATTTTTTTTTCTGTCTAATGTACTTTGGTGAAAATAAAACCAGACTTCACTAATAAATAACGGCTTTGGTGTGCCGGTGAGCATTGCTTTCCACTTCAAGTCTGATTTTAAGCCTTCCTCCTCCTCCACCAGTCACCATAAGAATGTTATCAGACGTGTATGCCCACAAACATACATGTTGTTTTGGCTTTTTATTTCAGTGACATTAAAGGTTTGAACATGATATGTCCCTACGGGCTCATGTATTTAAACACTAGTCCACACCTGGTGATGCTGCTTTGGGAATTTGTAGAATCTTTTGGTGGGGCTTAGCTTGTGCCAGTGGGCTGCTGTGGGACAGGCCTTGAAGGTTATAGTCCCTGAAAAGTTTCTGTACCCCAATAAACCTCTCCACCAACACAGCAATCCAAATCAGACCAAATCAAACCAAATTAGGAAAAGCCCAGGTTTAATGGATACAATGCTCCAGATGGCTTACTAGACCCCCAGAGAGGAGACCGGAAAGACAGATCACAAAACCACAGGTCTGTTCTCTGGGGGCAGTTTAAACACCCTGTGGGAGTGGTCTTGAGTATCTCTGGGAGAGGACATCGTTTGGTGTGCTTTCTGAGCTACAGCAGGGTTTGGAGAGAGATGGGGGAGGGGAGAGGGCTTCGGATAGAACTTTCACCTGAACATTTCAGACTCTTTGGATATATGGATGCCAGGGGCTGAGGAAGTCCCTTCCTACTTCTGGCCCAGTCTGTTTCTAGCAGACACCCAGCTGTGACCAAGCTGCCTGGTGGTTTTGCTGCCTCAGACAGGAGCCTCTCCAACAAAGGGTTGTTGGGTGGAAACAATCTTTCTTCCCAGCTGCTTCTGTCAGGTGTTTTGTCCAGTGATGCGAGAAGTAATTAAGATAGATAGCATCAGTATGTGCCTGTTGTATGTGCCTGTCCTGCAAGCCAAGCAGCAGCCAGCAGCCACCTTGGAGCAGTCCGCTGTGCCCCCTTGTGGTGGTCCACCGTGCCCCCTTGCAAAAAGATTATCCTACTCGGGCTTGCCAGATGTCTATATTCCCTTATGGAAAGTCGGGGAGGGTCTTGAGACCCTCACCTCAGTATCTGGTTGCTTCCAGCTGCGTACTGTATGCCGCTCTGTCCTAACTGTACATGGCCCTTGGAAGGGGCTCTCATAGGCTGGGGAAGACTAGGGAGGCCTCCATCTATATGACTATGGGAAGGCATCATCCCGTTGAGGGAAGATTTTCTGGCCTTTAGGAGGAGGAGCACCCACACCCCTGTAACCCTTCCCTTATGATCTATAAGGAAGCCCATTAAATTCATTTGTTCCCCAGAGGGAACTTCAGTGGAATCATGCCTCCGTTTGTTGTTGTGATGCTGGAAGGAGGAGGGGACTTTGTTTAGGTCTCCCCCTAGGAACAAGTTGTAGCAACACTGCACCCCAGACATAATTCTGGGATGCGTTCAATCCTACTGTGTTCCTTTGTAAATCGGGTCGATTCCTAAAGGCCTGGTGATTCTATGTTGTTTTGTTTTCTGCCTACATGACAGCCACACATGGCAGCACGCAGCCCTCCCGACAGGAGAGAGCAAAGCCGGGAGGGCGTTACTCAGCTATGGATGTGGGGGAGTGTGCACAGACTTTCCCATAGCGAGTCCTACTCTAGCCTCATGAGTACAGTGTGAGCATAACCCGGTAGAATGCTGTAGATCATGCACAGAGATCTCCCACTCAATACCTAGGGAGAGGAGAGTTCTGTCCAGGGTGTTAAGGAGAAGTCATTTCAAAATATTAGCCGTTTTCCTCCTGAAAGAATGACAGGAACTAAGGAGCAGGTGTGACGGCCTCACCATGCTGTCACCAAGGGGCAGACATCCTGAGATTTATGTGTCCTTATTTAGTTAATTCTTAAGTATTGATTCCTGACTGCAAACAAGAGTGGGTGACATTGTTCTGGGTTGTGTAAAAGGTGCTGTCTTTTCCTGTCTTCATTTCCCGCCCTGAAGGAGCTCCGCACTTAAGCTAAGTGTTGAGTCTGCGGCTCTTCTCGGAGCTGAAAAAGAGGACAAAACAACATGGAAGGCAAACCTAATTGCCTTAGCTCTGTACAGCATGGGCTCGGACAAAAATCATGTGTGCTTTCTGAAAGCTGAAAGAATTCTCTGGTTTCTCCTCATACGAGGGCAGAATATTCCTTACAAGGAATGTCTTAGACCCAAGGAATGGTCAACCCAGCCTCACCGGAAGTGTGTACTGGCTGTTTTTGTCGATGTGACCCAAATCTAGACAAATCTGGGAAGAGGAAATCTTTCTTGGTTTTTGTTTTTTTGGTTTTTTTTGGATTTTGTTGTTGTTGTTTTTGTATGGTTGGTTGGTTTTGGTTTTTGTTTGTTTGGTTGGTTGGTTAGTTGGTTGGTTTGGGTTGAATTGGTTTTGTTCGTTTGCTTGTTTTTATTTTTTGAGATAGGGTCTCCCTACACAGTCCTGGCTGGCCTGGAAATGAAGTAAACCAAGCTTGCCTGAAACTCAGAAATATCTATCTGCCTCTGCCTCCTGGGTGCTGGGGTTAAAGGTGTGCCTCACCACACCCAGTTGGAAGAAAGAATCTTACTTGAGAAAATGCCTCTGTAAGATTGGCCCGTATGCAAATCTGTGGGTCACTTTCTTGGTTAATGATTGATATAGGTAGGCCCAGTTCACTGGGAGGTGGTGCCACACCTCGGCAGATTGTCCTAAGGTATAAAAGAAAGCAGGCTAGGCAAGCCATAGGGAACAAGCCACTTAACAGCTCTCCTCCATGGCCTCTGCTTCAGCTCCTGCCTGACTTTCTCTCCGTGATGAACTGTGACCTGGAAGCATAAGGTGAAATAAACCCTTTCCTCCCCAAATGACTTTCTGTCATGACTTTTATCTCAGCAATATCTAACCCAGATAGGGCTAGGGTTTGCAGGCTCACCTGAGGTGAAGCTGTGACCAGGCAGGCACTCATGACTCCTGAGGTAAAATGGTGTCATGGGTCTGAGGTTTACAGCCACCAGTAATCCCACACCAGCATCTACCTCCTTCCTGCCCTGGGTTCTGCCGAGTGGGAGCCGTCATTCTAGGTCATTCTAGGACGCTTTCCTCCCGTGAGGTCTCTAAAGAGCCCAATAAAACATGCCCTTTCAAAATGAAAACACCAAGATAAGGAGATGGCCTGGTGGGTAAAGCATTTGGCCAGGTACAAAGACCTGTGTTCTGATCACCAGAACCCACACAGAGCCAGACACGATGGCTTCTAAGACAAGATGGGAGATAAGACAGAATCCCCAGAAGCTCAGTGGGAGATCTAGCCTGATGGACGCAGAAGCAGGTGAGAGAAATCTCAAAGGTGGAAGGACTCAAGCAGCACCCCCCTTTTCAGCCTTGAGGTTCTTGGCCCCTTTGCCTGTCCTTGGTGCCCACTTTCACTGGGTTGGTTTACCATGGCAAAGGTCTTAGGAACCTGTTCTAGTTCATCTGAAGGCAGCTGGGTGGCAGCCTTTGCTTCCCAGCCCCCAAGACCATATAATGAGAGAGAATCTTATCAGTCTTCAGCTCCTGGAAAGAGGTTACACAATGGTTAAAACATAACCTATGAGGGACATGTTCTGAGCCAGCCCTTAGGACTTCTTTGGTGTCTGATGGCGTTTCCTTAACTATTCCTTAACTATTCTGGAAGAAGTCCACATGTCCGCTCATCTTTGAAAGACGCTAGGCTTCCCTGGTCACCTCCCCAACAGACTTGTCATGAGTTTGGAGAATAATCCTGACAGGAAGGAAGAACGCAGCCCTAGAAGCCTCCACAGCTGGGGTGGAGCTAAGAAACAGACACTTCTGGCTCCCAGGATCAGAGTCGCCATGGCGACAGCAGAGACATGCTCTTTCATTGCTCTTCAAACTCACTGAGAAGGAAACTTACATCACAGTATTGGGGGACACAGACAAGAAGAGACCACGGGAGTCTTTTAGGAAAACCGAGTACATGTTTACCCTGTGCCTAGTTCGTGACATTGTGGCTTCCTGGCTGCGACAACAAGCAGAGTATGAAATGTTACTTTTGTAGAAGGCAAGACCTTGGGTACCAGGAACCTCTTAGTGCTATATTTATAAAATCTGATGTGTTTACAATTAATTCAAGGAAAAAGTATGCATGTGTGTGTGTGTGTCTGTGTGTGTCTGTGTGTATTTTAGGAGCACCTAGGAGTGCTTGTATCAAATTAAAAAAGGAATCTTCCTCATTGCAAGGCTATGGGGGAGGGGCATGTAAAGTTGCAGAATTCTTCCCTCAAGCTGATTGCTATGGGCTCAGGGGTAAGAAGAGAGGCCCCTGCCACCTCTCCATTCCCCTGGCTGGAAGTCAGATGATCTTTAAGGACCAGTCTGTGTGACCTGAGCAGCAGCATCCACTCCCACATCCAGAACCGGGTACCTGGGAAGATCCTAGGCTGCTCCCACCTCAAAGGTCTTTCAGGCACCCATCCATGTCCACACCCAGCTGGGACACAGAGAAATACGCTCCCACACTGCCACTGGAGCCCAGGGTATGACCGTTCTTCTCTTCCTCTCACCCCAGCCCTGCCAGGTCCCAGGCTCCGCAGTCCACACCGGTGTCTAAGTGTGAAGGGGTGGGGTAAGGGGTGGGGGGTGGGGTAGAGGCCGCAGGGAGCCCACAGCAACAGCCACCATTACAAGTTCTTCTCCTTTCCATGTCTGTTTCTTTAAAGGGCACATTGTGCATCAGGGTGCTGAGTGCTGCGGTCTGTGGGGAGGGGACTCCTCTAAGGAAAGAGACTGATGTGGAGGATGAGAATAGACCAGGAGGCTGAGGAAGGAGGAGATGCGTGCACCAAGCATATGGAATGTGTGTGGAGAAATTTAAGTTGGTGGAAGGGTTGGTCCCACTGCTGGACACCTACGCCATATCAAGGAGGTCAGACTTGAACAAAAACGTAGCCGTTACATCAAAGGCCTTTGAGATCCAAGGATAGCCACACTGCCCGATAGGATACTGTAGTGAATATTCAGAATTGTCAAAGACTTTTCAACTTTGTGCCAGTTGCACTGTTAGTCCACGGTACAAATTCAGCTGAGTGCAAGGAAGTGAGTGTGAACTCAGTTCCCCTTTGGCTGGACTTCAAATGTTCTATACCATTCCCAACATCACCCAACACAAAAACGGGGATGAAAAGAAACCGATTGTAATGAATGAGAACTAAAAATTTCCAACTTTTTATTTACTTACAAAAGTGTATGATCTGGGGCTGGAGAAATGGTTCAGAGGTTAAGAGCACTGACTGCTCTTCCAGAGGTCCTGAGTTCAATTCCCAGCAACCACATGGTGGCTTACAACCATCTATAATGAGATCTGGTGCCCTCCTCTGGCCAGCAGGCATACATGGAAGAAATGTTGTATACATAATAAATAAATAAATCTTAAAAAAAAATGTATGATCTGGTCAGTTGGTGGTAGCACAAGCCTTCCACCCCAGCACTCAGGGGGCAGAGGCAGGCAGATCTCTCTGAGTTCAAGGCCAGCCTGGTCTACGGAGCAAATTCTAGGACTGGTTCCAAAGCTACACAGAGAAACCCTGTCTCGAAAAACAACAATAACAAAATGTATGATCAAATAAACACAGTACTATAGAGTCCCTCTGTAGTCACCTCTTGCTGTGAAATGGGTCACCCCCAAAGACTCGGTCTAGAACAAGAGTGGCTCTTTTATTCTCTCTTAGTCCTGGGAGCTGACTGGGCTCCCTGGGGGCAATTCTGTCATTTGAGGTCTCGTGAGGTTGCAGTCAGATGGTGGCTACACAGCTTCCTTGCCCCTCTGACCCATCTTGATACCAGCTTTCCCTGGGACTTCAGCAGGGACTGTCCACTTGGACAGACCTGGTTAAACCCAGTAGGTCACAAAGCAAAGGTAAGACAAATCAAAACAACATAAAAGCAGGAGAAGGACTTGATGGGTGGGGGGGACGACTCATGGATGTAGGTGAAGGGTTAAGAGGAAGACAGATGTGTGTTCAGAATGTACTATACATATATATGAAATTGGGAAAGAATGAGGTTTTTTAATGTCTCCCTTCAAATTCTTCCTTTCCCACCTTGCTACACAGCTTAAATGTTTGGAATTCTCGGCCTCGATGGCTTCAAGCGCATTAAAAGTCAAGTCTCAGACTATGACTCTTTACTCTTAGCAGAGGGGTCAGTGGTATAAAAGCCCTTCGAGGCTATTGTCTTTAATGGGGAAAATGACTTAGATACGGATTTCATTAGTGGCTAACTTAAGTATCCCATTATCTTGAAAGTAACTATAATAGCCTGGTATAGTAGAGCGTGCCTTTAACCCCAGCCCTCAGGAGGAAGAGGAAGTCCAGTCTCTGTGAGTTCAAAGCTAGCATGGTGTCTATAATAAGTTCCAGACTAGCTAGGGCTATATACAGTGAGACCTTGTCTCAAAAATAAATTGTGTGTGTATGTGTATGTGTGTATAATGTGCGTGTGTGTGTATATATATACATATATATTACACATAACCATCTACACATAACCATCATGGTTTTATCAGGCTATACTCACTCGCAGTGTTTTCTCTTTACTGTTACTGCCTTTTTGGAGATCAAGGCATGGAAGCTCACCCAAAGTCATGCCAATGGAAACCAGCAGAACCACATTCTGACCCAAGCACCTGGGTTCCAAGGGATCCCCTTTAGGCATCACATTGCAGTTTCCCTACTGGGAAGGGGCAGTGATGCCCCTGGATCCTGTGCTGTAAGTGACTGTGTTTTCTTGTCACCCTGAAACTGCGAGGGAGTTACTAACCTTATGATTCACAGTTACTGACTGAGAGAGATCAGCCCCGAGAGTGCCTGTAACTTGTTTGAGGTGGCACAGCCAGCGAGACCAGCTGGAGCAGAGATTAGCACCAATGCCATGCCCTTCAGCCCTGTGCCTTGCTGCTGCAGACCGCTCCAGCCACGTCACTGCTACATCCATCAGTGGCAGGACCCAGACGAGCACTTATCAAGTACCTACATTATCAATAGAACCCTTGGAAGCCCAGAGAGGCCAAGTCAAGCAAAGAAAGGAAAGAGCAGAAATCAAACAAGCATCCATGGCCTGCTATGATCATCATGAACCACCAGGGGGCACACGGCCTACTCTAGACCGCAGCTGACAGGACTTGCTTGGGCGTGTGCCTTTCAATGTGGGCTCTCAGCTTGCAAGGTTTTGTTTGTCTGGTTGGTTGGTTGGTTGGATGGATGGTTGGTTTGGGTTAGTTTCCTTGCTTTGTAGTGTTAGCAGGAATATCATCCAACGGGAGCTAAATTCTAGGAGGAGTCATTCTGTCGTATGTCCCCAAATCTATGCAGGGCATGCGTTACGCCTATAAACGCCTGTTAAAATATGTGAAGTGTTCCTCTTTAGGTTTTTTTTTATTATCTACTATTCATGCCTGTAGGAGTGTCCATTTCATAGGCCAAGTCAACAAACAAGCAACCAATCAGCTCACCCAACTTTTTTTAGTGGGCCTCCTTTTGCAAGATGAAAAAAGTCTCATGAGGGAAAAGGCTTAGGCCACGCGACGTGTAAAGGTTGCCTCAACCAAGGGCTTGGCTTTGCAGATCATCATCCCGAAACCATGTCCTCTGGGATCCCAGGGCCTGGAGGCAATTCCTCTTGACGCGTGCGGAATTAAATCCAACCCACAGAGGTGCTGGCTGAGCTGGGAAGATCTATTGCTACATCAAAGAACAACTTTGCTTTTTTTTTCTTTTCTTTCATGTCGTTTACAAACTTTATCCTCAGCTGCCGCCGTCCTCTGGAAATGTGATGCTTTCTGGAACACAGTTGAGAGATTTTTAAACAAAAACATCTAACCACAACGGCCGACAGGGCGGCAAACCACTCTTTTTTTTTTTTTTTTTTTTCTGCAGCCTAGGCTACTGGAAACTCCAGGTTAGGAGTCGGTTGCATGGTTATTCCCCATGATTTCAGGCAGCAGATGGGTTCAAATCCTTCTAAAACTACAGAAAGCTGTGTGACTATGGTCAGAGAAAACAGTCCAAAGGCCGGGGACCTGAGCTGGTGCGAGCACGTGACTAGTTCTCCTGTTATTTATGCTTCTGCTGGCAAGAGGAAAGCTGCTGGCCAAGCTGCAGCTGTCTGCATTCCTGCAGTGTCGCGGTGACACATGCAGGTGGCCTCCCTCCCTCCTTCTCTTCCTCCCACGCCTCTGCCCTGGGCAGCCAGCGTCCACACCCTGCAGGGCAAGTAGGATCAGGACAGTCACCCACTGTACCAGGAGGCTTGGCTGTTCTCTTCCAGAGCCTGCCCTGTGTGTCAGGTGCTGAGTGAGGCTACCCTGGTGAGGCTCCGGAGTGGACACTGGCAGGTGCATCGCCTACAGTCTGCCAGAAATGAAAGCCTCACCTCCTGGCTGTTGTGAAGAAAGCCTGGCACTCCAAATTCTTGAAAAAGTGACAAGGCTAGAAGGTTTAGAGAAGAGTTTCACGTTTGGGTCATTCGAAATTAGGTCTAGTGCTGAGAACAAAGCCCTGGCGGCATACCTTTGTAGCGGGGTGCTCTTAATATTGCTTCCTCTACAGTGTGGCCAAACAGCTGGCTATTTAGAAGTGATGTGGGGGAAGGACTTCCTAAGCTTGTCCCCTTAAATTGCTCTTTTCTAGTTTAAAAAATGATAAAAAAGAGAAATTTCATTGCTGACTAATTACACATTTTCCCTCTACTATTCTGAAATTTACGCTTCAGCAATTAAAAGAAAGAACGGCAAAAAACAAACAAACAAAAACAATACTTTTGCTGGGGTGCTTAATAACTGCAAACATTCTAATTTTTAAAGATTTTATTTTCAAGTGTGTGTGTGTATGTGAGTGTGTATGTTCATGTAGGTGCTCACAGAGGCTAGAAGACGGTGTTGGATCCCCTGAAGTTAAAAGTGGTTGTGGGCTGCTCTCCATGGGTGCTGGGAGCCCAGCTTGGATCCTCTGCAAGGGCAGCACAAGCTCTTACCCGCTGTACATCTCTCCAGCCCCAAGGAATAATCTGATTAAAACTTTGATAATCTGACCCATATGACCCATATGGGCATGCTTGTAAAATTACTTTTCTTACATATGAGAAAGGAATATCATATTTTGTACTGTGTATTGTTGCATACCATTAAGATATTTTTAAAGATTCATTTATTTATTTTATGTATATGACAGCTCTCTCGACTTTATGCCAGAAGAGGACATCAGATCTCATTATAGATGACTGTGAGCCACCATGCAGTTGCTCTTAACCATTGAGCTATCTCTCCAGCCCTCATTAAGACAGGACATTACGCTACACGTTAGGAGGACTACTGAGTGGGCTGAGTCGGCCTATGCATGTCTCATATCGTGCCCATTTCTCTCACCTACAGCAAGATCAGCAGTAAAATCCCGTCTGACCCCTTAACGAACTGCCATTTTTGTGCTGAATACTGGATCCTTCCACGTGTTCAAGATGTCTGTTGAAAACTTATGAAATAGCCAGCAAAGACCAACGCAGTAAAATCTGGTCAAGCAACAAGTTTCTCTTATCAGTAAACATTCTAGCCTACTGTTTGAGAGAATTTTGGCCCTGAGGGGAGAGGCACTAGGCAATATCAAGCCTTCTCTGTAGCCTTCCCCCACACTTCTAAGGTCCCAGTGACAAACCTGACTTTCTCAGTTATTCCTAGGGAAACAATAAGTTTAACAGACTTTGTCACAATGGAAGTCTACACCCAGCAAGATGATGGCTTCTACACAGCTGTACAGATGAAGCCCCTGTCCCCTGCCTTCCCAGCCCATCCCCCCCAAAGACCCCGAGGCCACGTGCAGTTAGGGTAGAATTGCATAAAACTGGCTCTGATGATTGGTTGTATAGGCAGGTGAGGGTCCCGTGACTCTTCCCATCCCCCTCCTGCTGTGAGAAAGCCCAGTGCGGAGGATCTTTCTTCCTTTCTTTCTTTCTTTCTTTCTTTCTTTCTTTCTTTCTTTCTTTCTTTCTTTATTAAAGATTTCTGTCTCTTCCCCACTGCCGCCTCCCCTTTCCCTCCCCCTCCCCCAGTCAAGTCCCCCTCCCTCGTCAGCCCAAAGAGCAATCAGGGTTCCCTGCCCTGTGGGAAGTCCAAGGACCACCCACCTCCATCCAGGTCTAGTAAGGTGAGCATCCACGAAACTGCCTAGCCTCAAGAACAATGGCAATGGGTTTTTGATCCTACAGTGCGGAGGATCTTCCACACAGAGAGGAGCAGCTAAACTCTGGTAGTGGTGGTTAGGCTTGAAGGATAACTGTATGGCACCCACGAAGCGCTGGCACACTGGAAAGGCCTGGTCTGATGTGCTCTTTGGTCCAGATCACTGTTGTTAGTTTTTCTCCAGAAGAGGAGAGCGGGCATACAGCACCTGAGGTAGCCGAGTAGAAATTGTAGCCATTGTAGTCCACTCAAAGACAGCCACCACCATGAGCTTCTGTCCTCTGGGGCAGGCCTCAGGTCCTAAAAGTTACCTCAGTCCAAGCAGGGTCTCAAACATGGGGTTTTCCTGTCTTAGCCTTCAGAGTGAGGATCCAGGCGTGGACCACTACACCAGGCTTGGTTATGCATTTCCCATTGCTCTTTAACTCAGCTGTTGCTAAGAAGCATGTTAGTTTTAGCCATTAGGCTTCTGAGAGTTTTCCTGATTTCTTAACTCCGAACTGATCTCTAGCTTCGACCTTAGAAAAGATGCTTGGAATGGTTGGATTTGTCGAGGCTTCTTTTGTAAGCCGCTGTGTTGATCTGTCCCGGGCAAAGTGCCACGGACATTTGAGAATCAGGGATGTACTTCAGCGTCGGGTGTAATATTCATTTGCCCATCTCTTAGGTCCGTTTGCCCACAGGGTTGTTGTGTGTACTCTTTTCCTACTGATTTGCTGTCTAGGTGATGTAACTGTATGGAGAGTGGCGGGTTAGTTTCTACGGTGACTGTATGTATAGCCTGTTCCTCCCTTCAGACCTTGCCCAGTGTTCTATGATCAGGGGCTCTACTATTAGGTGCATATAAGTTACTATTTTCTGCATGTTTAATAACCGACACTTTAATTATAGGATAGCCTTTGGCTTTCAGTTTCTTCTTCTTCATTATATATACATATACACATATACACAAAAACCTACACAATTCATAGATAAAAATCATGCCAACCCAATAAGGCAGATATAAATTTTGACATTTTGTCTCATAAAATAATCTGAATTTATTTTATGTAACCACAATACCTTTCCATGTGCTTTCTAAAAGTTAAAAATAATTCAGGACTGAGGCTGGAGGGTTGGTGTAGCAATTAAGAGAACTGTTGCTCCTACAGAGGACCCAGGTTCAGTTCCTGGCATCCACATGGCAGCTCACAACGGTCCATTTCAGGGGACTCAATGCCCTTCTGCAGCATCTGTGGGCACCAGACACACACATGGTGAACATGCATGCATGCAGCCCAAATACTCAAATACATAAAAATAAAAATTTTTATACTACTACTAATAATAACAATAATAAAAATCTGGGGCCAGAGACAAGACTGGATGGCTAAAAAGACTCACTCATCTTCTAGAGGACATGACTTCCGTTCCCAGCGCACACGCTGGGTGGCTCATGGCTGCCTATAACTCCAGCCTGCATGATTAGACACCCTCTTCTGGCCTTTGCAAGCTACCTGAACACACACACGCACACCAAACAAATTTTAAAAATAAAACAAATCTTTTAAAAAAAGAGAGAGAAATCCTTAATAGCAAATATTGTCCTGGCTATATGTTAATATCCATAATTGGCCTCCTAATGCCTCCTATAGTTCTTGCTACTGTTTCTTTAGCCAGGATCCAATCGAGATCGACGTCCTTAAAGACTGTGCCTCTCAATTCTCTCATCATCTGATACCCATTTTCCCTCACTGTTATTCGCATTATACTTTCCAAGTCACCAGAGATTTTCCTTTATCTGCCAGCTTTCTCCACAGTCATGTGTTGTGAACGTTCACGTTCTGTCCTGCTTTTCAAAAAACGCTCTACCCCTCCCCTGCCGTGTTCATCTCCCAAGTCACCGGTGTGAGGACTAAGTGGAACCAAGCCTAAAGGATATGGCATCCATGGAGGAATTGCTCCTGCAATCCCACAGTTTCACCCTCTCTGCAGGAACATCTCTCTGCGATGCCGTGGTGGCATGCCAGTTTGCAGTGTCCCTTCTGACTCCTCAGACTCCAATGGAAACAGCAGATGCCGCCAACTGCGCAGCTAACGGATGCCGCGCCTTCCACACAAGGTGTCTAACGCCTGCAACGTTCACTGAGCACAGCCTGGCTACCACTATTTCAGAGAAAGGTAGGAAGAAGCTGAGAGAGCAGAAGGGTCAAATTTCAGGGCAGTCTTCTCTGCTTCTGAGCATCTCACTGCCTACTATAGCTAGGATGCACTGTCCTAGCCCGTGGTTGGCTGGAAATAGCACGAACCCACAATGCACTGCTCACCTCACCTCAGCATCCTCACTGAGGACCACAGTGGAGTACTGACAGTTTGCCCTCAGGACCCAGTGTCTAGGTAGGATGTGTGGCCCATTGATACTGCCTGGCATGTGAGAAAGTATGGTGGCGCCACATGTCCTCAGCCTGGGAGGCGATCGTGGTTCGAAAGGCAGTTTCTACTGAATGAGCATCAGTTTCATGCCGTCATAAAGCTGCAAAATTGAAAGTGGAGCGATTACAGTCAGGGAGTGCCCAGTGCCTGCCCTTCTCCCTGCTTTTCACATCCGCCTGCCCCGACTGTTAACTAAGCAAGCGTGCTCAGCAGATCATTCAATAGCCAAGTCTTTATTTGATGCTTCTTACAAACCGGATGATCAATGCAGCTGATGAGTGGCTTCCACTGAGCTAAACTCAGGGAAATTCTGTCCTGTGATCTACATGGGCTCCAGCTGCAGCCCGTGGACTCAAGGAACAATCAGAAAGAATAAAGCAGCCTTGGGCTGGGGAGATGACTCAACACTTAGAGCATTTGCTGCACAAGCAAGAGGCCCAGAGTTCAGATCTAGGAGCCGTGTAAATGACAGGTGGGCATAGTGAGTCACTTCCAATTCCGGCCGCAGGAGTCAGAGACAGGAGATCGTGAAGGCAAGATGGCTAGTCGGACTAGCTAAACCAGCAAGCTCTGGGTTTGAGGGAGAGACCTTGACCAATGAATAAGGTAGGGAGCAGTTGAGGAGATTCCCATTATTAACCTTGGGCCTCCACGTGTGTGCATTGCTTACATACACATGTGCCCCCACCCACATGCAGCATGTCCACACGTAAACACAGATGCACATTGAAAAGTATAAGAAGTACAGAAGCCTCCATAGTTCTGTCTGAAGGAAGTAACCAGGGCAGGTAGTGACTTCTCTCCTGCGATCTCTTCTTGGGACATGTGTTAAGGTAAATCTTTTCATTGATCCAATTGCAGGAGGAATGAGTTGGATATGTTGAATGAATGAATGAATGAATGAATGAATGAATGAATTCTAACATTTTCAAGGAACATTCATTAACTTTGGGAACTATTTATCCAGATTTCTCGGCTCCTCCCTTTTTCCTGTGTTTTCTCCTCCAGGGCATCTGGGATGGGTTCCTTTCCATCAGCAACCACAGCCTGGACATCCAGTTTATCTTCACCAACTCTGAGCGCCCCCCCCTTCTCTCTCTCTCTCTGTCTTTCTAGGTGAAGGGCTCTGTGTCTCCACTGCCCTTGTGTGGCCTTTCTATAGAGAGAGCCAGGGGTGTGACTAATCAGACTTGCTGGGGAAAAATTCCACAAGGCCGTTGGTAATTTTGGCTTCTGTGATGAGCACAGGGATTTGGTCATGAATGCTATTATTTCAATAACTTGCTTTGTTAAAGATATTTTAAGTCTGAAGGCCAAGGTATTTACAGGCTTTTCTACCCACAGTTGCTAGATGTGGTGTAGCATGGTACAAACCACTGGCATATTTTTTTATCTCAAAAAAGAAAATGTGTTTTCTGATTGCTGACGTTTGTATGCGCAAACTTTCTTTCACCGTGGAGGGCAAGGGAGCCTGTTCACTGTCTTTCCTGACTCTGACTTCCTTTAATAGCGTAACTCACAAAAGCCTTCCCGTAAACAAGGACACACTTCCCACTCTTGTGGCTTCAGCAAACCTGTGTCCAACGTCTCCCAGTCTTCTTGTGCTGGCTAATTTTTATCAACTCAACACCTATGGAATCATTTGGGAAGAGGGACTCTTAAATGAGAAAATGTCTTGGCCTATAACCAAGTCAATTGAACATTTTCTTGATTAATGTGGGAAGGTGCGGCCTACCATGGGTGCTGTCAACACTGGTCTTGAGTTAGCTAAGAAAGCTGGATGGGCAAACCATGAGGAGCAAGTCAGCAAGCAGCACTCCTCCATGGCCTCTGCATCAGCTCCTGCCTGACTTCCCTGGATGATAAACAACAATTATAATCTGTAAGCTGAAACAAACCTTTTCCTCCCCAAGTTGCTTTTGGTCATGGCGTTTTATCATAGCAGAAGAAACCCTAGGAGTAAAACACTTCCACTCAGGCCGTATCAGCAGCTGCATCGTCTTAGCTATCTGGCTCTCAAGTACTCCATTTCCCCCACCTGGTGCCCTTTCCTGTGTCCTTACGCATCAACGCCTTTTTACAGTCAGGACTCTCCCCACTGCTTGCCTACTGTCTCCCCAGCTCAGCTCCTCCTTAGTCTAGCCCCAAGGCACCTCCTTCCAGAGGTAGCCACCACCATGCTTCCCACCTCCCGCTTGTATCATTTCAACAGCCTCTTGCCCACACAAATCTAATGTGCCTTTCCTTGACATTTTGTAAAGACCTGCGTGATTGGATCTTGGCTGACCTTCTACCCTCATTAATTTTGACAATGGTTTCATTGTGGTCATTATCGCTGTGTGGTGTGGGACAATAGTTTGTATTCTATCAATTATATTTTAAATAAATGATGATTGGCCAGTAGCCTTTCAGGAAGATAGGCGGGACAACAAGACAGGAGGTAGAGGCAGGTCAATGAGAAGAGGAGAATTCTGGGAAAGGAGGAAGCCCATTCTTCTGCAGTCCTGACCTGACCACAGAAGAAGCAAGGTGTGACTGCCCCATTGAATAAGGTACTGAGCCACATGGCTAACACAGATAAGAACAATGGGCTAATAACGGGCTATATAAGTTATAAGAGTTAATAAGAAGCCTGAGCTAATGGGCCAATCAGTTTATAACTAACGTAGACCTCTGTGTGATTTCTTTGGGACTTAACGATTGCGGGAACAAGGCAGGACAGAAAACTCAGACAACAGCTGTGTTTATCTTCTTCTCATATAACTGCCTTGAGTTCTGGGTCTTTGCTAAGGGTGTGCAGCCTACTCAGACGGCCTTCGTGCCCTCAATCCATCACCTCTAGCTCAGTCTTCCATCAGATCTCAATCTACAAACACCACCAGAAGTCTCCCAGTAACACTGCTCTCACCAAAGCTTCCATACTTCTTATGACTATCCTACATCCCTTTTCATCTTCTAGTGCTTCCTGATGTAGCTCTTCACCAACACAACTCTTTAGTTTTGAATCAAGAGGTTGTGCGTGTGGGTTCACTGGTAGAGTGCTTGCCTGGCATGCATGGAACACTGGATTATGAGCCTAGCACCACATAAACAAATTGCAAGATGGTGCAGTCTGTAATCTAAGCACCCAGGAGGAAGAGAAGGGAGAATTAGAAGTTCAGCCTTGGTTCTGCAGTAAGCTGGATGCCAGTCAAAGCTTCTTGAGTCTCCTGCTGGGATAAGAAATGGCCAAAGCCCTGGGGACAGTCAGAAGAGGACCCTGTTGGCTAGAAATAAAACTTGTTTCCTGGAGAAAGTCATACAACCTGTCAAATGACTTTGCAGGGGAGACTTGGAGCTGAGACAGTGAGGGGCAGGGGAGCACACCTTGGCTGGTCTCTTCAGCTCCACATAAATTGTCCCTCTTCCTAGTGTGGTCACACTGAATAAATCTCCCATCTATCGCTCATTATTTTAAAAAAAATGAGAAGATATAACAAATTATGTTTTTTTTCTTTCCCAATTCTTAGAAAGTCAGCCCGTTTGCTTTAAAATTGCTTATGAGCAGTTTCTTCCATCCTCCTCTTGGCTCTTGTTGCCTGCTCTTTTGCAGTGGCTGATGGGACTGCTCTCACTTGGCCTTTTCATCCCCACATTCAGCTTCATCCGACTGCTTCCACGGTGGCTTCCAACAGTCACTCTGGGGAGATTTTCTCTGAACACATGCACAGCACAGGCTCCTGCCTCTTTGTAGACTTTTTATTTTCTTTTTGCTCCACCCCCCTTAAAACGAAAGGGCGAGTTTCAAAAATACGAAGGCGCTCTAAGGTGCACTTGGCAGCAGGCTGCTTGGCCTTCTGTCTTTCAGAAGAAAATCGAGGACAATAAATTCTCTGGAGAAGACTAGAAAGCACCAGTGAGAGCTGTTTTATGTAGTTTTGATGAAAACCAACGTGGGGTTCCTTGCCATAAACTATTTTAGCAAGCCACTTTGCACTTGGGTGGGTGGGGGATGTAACTGAAGTTTGTTTCGGATAGCAGAATTATCTGCACTCTTACAAATGCACTTGCACAACTATGAAAGCTCTATACAATCTATCAGCTTTCTTACAAATGCATTTCTCAAAGCAAAAGAATATTATTTGGTTAGACTATGTTCAAACTATGGTATCTTAAACGCACCTACAAGCCAGGTTATGTACTCGTGTCCAAGTACTCGAAGTCCAGAAGGAAGGTAGAAAATATTGTGAATTTTTAATTTTAATTCATATTTTAATAAAATACACCCCCCCGCATCCTCTAGTTATAAAACGTGGAAAGGGAGACCCAACGTCATATGTGGGAACTGTGTGAGCTTCCCTTGGCTTACTGAGTCTTCAGAATCTGGCACTTTAACATGTCAGGATACCCCCAGTCTTCGCCTTAATGAACTCAACACTGACTGGCTAATAATTACAGTATACATAAATATAGTTTTTATTTGCATGCTTATGAGGCTGAGAAATAATTGGCTAAATCCAGGCAATGCTTGTCACAGTTGGTTTTCTTCAGCTATCTGGACAATCAATTATCAGGAAGTGAGATCTTAGCTCAGAAACAAGTCTAAGCTGGGGAGAACTGTTCATGCGTTCCAACTCTTCCTTTTGCAAGATATACAAGGAGACCGGCTTAGTGACTCACCTAGCTGGTGCAACAAAATCCCCCACAAAAGTGATGTCAGGGAGAGAGGTGTTAAGAAAAGGGCAGCTCCGCTGGTACAAGAAATCCAATTGGGTCAAACCAAACCAAATCAAAATGCCCATTGTTTTATTAAGAATGATGCTCTCAGGTGGCCGAGCGCAGGGTGGGAAGAAAGAAAAGCAGGGAGCCCATGCAGACCCGAAAACCACATGTTTCTCCTGTGGAAGCCCACTTAAATACCCTGTGGGAGTGTCAGGACCTGGCATGCTGGGATTTGGAGTCCAGAGCAATGCAACTCCCAGGCCAGGTTGGCTGGGATGGAGAAGGCTATGCTCCAATTTAACAAGAGGTTCAGGACCCTTATCCTTGGGGAGGGCACAGCAGCAGCAGCTGGAGGCAGCTGGCCTCATAGCACCCACCGTCAGAAAGGCTTCTCATCAGCTTGCTTTCTGCCTTTAATTCGGTCCTGGATCCAAAGGAGCGGCGCCACCCACATCTAGAGTGGGTCTTCATGTTTCAGTCAGTGTGATCTGGAAACTTCCTGGATGACCTGCGCAGAGGTGTGTCTCCACCGCAATCCTTGACCCTGCCAACTTGACAATCGATTTAAAACATCATGGAGTTTAGGCTTACCCTGCCATTAAATATATGGTGGCATATTCATAAGCCTTCTGTGAATGATTATTTTTTGTCTCTTAGCTACTTTTGTGTTTTGCTGGGAAGAAAAACACTAGCAAGTCATGTAAAGGATTTATTTTTGTAACGTAAAGTAACTAGCAAATCCATTGGTGCTAAAAAGTCCCGGAAGTGCCTCTTCACAAGGTGACACCTTATGCTTACCTCAGCTTATTCTCCCATGCTTTGCTTCAAGCAGAAAGATCGTGTTTCCACAAAGTAAAACATTGTCTGGGCAGAAACTGAACAAGGCCTAACCTGGGACTCTCATTATCACCGCACAGTGAGCAGTCATGGAAAGGAACGGTTTTAATGGCGCATTCTTGTTATTGTTTTCTCTTGGTTTTTGAGACAGGGAGGATCTCCTGCAGCTCAGGCTGGCCTCTAAGTCAGTAAAGAAGACAACCTTGGATTTTGATCCTCCTGCCTCCACCCGCTGAGTGCTAGGATTACAGGCTTGTTTCACCATGGGTAGGGTTTTGGTTTTTGTTTGTTTGGTTTTGGTTTTTCCGAGACAGGGTTTCTCTGCATAGCCCTGGCTGGCCTTGAACTTGCTCTGTAGAACAGACTGGTCTCAAACTCTCAGAGATCGTCTGCCTCTGTCTCCCCAGTGCTGGGATTAAAGGCATGTACCACCACCGCCCAATTTCTTTTTCTTTTTTTTTCTTTTCACCACGCCTGTTTTATGTGATACTGGGTAGGCAACCCAGGGCTTCATGCATGCTAGGCCACATATAATTGCATGTATTTGTGGAGTCTGCTGTGACATTTCAAACGCTGTCAAAGCAGCAGCTCCGGATAGCTGGTTATCTATTACACAGACACCCACCACTTCTTGGTGCTGGGAACTTTGAGAAGCCTCTTTGCTAGCTATATGGTAATATTCTATTAATTTTTCTCAACTGCTTAGTCTACTGGATTTAAAAAATTTTTTAAATGCTTATATTTTAGATATAAAAGACTAGTCATTTTTCAAGGTATTTTCTACGCTTTTTAGAAGTTTGGCATTTGTGAATCAAAGTTATTTTTCCCTCTACAGATGACTTTCTAGAAAGCACTTAAATAAGAATTTAAATTTTAACCTTTGGTTACAAAGAATTTCTGCCAGGAGGCAGCAAAGATGGCTCAGTAGATAAAGAGGCTTGCAGTCAGCCAGAGGACCTGAATTCTATTCTGGCGACCCAAATAGAGGTGGAAGAAGAGAGCCAACTCCCCAAAGTTGCCTGCTCACATCTACAGCATGTGCAGTGTGGAACAAGAGCTTGTTTGAGCATGCACACACACACACACACACACACACACACACACACACACTGACACACATACTGATAATGGTGGCAACTTAAAATTTAAATAATACAAAGAACTTCAGCAAAGGCCTTGTTCCAAATCTTCATGTGAACTAGTAGTGTTTCCCAGAATTGTGCTAAAGCACGGGGCACTGATGGGTGTGTGTGCACACAGCCTCAGTGTTCACCAAACACCTATTTTTAGATAATGTTCTGTGCCAAACTATACTGTTGCCCTTTTTTAAGTTAACAGCAATATTTCATCTTAAGATGTTTCTAAAACTGTGTTGGAGACTTGGGGAAAATCCAGCCCTTTTGCGGAAGCCTCTCTTCTTTCAAGGTTACAGAGGTACAAAGACTTGATTCAATTTGTTACATAGAGGACTTGCTGAAGGGAGAACGGGAGCTGCTCCTGCTTGAGCCCGCTCTTTGCGGGCTCGGTGACAATTTATCACAATGTGACAAGATGTACTTTTCAAGGCGGAGCAGAAACATGGAATTAGTTTGGGGCAGAGAAGAAAGGCTCCTATGGCAGTACCTAGGGTGTTGTATTTTGCCCCACACCCACAAAGGTTATAAATAAACACAACTCAAGTATACCGATGTTCCTGATGGGCGCGGGGCTAAGCTTAAAGTGCATAGCTATGAAGAGAAGTGGCTCATGTCATGTTTTCTGCCACCGAATTTCTTTCTCCCTGCTAAAGGTTTTGAAAAATAAAAGTCTTTCTGAGCTCCATAGCGATCACACAGTTCACAAATCCAGGCTACGATGTTCCGTGAGGCTAGATGGGCGTCTCTTTGCCTTTGCAGACTCTGTAGATTATTTGTAGGCAGTTGGCTATCTCTGGTAATCATTTTCAAAGCTTGCTTGCTGCTGCTCTCCCTCTGGGCAGTTCCTGGGCTTTCTTCGCTTCCAGTGACCTCTCTCAGTCGTGTTTGCAGAATACAGTTTGCTTCTGAAGTTGAGAGAAGCTGTGCTTAGAGAGAAAGGAACATGTGGCCATAGCGTCTGGAGGTGAATGCGTGTCCCTTGGTTGATCTTGCTATAAATCCTTTGAATGATGATGACATAACCAGGTAATGTCTCACTCACAGAACCAGCCCAGGTGCCATCCCCTCCCAGTTTGTTTACCTCAGACTATTCTAGAAACGAGTTAAGGGATGACTCACAGCTAGGGCTGTGCTGTTCGTTCAGCTCTTAAAATAATTTAGCAACGTACGTGCTAATTTCACATTTCTTTGGTAATGAGCCATTGTATTTTGAAAATGCAGACAACTTTAGGTCTCATCAGATATCAGTCACAATAAGCACTTTCAGGGAACTGAACAATTCCCTTTCAGGAAACCAGGATCCTGTATTTGACTTGCCCATGTACCATTATCGTGTCCAGTTGTTGGTATGAGAATTATTACATTTTATATTATTGTCAATCTTCTTCCACGAAATAAATGTGATCTGATAGCCTTTTATATGAGGACTTGCTAGACTTGCAAGGTCAAGGATATCTTTGTCTTCTATAAGGTCAAAAGTCGAGAGAGGTGAAACTGAGTCATGGGAAAATTATCAAAATTGCCAGGCGGTGGTGGTGTACACCTTTAATCCCAGTACTCAGGAAGCAGAGACAAGTGGATCTTTGTGAGTTCAAGGCCATCTCTGTACCCGCGACCAAATTCACACACTCCCATCATATGCCATACTACCTGGGGCTTTAATGCATTGCTTAATTGTCTTCTCTACCAGGTGGTCAGCCATAGAGCCAGGGGTGGTGTTTACCTTCTGTATGATAAGCTTCCAGGCTAGCAGGCGCCCTGGCACTCTGTAGGCACGCAGAATCACAAATGAAAGGCATGAGCTCAGATTTCAAATCATAAGTAAGAATCAGCCATACATTTTCAATTTGGTTGTATGCATGTGAATGTGTGCATGTGTGTGCATGCATGTATTGCATGCATGAGTGTGTGTATGTGTGTGCATGCATGTGTGTGTGTGTAATGACAGCTGAAGTTACTTAGTAGACTAGAGCTCCATGGGTCAATGAGTCTGAGTTTACCGCTGTCCTTGCCAGACTTATGACCTTGAGCAAGGGTCTTATCATCCTTGTGCTGACAGCAGAGTTAGAGCTTTGGATAGCTGCAACCGCTGAGGTCTTGCTCAGCCCTAACATTTTATGAGAAGAGAACACGCTGTACAGGACAGCCAAGAAGAGATAAACAGTAGCCTGTTGCCACCGCTATTGACTATTCCAAGAAAAAACAAAAAGCCCAGAACCTGCCTAACCCTGCTGCGAAGCTGCTTTGTGACTGCTTGGGGATGGGTAGGCCCTCTCCATCAAGGGGAATCCGCGGTATTTGCTGTGCACAGCCTGTTGCACCATCGCCCTTGCCCTGCAGTCCTAACAGCTCCACAGAGGGAAGGATAAGCAGTGGGCTCCGGCATTCACGGTACACTTGGTGTCCCCTGAGTCCACCCCCACCTGGCAGCGCAGTGGGCACTCCAGTTCTCTCTTGCCACCAAGGCTTGTCCGTCCCTAAGAAGCCCCGCACTGACTCAGCTCTTAAATGTCTCCTCTCTTTGCAAAAACGTCATTATACCCCAGAGGAAAGAATGTGAGCTCAGACGCGCCTTTGTCTCAAAGGATGTTGAAGACAAATTCTTTGCACTCTTGGGACATTCTGCACACAGTAGTTCCTCTTCTCTTGGAGGCCTGAGCTTCAGTCGGATGTATTTTTCCCATGGTTCTATCTCTTGTAACTTCCTAGGGATGTTTCACTTTTAACGGAACTAGAGAAGAAAGTATGTGTTGTGGTCTCTAGGCTTAAAAGAAGTTTGAGAAACTCTTGTTTACAGTGTTGGCTTACGACTCTAGCTGCAGCTATGGTGGTTGTAACTCCATTACTAATGCACTTGAGTTCCAGGCAATTAGTGTGGCTCCGAGCAGGAAAACCAGTAAGCGTCTAAGAGATGCTGTTGTCAGGACAGGAGGACAGGTCATGGAGACGGTGGCACCATGGCTCACTCTGATGATGCCAACATAAACCAAGTAAACGTATATCCTGGCTGTCCCATGACCTAAGACATCTAAGACAATAATACATAAGCAAGTAGGCACACAGTGCTCATGCCCCGTGTCCTGTCAGATGACCTTGGTTCCACTTGCTTAGCCTTATTCTGAGGCTGCAGCAGTAGTGGCTCCACAGACCCAGACTCAGCCATGGGACATTTCCTTCTGCATACCAGCAGGGTGCTCACTTCACATTTATTGGTGCTTTAGATGGTTCAAGTCTTGTTCTTGTGTCATGGCCTCTCTGGTGTCCTATAACAAGCAAGATACCTGAAAACATTCTCAGTCCAGGCTCCAGGGAATCTGCTTTGACCCCAAGTATCTTGAACACCAGGAGAGCATTCTTTTTGCTGTTGGGAGCCTTTGTTATTCACGTGACAAGTCCTGGAAGGCTTATGGCAGGCCTGGTTCTAGGCAATGCCTATGTCCTCATGGAACAGACGCCATTGGAGCAGGACCACAGACAAGAAGCCAACACCAGTAAATACAACACAGGCCAGGCTGCAGAAAAACGAATCAAGGTGAGGGGTCTCGGACATGGCAGGGTCGTTCTGTGACACAGGGAATTTAGGTAAAGCCTTGTTGACAACGTGACATGCAGCAAGAGACTGAAGTGAGTCTTGCAACCATCTAAAGTGTTGCAATGGGCATAGCAAAGGCCCTGAAGCAGGACCGAGTCTGGCTATCTGAACACAACACGGAGGCCACGGTGGAGTAAGTGGGTGAGTGTAGACAGGTGGTTAGAGAACATTGGGTGCACATCTCTCCAGCTCCCTGGGCTGCCAGGGGTCTTTGATTTTACCAAAGCAGGAGGAGCAGGCTAGGAGGAGCTGGAGGAGCGAAATGGTGGTTCATAGCTGCCCTTATCAGACTCATCAGGCCAAGATGTGAACAGCCCAGAGGGAGGACAGGAGAGTTGGGCCAGTGGCCTCTCTCTGCAGGTGTCCCTGGAATGATCCAGAATGATCCAGGTAGCTGAGCCAAGGCTAGGGCAGTGAGGTAGCTGAGAAGAACTCCCGCCACAGCTGTGTTACGAGGTGAAGGTTTCTTCCTGGGACGAGTCTTCTGAAGGGAAGCGGTAAACGGAGAGACCCAGTTTGAGCAGACAGTCACTCAGCAAAGCAAAGCGGATAGACAGTACGTGCCAAAGGGAGAGACGGGAGCAGACCAACCTGGGTGGCAGCTTACTGGGTCCTATGTTGTGAGTTTTCAAGATGTTTATGGATATTTATGAAGCAGTGGAATTCATGAAATAAGATGACTCCCTTTTCGCCTTCCAAATCGTATCACCTCCAATATCCCCTTTAGAATATTTCTTCCCATGATTCTCTCAAAAAGCTTACAAAGAAAAGGGATGGGGGGGGCACCAAACAAATTATTCTAATGGGGCCGGGGTCTTTTGAGGATGCAGGCCCTTCAATAGCAAGGATGAGTTGTGGCTCAGAAAGCACCTGGTGCCTTCATTTCTGATGCAGCAGCAATTAGCTGACTGGAACTCATGAGGGGGCCCTGGGACATAAGGAGCCACAACCAGCACCATGCAGCAGCCTCTTTCCTTAGTGCCCTCAGGTCAAACTTCTTGCCTACTCAGCCTTAAACACATCTTGTGGGTAGGGGTGGCAGATTGTGATCAAAGACCTCCAAAGTTTGAGATCCAGATGTTGACAGTCGCTAAGTTTGGGGCTGGAGTAACTGGAAGAAGGCAGTCCTACTAAAACAAAAGAGGCTGCAGTCAGAGTGCGTTTATTGACTCTCAGGGTGTGGTGTGACATTGGGAGCAGAGACAGTGACATTTATGAGGCATCATAAAGGTACCGTCTCAGGCATGTGGGGAGCTTTCTGGTAAGAGCTGGAGCCCAGGCTGGGAGGAGATAGGTGCTCAGAAGGCATCGGTGGGCAAAGACCATTAAACTCACCGAAGCCAGGGAAACCATCTCAAAAGTAGGGTAAACAGGGAAGCAACCGAGGACGGAGACCTGCAGCATTCCAATAAGTATCAGTCATGGCAAGGCGCCAGCACAGGGGCCTATGGGAAGGGATGACTGTGACCATGGGACAGTCAAGGAGGTGGTGGTTTGTGTGAGATGTATGTGTTATAACGTTCCCAGATACTTGACTGATGGTGCTGTTTGGGAGATGGTGTGGCCTTGTTGGAGGACGTGTGTCACTGTGTGGGCGGGCTGGGAGGTCTCTTTTGTTCGTGTCTCCCTCAGTGTGACAGTCACTCGACTTCCTGTTGCCTGCAAGATGTATGAGTCTCAGCTGTGCCTCTGGCACCTCATGCAACCATGCCTGACTCCATGCCGATAATGGACTGAGTCTCTGAAACTGTACGCCATCCCAGTTAAATGCTTTACTTTATAAGAGTTGTCGTGGTCATGGTGTCTCTTCACAGCAAGAAAAACCCTAAGATACTAGGAAAATGAAATGGCACCACTGTTACTGAGTGTTTGATGCAGAGAGAGGGAGGAAAAAAAGGACTTCATAAAGTCCCATTCTCTACTTCCTCCAATGGTTTTTAAAACAGAAACACGAGTGCCTTCCTTAAACCAAACAACTTTGCTTCCTTACCACTCACCTCCAGAGAGGCGGATGACCACCAGGTGCCCTAGGAGTGTCCACTGGGCCAGACTTCCTGGGTTCACCTAACAAGAAAGTTAGACTTGTTGGCTCTCAAGAATGGTTATAGAGTAATAACGTCGACTCTTATCTTGCTCCATTCTCTATGCCTTGCTTTCGGGCGAATCTATTCCAAGTGCTACATAGACATACTTGTACTTTGTGATCTGTGGTCAGTCAGTGCTGTGTTAAAAACCGCGTGGGAGTGCTCATGATATGGCTCAGTGGGTAAAGATGCTTCCTGCCAAGCTGGAATGGCCTGAGTTCGATTCCTGGGACCCACACGGTGGAAGCAGAAAACTGACTCCTAAAACTGGTCCTCTGAGCTCCTCATGGACCCTGTGGCATGTGTAGGAACCCTCACAGATAAAATGTTAAAAAAAAAGATCTGTCTTCACCATATTGTGCATTTTTTTTGTTTGTTTGGTTTTTGTGTGTGTGTGTGTTTTAACATGTTGCAGTCCTCAGGTTAGAATTGTGGGTCTCAGTTGGAGAAAACTGTTACATACACAGTCAGTTTGGCAAGGGAGTAGCTGCTAGCTGGGCCTCCTGCTAGTTGGGCAGCAACTTGCAGGAGGAAGAAGGCAAAAGCTCTGCCTCCAAGGTTCGAACACTGGAAGCTGATGAAACGGAAAGTGAAAACTGCTTCAGCTGTGGAGCCGAAGCTCAGACCTGCCCTTTAACCCGAGCATTTCCAAGCATGTGGGGACCCACCCAGCTCTCCCGACGCTCCATTATCGTGACTGAATACCACTTCTGTTTGCAAAGTCGTCCCAGGGCCACGAAGCCTCCTGATGCCAGTCAAATGAGACTCGGGCTGAACTGCAGCTCCCTAGCCGTCTACCTCAGCTCTGTCTTCAAAGCCCTACAGTTCCACACGCTGCCCTGGGGCTGTTTTCAAACAGTGTTTCCAAAGTGATTTTTTTTTTCACATTCCTAGTAATGTGAGTAGGCCTAGCAATTAACTAATTTCCAGCAAAGGCTGAAATATCAAAGGTTAGTCCCCAGAGATGACAGCCAGCAAAAGAATGGGCGCTCTTATCTGAAAATTCAGCTGTGTTGATTCTGCAACCCAAGGCTGGAAAATGGCCAGCGGACTTATTAACCTTTTCAGGCTTCTCTAAGATTCCTCTCGTGTCTAAGATGCCACTTATGCCCAAGAATTCCGGCGTCTGCTGCTCCTGCGGGATGGCCTGCCACTGGAGAAGAGTTCACTGCCATGGGCAGGGGCTTGGGATCAGTGGAGGCCAAGGTTACGTTTTTAACCCAAGTCTAGGTGTCTGTCTCACTCGGTATCTCTGTCAAGTTCAGGACCACTTAGGGCATAGTGAGGGCCCACAGCAAACGGAGGATGTCCCAACAGGTCTCTGCTGAGGGTTTCATCCTGACTACAGCTTGGGTTACAGCCTGTTTCTCTCTATCTTGTCTTTGCTTTCTATAACAGTAACCTCTGAGTTTCTCATCTTTCAAGTGTAGTTCTGCTGTTTTGAGCGAGAGTTCCACGGAGCTCGGGCTAGCCTCAGACTCAGTGGAGAGACCTTGGACTTCTGACCCTCCTGTTTCCTTCTCCCTGGTGCTGGGGTCATAGGTGTGCCTAACCGTGCTCAGCCACCGTGCTCGGTGTGTGCAGCACTGGAGATCAAGCCCAGGGCTTCATGCATGCTGAGAAAGCATTCTACCAACTGAACTCCACCCAATGTAGCTCTGCTTTTCTGTTTCTCATTCCTATTTTTCTATCCTCAATCCCTAATACATTCCCTGGAGGCCTACCCCAGCTCTAAGGCTGAGGTCTGCAGAGCTGTGGATCTCAGGTCTAAGACAGCTACTTTCACCAATGAGGAACACCGCCGGAAATGAAGACACATATGCGGTGTTTATAGCGTGGTTTAACCAGTTTGAATATACATCAAGGAAAGCAGCATGCATCCATTTAAGTACAAAATGGAATTTATTCAGGAATAGATGAGTCAGCAAGCTTTTACAGGCAAATCCTCATCACATGCATATGGCAACAGAGGTTTGCAATGGCATTGGCTCCCACTCCGCAGTAGCACAGTGATAATCCTGGATCTCAAATACATGGGAGCCTGAATGAAACACAACATACAAACCTGTAAGTCGGGAAAGAATGGCTTATTACATCCTTCCTGCTAAGGGAGTGGTAGCTGTGTATAGATTTCTCTTTCAGCATTAATTCTGGTAAAGATTGGATTCATGTCATCAGAATTAAAATTTTATAAGTTGAGTACCTTCTATAAAAGCCAGCTATCAAATGTTTGAAATATCTGAAATACTGGTATAATCAAAACCCACTTTGGCAATGACTAAGTGCCTGTGCCCCTCCCGTGACATCCAGTATGCAGTCATAAGCTACACTTGGGTGCAGATTCTAGACACGACAGGAAGTAGGCACGGTGGGGTGCTCCTGTCATCCTAGCACTTGCGGGGGGGTGGGGTGGGGACAGGCCACTCACAGAGAATCAGGAGTTCGAGGTTGTCTTTTCCTCTGCTACAGAACTCAGAGCAACCTGGGATATGTGAGACCCTGTCTCAAAAACCCCAAACCAAACAATCAGAGAGGACAGCAGCAGCCACCACAAAATACTGCAGGAAAAGATCAATTCTGCACTTCCCCAGGTTCATGGCTTCTTATATAAAGAAATAAACACACACATGGCCTTTTAAAAATGATCAGAACACAGTATCTGATTGTTTATTTGGAACACAAAACTCAATGAGGTAGATTTTTTTTTTTATGAATACAAAGCTCTTGTTCTGAAAAGTCCCAAATAACCTGGGTAGCTATTGCCCACCTCAATGAGATGGTACACACACCCTCCTTCTTTCCAGAGAGCTCATGTCAGAGGAGGGTTACTTTACAGTGGATCAGCTTGACAAACTGTGAGGGCAGATGGCCAAGGTGAACGCCAGCAAGCTTGCTGCCCTTTACGGGAGAGGACAAGGACAGTTCCACTCTTGTTCCTTTCCCTATGATCCTAATCGAACAAGAGAAAAACTTTCGGCAAACATCCAGCAAACTTCGGGTGCTGTTTGCCTTTCTACAGAATCCTTGATCACTATTCCTTCAAGCTGTTATAAAAAAAAAAAAAAAAAAAAAAAAAAAAACAACTAGCAATAGGGAAGGTCTGAGACACCAAGACAAGCAAAAGTTCCCAAGGAGACATGGTCACTAGAGGTAGCATAAATCTGGGATGGGATCCCAGAATAGAATAAAAAAGAATGTTAGGAATCTGGACAAGGGATGTGGTCCTGTTACTAATGAGGCATCCGTGCTGGCGGAGTGAACAAAGAGATTTTCGGGAGAGGGAAGGCTGACTGTGGGGAGGCGGGAGCTCTCTCCACTAGTTTTACAACAGTTCTGTGAATCCAAACTGATGCTAAGTTTGTGATAGACTGTTCTCATGGTCCAACATGGCTTCCTCCACCACCCTGCATGCCTATCAGCACCCAGCAGATCTCTGTTGCTGACTCAGACCCAGTGACCATCTCTAGACCTTTTCAAAGACAAATATTCATCTGGCAGCATCTTCCAAGTGACCCTACACACCTAGAACTAGGGATAAGGTCACACGAATCAGATGAACGAGATCGCAGCCCCATGGCTGTGATGGAAGACATTTGCCCTTGGCTACTTGCTGAGACCCTGACCTTCCTGTGTTCTGAGTCTCCACATAGCTTCCTAATACAGGAGTCAAAAATGCAAGACACCAGCCCCAAGACTATCTTCTGCCACACAGTTATGCATACGTGTGTCAGAATTAGAATCAGTGGGTGTTGCTGTGTTGAGGATGGAGGCACTGTGTGTGACAGTGAGAGGGGCCTGTGAGCCACAGTGACTATTGATGGGTAGCAGATTCCTCAAAGGACATCAACCCCAGGCTCGCTTTTACATGGGGAAAAAACAACAACAACAACAAAAAACCCGCAGCACTTGTTTTCAAAAGAATGTTTTTGAGAATTTCATATGTAAATGCTATATTTCCAGCGTTCCCTCCAACTTCTCCCTACTCCCTCTCTTTGTTATGGTTACACATATCTACACACATATATAACAACCTGCTGGACCTATTTAGTGTTGCTTGCATGTTTTTCTTTTTTAGGACAAACTGTTGGGCATCGAATGAGATTGGGCATGTTCAGGGTGTTATGGTCATACAAGCAGGGTCCATTTGCTATTGGATAATCCATTATGGGGCTCATCCCTGGGGAAGACTAATTCTCCCATTCTTGTGAGTCATGAGTTGCCTACAGCTCCTCATCTGGAGTTGTGAGATTTCCTCATCCATGTTGACACATTGGCTGTTGTTGTCATTCAGGTCTTATCTAGGCAGCCAGCCATATTGTTGAAATTTCATGGGTGTAGCTTCCCTGCCCACCCAGTACTCTTTGTATGAAGTGTAACATACATTCATAAGGCTGTACAAATTGTAAGAATGTAGCTAGACCAGTTTTCACAACAAATAACAAGTCCTTATGACGTCAAAAAACAAGACCCTCTTCAAGCCCAGTGTCAGTCTTGTTCCACACTGCCCAAAAGTGTAGTGAAGCGGCCCGCAGTTCCTTCAACACAAAAGTAATGTCTGCTCTTGCTTCTCAGAAGCCCTCTCAGAGCTGAGTTCTGTCTACATCTTGAGATTTAAACCATGGAAGGATGAGGCAGGGGCCTTCACTGTTGAAGTTCTTTGACTTAGCATTTGTAGGAAGGACCCTTCTTGTGCATGTTGTTCTGCATGCTCCATTCGCCTTGAGATGTAGTCACGCACACATGAGCATCCACCCCAGGAGTCACCTGTCCCTCTATCATGGTCATTTGGTTTGGGTTCAGGTGTGGCTCTTCTGCACAGTGATGCCATCAGCACTCTTGTGCATATCTGGTGCCTCCGCATTTGCACACACATGTGCGCGCACACACACACACACATTCCATTTTAACTAAGCCAGTCAGGTTAGCTTTTGTGATTTTAACCAAGAACTCTGTCTGAAACCCAAGTCATTTTAGCACTGGTGACGCCTCAGTTTGAGACGAAAACAGCTGAAGTCCACTCCCAGGAAGACAGGAAGGTATGACGACACTCCTCAGGGTGACAACTGTGTTCTTGGACCTAGCCTTGTAGACTGATACTTATTTTCACGTGGTCTTTGTGTATGCAGTTTCCTTGTTGATTTTTCAAAGATATTTGGCTGACAATGATATGTTTTTGCCTCAACCTGATAACAATTTTTAATGGGATGAAAACATTATGGGCAGTTACGGCCCTTCCTATCACAACTCAGGAATCCTATTACATTCAGTGAGCACCAGCAGGTGGACACTGGACTTCTTATTGCAATTTTTAACCTGCTCTTCTGTATCTTTTTTCTTTATAATAAAAATTATGATTTTTAATTTATATTTGTTAATGCCATATACTCATTGTACATTATTCTGGTTTTCACAGAAACAGTTTCTTCCAAGTATTTCATGTACTTTGACTAAACTCACCCTACACACGCTTTCTCTTTCTCTCCTCTCTCCAGTCTCCCTATTTCCTCCATCTTTCTCCTTTCTCCCATATCATATGTAAAAATGGTTTTATGATCTATCTAAAATCTAAGACTGGGGGCTGGAGAAATGGCTCAGTGGTTAAGAGCACTGACTGCTTTTCTAGAGGACAAGGGTTCGATTCCCAGCACCCACATGGCAGCTCACAACTGTCTGTGACTCCAGTTCCACAAGATCCAACATCCTCACACAGACATATATGAAGGCAAAAACACCTATGTGTATTAAAGAAATAAATAAATAAAATCTAAGATTGTAGATGGAGACTGTACTTTCATTTCCCGACTTCCCAGACCCAAAAAATTACACAGAAACTATATAAATTACAACACTATTTGGCCAGTGGCTTGGGCATTATTCCTAGCTAGTTCTTACAACTTAAATTGACCCATTTCTATTGATCTGTGTATTGCCACAAGACTGTGGTTAATGGTAAGATTCTGGTGTCCTGTCTCATTCAACAGCTACATGGTATCTCCTTGACTCCCCCTACTCTCTCTTTATCTTTATTCAGATTTCCTGCCTGGCTTTACTCTGCGAAGCCATTGGCCAAAACAGCTTTATTCATTAACCAATAAAAGCAACACATAGACAGAAGCACATCCCACATCCTAAGACTCACAAGTGAGTGAAAATGTGGTATTTCTCTTTCTAAGCATGACTTATTTCTCTTGATGTGATGGTCTCTTATACCCATTTCCCACCAAAATGACAGTTCGTTCTTCTCCATGAAAAAGAAAATGCCACAATACATATATGCCACATTTTCTTCATCCCTTCATCCCTTCGTGTGTTGCTGGACTTGGAGCTAATCCCACAGCTTGGCTACATCTGAGATCTTTAAAGGTTAAGTCTCAGTGTCCCTTCCTGCAGTGCTCAGTATGGTGGTTTACTAACGTCATCCATTAAATATTATGATAATATAAACTCTGGCAGTACTTTTGAAAGAAAGTGTGATTGGGTCAGCACGTGCATATTTCTTTAAGCTCAGGGTGAAAGACATCAGGGATGAGAGTTACAGTAACAAGCTGGTTTGGTTGGTTGCTGGGCTAACTTGTACTTGTGCTAAAATAATCCATTTCTATGACAAGCTAAGACTTTGAGAGCTTGGTCCTTTTCCAAGGAGCAAGTATGCACATTGTTACAACCCAGTGACTTATGCCAATGATTTTACAGCAGTCCCAATGTCACCTCTTGGTCTTTATTCATGCATGTTACTCTGGGCAAAGTCCAGCTATAGTTAGAGGTGTGCAGGAAACTAAATCTATGTTATCATTTCCGAGCACGCAGATTGGAGTGGTGCCAATATTTATTCTTCTGATTTTTCATGGTTTATAGTGGAAAAGGGCAGAGAGTGGAGTCAAGTGCAAATGGGTTCAGATCTTGACTCCACCACTTATTGGCTCTGTGACTTTGGGCCATACAGGATTGCAGGAAATATCCTAAAACCTTAGTGGCTGTCAATAAAACTGGGGCAATGGCACTTGCAGGAATCTGGAATCGGAAGACTTAGACACAACTGTGCATATAAAGTGTTGACATGGTGGTTAGTGCAATGTATTTAATACCTGTGACTTTTTTTTCCTGCTGAATTTATTTTCTTTTTCAGTTCCAGACATGGTATCTGCTTTCTAGATGTTTCTTTGTTGGTTTTCATGCCATGGGGTTTTACTTCTGTCCCTGTGTAGTGCAACGCAAGCCTTCAGTATCAGCAATTTAAGAATAATTGCCCTCTCAGCCTCCCCTTTGGGTAGGAAGACATGTATGGTACATCACTACCACCTCTGCCTGATCAGAGTTGTGCATCTGCCTCAAGGGAAACAGATCCAAAGTCTGGGATATAGGATGCTAAAAGTGGAGCTGGACCCAATGAGTGGATGCTGTTGGACATGGGGTTTAGCAGCTGAATAGGTGCCACAAGTTAGAGTCAAGGGCATTCAGTTTGAGCCACTGCAGGGTAGAGGCTGGAGACCTGCCTTCCAGATCCGCTTGCATTTTTATCTGATTTGGGTCCTACAAGGAGCCATCTTTTCCTGGGATGTAGGAGCATGTCTCCACTCCCTGAAACCAAAAAGAGCACAGGTGGAAAGACATCACCTCCAAGCACACAGAAAACACATGCTTCTCCAGGAAAACCAACTCTCCTGTCCAAATCTCTTGGAAATGTACACTTTTCAGATCTTTGGCTTTAGAGGGAGGATAAGGAACAAAATTGCATGGCAGATGAGATGTCATTCAAAGGTTAGGCTTCAGGCTGTGATATTTATAGAGCTGGATCCAATACCAGCATGGAGACTAGAGACCTGGTAAACCAACAAGCAGCACTCGGCCGAGTTCAGAGGGATGGGCCTTTGCGGGTCATTTCCCTCTCTTCTTGTTTGTTTCTCCCGTGGCCATAGGAAGATAGCGTTACCAGTCTGGGGTTAGAGATGTTGTATGAATAAAGACGTAATTTTAATTTGCTATCAAAGTCAGCCCCGTTCAGATGCTGGGAAGAAAACCGAGGTGGCAGCACTGAGAAAGACAAGACCATCTTTGGCTCGAGCACGTTAGGAGCACAGGCATGTCCAGCCTGATGGCACACATTTGCAAGCCCCTGGCAGACATGAAAACAGTCACCTTAGAATTCTCTTTCATGAACTGGGACCATTTGGTGAATGGAACTGAGGCTCGGTTTTACTGAGACAGTGAGGTTGTCTTCTCTCAAGGCATTTTGCCATCAGCCCAGCGGATGGGAATACATGCAGACATTTTAGAGACGTGTACTCCCACTAGAGAGCGAACCATTCCAGTGGCAGCGAACATCAGCCAGTTTGCCTGCACTCGGAGTTCTGATCGCGCTGCTCTAGTTTTCCTAGTTCATATTAGCAGATACATTTATTTGAAATTATTTGTTTTGCACCTGCAGCACACAGTCTCGTAATTTACAAGTTACATGAGTTATGTTTTTCTGTTTCTTCCGCTGTGAGCTCCCTAAGCTCAGAAGTTTGTCTTTTCTGCCCGTCTCTTCTCAGCCTTGGAGGCAGTGGTTAGCTCACAAAGAGAGTTCAGAGCATAGTGAGTGAGTTCGTAACATTGTAACGCGTGAATCTCCAAAGGGGATTTTTATCTTTTAAAGCTGATTGAAACACAGTGAGCAGACAGCTCTGGTGTCCCTATCTACACTTGATTAAACAACACGACCTCTCAGCCCAGCCCTGACCTATGCAGTGGGAGTGATAACGCTGTATTGCAGGTGTCCTCTGAGGCTGACCATATGGAGAGGAGGTGAAGCTCCTGGGACAAAGCGGTACTCAGGGTCTTCAGAAGTCTTAGAAGGCAGGAGTGGCTGGGAGGCAGGGCTGTGGAATCTGACCAGGGCTCTAGCAGTCTAAGTTCTGGTCTTTATATGAGATACACAGAAATCACACCGTACTGTGCTAGACACAGAGTGAATGATGGACAGCTCACTGTTGCCAACAGAAGTCAACTACTGCTAGAATTCTCTTTCTTTTTTTTTAATCTTATAAATTATACTTAATTGTGTATCTTGAATAAAATATCGTAAGTACAAAGCCAGACTTTTAAAAAATGAAGTGAAAATAAACTCAGAGATATAAGATAAAAAGCTTAGAACACAAAGCAAAAATGGATAAAAAAGACAATTGTTGCATACAAATACTTTATATCTTTGTTATCTAAGAAGGCTTTTGAGGTACCATGAAAAATCTCAGTGTTTGCTTAGACAAGACAGTTAATTCTTTTCCTTTCACTTCTAAGACAGATCTGGGCCAATATGGCAACCTTCAGAATCCAGACTACATATGTTAGCCCTTCGTCCATCATCTTTAGTGTTTGACTCTCTTCCTCAGATTACAAATGGTTCCTAACATAGAATTCTCTTTCTAAAAGGGAAAAAAGATGTTCACATCAACTTAGGAGGGAGAGCAAGAAATTTTAAAGAAACTCAGGATGAGAAAATTTCTGTAATTGAACACCAAATCCAGGTGTGTGTTTCCTGGCAACCAGGGCAATAAAAATAACCACAATGCTTTACATAATTATCAATTTCAGTCATAACTAGTCAGCTACAGCTATGATGTCCAGGATGGGAGTCAGCAGCCATGTGTGCCTCGTGCACATTTGAAATGGGGCAGACCAGAACCAAAATGTTCTAAAATAAAAATTAAAATAGTCTAGTTTTTAAAGGCAGTTTAAAATCAAAATGTCATTAATATCTTTCCATATTGATTGCACATTGAACTTGTGGTATTTTTAGTGACCTTGATGAACAAAAAGATATTGTTAAAATTCATTTCACCTATTTTTACCTACCTAGTATAGTTCCTAGGGTGAAAAGTTTAATACTAGAAAAAATATTTTTAAATTATTATTTTATGCTGGGTGTAGTGGTATATAATTTTAATCCCAGAACTTTGGAGACAGAGGCAGGCTGATCGCTGTGAGTTCAAGGACAGCCTGGTCTACATAGGGAGTTCCAGGACAGCCAACACTACAAAATTGTTATTTTACTATTTAAATTTTTATTTATTTGTTTTAGTGTGTATATGCATGTTGTGTGTGTGTGTGTGTGTGTGTGTGTGTGAGAGAGAGAGAGAGAGAGAGAGAGAGAGAGAGAGAGAGAGAGAGAGAGAGGCGAATGTGTATGGTTGTGTGCCACTCTTCACATGTGGACTTTAGAGGACAGCTGGGAGCTGGTTCTACCCTCCACCTTGCTGAGTGAAGGTCTCGTTTCTACCCTGCTGTATAATAAGAGCCAGCTGGCCCATGCGCTTCCTGCGGATCCTCCTGTCTCCAGCTCCCATCTTGCCAGGCCTGAGAGGGAAGCACCTCCACCCACTGTGCCATTTTACTGGTCTAACAGTTTTTAATTGTCCATGTGGGGGCTGGAGAGAAGGCTCCACAGTTAAAGAGAATGGGTTGCTCTTCTAGAGAACTTGGAATCTGTTCTCAGCATCCATGCGGCGGCTCTCAACCCTCTGTAATTCCAGGGGTTCCAACACTTCTTCTGGCCTCCTGGACACCAGGAACACAGGGGGAACGCTTACATACATACACGTAAAATAAATAGGTCTATATTTTCAAAGTCCATGTAGCTCACATTTTTAGGTTACATCATATGTATGTTAGCTAACACTGGAAAAAGTTTTTTCTCATTAAATGAATTTGTCATTTAGTTTTTGTATCAAATTATGCATAACATAATGATAACTATACAGTAATATAGCAGAAATTATTAAGCTGACATAAATAATAGAACTGTATTGAAGTATAATAAAATGTTACGGTAAATATCAGATGTTATAGATAAATACATTATTCTATGTGTTACTTACAAAAATGGCATTGGATGACCAACATTTTCACCAAAATATGCAGAGAATATTGATAAATATCTGGGTGAGAGAGAAACAGCCACTTCTTGGATGCTTGCTATTGTCATCATAATAACCATCAACTGCTGAATGCTGTCTGGCGTACCAGGCACAATACTGATTTCTTTACGTATATCCTGCCTTGTGTGATTGTTCATACATTGAACCAGAAACTCTAACTACCAGATGCTAAGATATAAAAACATCTTTCTTCCCCTCCCCTACACTGTTGGTGGTACCTGCAGCTTCTAGTGAGGGGCCAGCCAACAAGAGGAAGACTGAAGAAGCGTTGACCTGGGAATGTGTCTTGTGCCTTCACTCCCTTGTTGCTCAGCTGTCCCGTGCTTCTCTTCTGTCTTGACAGTGCCCAAGCATTTAAAAGACTGCACATTGTCACCTGCAGGCAGAAGATAATTTGCAGCTGGAGGCAGGACACAGCATGTGTGCTGGAGAGAGCCGTATGCAACCATTGTCTCCCCTTGCTTTCTTGGGACATGCTGGGCCAAGGAAAGCTGAACTAAAATAATTGAAGATACAGCTTTTGCTGTGGCTAAAAGATGGCTTTGAAATATTTAAGAGTTGTGTAAACACACATTACATCTTGTCTTGGACCTGATTATATTTTTTAAAGGTTATAAAGAATAAAAGGTTTTTTTATAAGCTATAAATGTGCAAAATGGAGTAAGAAAAACTGAAATCCTCTTACTCCTGGCCCTTTACTCCCAGCTGAGATCAGGAGAAAGAAACCATGGAATTTAGGGAAAGATTTAATCCTTAGCCACGAGTTAAAAAAAATACCCTTCCTGGTTCCAGCTGGCCTCCCTCTATTTCCTGGTCCACTGCTCTGTGAGGAGTCCATACCACACACCTCTTTGGTCACATACTCTTCCATAGCTTTTTGATACGATCGGAGATCCTGAACCAAATTAATCTTGAGCTATTTCTGCTAAGTATTTCTGTTACAGTGATATAAAAGTAATCAATAGAAAACTGGAGGAAGTTAGTAGGGATTTAAATATATGCATGCTACTGCACAGGATACCAGTCCACACTGGGATTCCATCTCCACCAAGACTGGGCAGAATGGATGGTCTTAACACATCTCAGGCTGAAGGCCATGCATCTCAGCTGAGGTGTCGCACACTGGGGTGCACCGGGAGGAAGGCACCATTAGGCTGTGCTTATAGACGCCTGGGCTAGTCTGAGGTTGCTCCAGCTAAGGGAAACTGAGTCCCTAGGGATGCTGATTGAACAGCAGTGTGCTAAACGTACCCCTGTCCCTGGAAATAGTGGTCTGGAGAGGGCATTTAGGTACCAGATTTCTAGGATGCAATACATTCCTTTCACTCAAAACATGTACAAAACCAGGCATGGTTGCATACACTTGTAAACCTAGCACTCCAGAGGCTGAGGCAGGAGGATTTATGTGAGTTTGAAGTGATCTTTGGTTATAAAGTATATAATATAATTACATGTTATATGTTATATATGTCTTAGCAAGCTATAGTATGAGACCCTGTCTCAAAATGTTAAACTAACTAAATTACATGCAAGAGGCAAGGGAGGTGGAGCTGTTCTTTCTGTAGGATTTCGTTTGGGAAAATGAGCTAGCAGGCCAGAAACTTGCTCTTGGCTGCACAAACAGGCCCAGGACCATAAAGGAAATGGTTCCGGTCAAGCTAAGTCCTTCCCCAGGCACTGAGGACACCTGCAGGAATAAGAGTTTGGAATGTTATGCATTTGAATTGCACTGGTTATCTTCTAACTCAGCACAGTTGTCTTGGGTTTGCAAAAGACCTCTCAAAAATATAGTGTGTTGTTCATAAATTCGGGAGACCCAGGGAACAGGGGACTCTCCATAATAACAGTTCTCTGATTTTGTTGGTGAGAATCTGAAGCTTGAAAGGCAGTGGTTGGTTCATTTCCACAAACCACAGCATGGTGACATCTTCTCGTCCTGCCCAAATGTCACTTGGAGCCAGCCTCCCCAAGTGGTCTTTCCTTTTCTATTTCTCTGGGACAGGTGTGGCAGCCCGCTGCTTGCTGTGATGTGTTATGCCCACCTTCCCACATCAGGTGCAGACCCAGACACTGCGAGCAAGGACATAGAGAAAGAGTTAACTTGACACTAGGCTCCACTTTGCACGTGGGTGTGCATGTTTCTAGTGTACCTACAAACACATCTCCGAGTAGTATTTATATAGCGGGCTTCTATCTGATGTTTGTTGATAATTATCTGCTTTTGTATAAAAGTCACTGATGCTCAGAACCTGCAGCCTGGGAGAAGTGAAGGGTCTCACCACCCTGACGTGACTGTTTCTAGCAGCTGCCTAAGTCTTCAGACTCCGGGGATGATGTACAAATCCATTTCCATCAGTCCTTAAAGGATGCTGCTCACACCTACCTACGTGATTGTGACTCACTTTGCTAAGTAAATGTGGATGTGGCTGGTAGGCTCATACTGAGATGGGCATTGATTTTTAAAAGAATACTTATGTAGGATTATGGAAAGGATAGTGATAACATCACAGCTGGGTTGCTTGTGTTGTGCCTCCTTCTGGAAATTTCAGACTTTTCAGAGAGGCCCTGCTTCTGTCTGGACTCCTAGAGGGCTAATCAGGTACCGTGTATATGGTTCAAAGCAAGTGCAAATCTCATGATCTAAGCCCTGGGCATTATCCGTGGACTGCTGAATCCTGTCTGTGTGCTACTTGTATGAGAGAATGCAAAGGAATGAGGTTGCCCACCTACCCCCCAGTGGCCTCAGAAAAAAACTCAGTGCAGCTGAAGGGATGAACGTAATACCGACAGAACCATCAGGGAAGGCTGTGCACAAGGAAGTGGGTTCCTGGAGTGCTGAAACCGTCATGGAGCAGGGGACTGGACTAGACTGCCATGGGTGGAGAGTGTGATGGCAGAGAAAGCAGAGGACACTGACTGGCGGAGGTGATCACTGAAGACGTAAGTGTGCCTGCTTGTCTCTAGCTAGATTGCGCACTGCCTGGCGACCTTTCCCTCCATGACCAGCACACAGTCATGCATACAGCAAGTGAACGACAAACATCTGAACAATGAGGTTGTGAAATGTTCAGAAATAAAGATGGGAGGTGCACTCATTGCAGTTGCTAATATTAGTGAAAACAGATTTTTAAATTCACTGTTACCACCACCTAAATACCCCTGTGGCTATACTTACGACAAAAGAAGAGAATCCTTATGGCTCCTTGTCTTATGCTCTTATGTTGACAATGGGTTTGTTTTGTGGATGCTGGGAATCAACCCAGGACTTTACATACGCTAAACACTACTCTACCCCTGAGCCACAACCCTGACCCAGACAGTGTTCTTTTTCACACCCAGCATTTTTTTTTAAAAAACAACAACAACAACAACAACAACTTTGAGCCTATTTTAAAGGACCTAAAAAGCACTCCCAAAAAGGGAGAGGGCTGTTTTGCATGGTGTGTTTTAGAGGAAGTGGCTATTAGGGGCTGAGGTCACTAATTTGGAGGTCTGATAGCAATAGGCAGCCGACTCTGTGCCCAGTGAAGGATTTATCCCTGTGAACGTGTGCCCTGGGACAAAGACTGGGTGACAGGGCTCCCTCTACACTCAAACTAAGGAAGGAAATACAGGCGTTAGAAAGCAGGGTCTCTCTTCACGCAGACGGCGTCATTTCTGTTTTCACGCAGCAACAATAACTGGTACTCCATGTTAAATGCACAATGGTTTCTCGTTTTCCAAGATGAAAAGGGAGCAAATCCAGAACCCAGGCGGAGGAATCTTCTTGCTCTCTCACACAGCTGTACTCCCGTGGTCCAGGCATCCTGCCAGCTCATAAACACCTTGATGACTTACTCTGATAGACTTGCAGGCCTCGCAGGCAACAGGGGACCTAGGGAAGTTTGGTCTGAAATACTGATAATGCCACACACCCCTGGGGCTCACGTGACCCTGAGCCCCCAGCGAGGATGAGGGATAAGCTTGTTGGGATGATGGAATGGGATAAAATTGCTAAGAAAGAGAGGGGAAAAAAATCTCCTGAGATCTTGGGGTTTTTAGATGTGCAAAGGGCTGGGACCTTCTGGACAACAGCCTTGGTGACCATCCTCATACTAGGGAACCCTTGTCACTTTGGAATCATCCAAACCTGCCCTTTTGTTCTGACAGTTTGCATCATATTGAATGTCTACAGTTAGGACTCTAAACAGTATAACTTGAGGGAAGTTGGGGATCAAAGTGCAGACAGGCTCTGAGGAGTCTTCAGTGCTCAATCTTCACCCAGATCTCCACCCTGTCATCCAGAGAATCTGGGTTTCTATCCCCAAACCCTACATCTTTGCTTTCTACCTACCCCCAAGTTCACTCCCTACCCTCTCAGCGTGGTGACATCTTCTCGTCCTGCCCAAATGTCACTTGGAGCCAGCCTCCCCAAGTGGCCTTTCCTTCCCTATATCTTTGGGACAGGTGTGGCAGCCCGCTGCTTGCTGTGATGTGTTATGCCCACCTTCCCGCATCAGGTGCAGACCCAGACACTGTGAGCAAGGATACAGAGAAAGAGTTAACTTGACACTAGGCTCCGCTTTGCACGTGGGTGTGCATGTTTCTAGTGTACCTACAAACACATCTCCGAGTAGTATTTATATAGCGGGCTTCTATCTGATGTTTGTTGATAATATTCTGCTTTTGTATAGAAATGTATTGTGTGTGTTTACTAAGTATGTCTGCACTTGATACACTTTTGAAATTATTATGTATACACTTAGACTAAAAATAACAGAAGGAATTGATTTGTGACATAGAAGCCTCAGTCATACCCAGGTTTACTGATTCCTGATAGGGTCTGATGATCCATATCTCCCTGGAGACCTCCAAGGCAGTGTCTAGGGTCAGACTTCCAACTTTATGAAATTGGAAGAAGGGTTTCATCTTTCCTCTTGCTCTCCTCAAATTAGGTGTCTTTCAGTGCTGGATTTTGTAAGAACTCACGTGATGGGTGATACGGTATGTCAGTGTGGCCGGGTCATGGCATCAGATACATGGCCAAACGTTATTCAGGATGCTTCTGAAATGTTTTTGTATGAGATTGGCATTAGAACTGTTTTTGTTGCTGTTGTTGTTGGGTTTTATTTGTTTGTTTGTTTTGTCTTTTTGAGACAGGGTTTCTCTGTAGCTTTGAAGCCTGTCCTCTGTCCTGGAACTAGCTCTTGTAGATCACACTGGCCTCGAACTCACAGAGATCCGCCTGCCTCTGCCTCCTGAGTGCTGGGCATTAAAGGTGTGCGCCACCACCACTGCCCAGCTTAGAACTGGTATGTTTTGAGTAAAGCAAATTGATGTCTTCCATTGTGTGTGTGTGTGTGTGGGGGTTATCTTGGTAGCTGAAATTCAGATGGGACAGGAGATAGACCCCCGTCCCTGAGGACCAGAGGAGTCTCTGGACAGTCTGCCTCCCACCTGCAGCCGCAGCACCAAGTCTTCCCTGGTCTCTAGCCTGCCAGGCCACTGTAAAGACTTTTTATTAATCCCGTGTCATCACACAAACCAGTTCCATCAAGGAAATCCCTTTCTGTATGTTTTCTTATATAGAAATCTCTCTTTATATGTCTTCTTCTATGTGATGGATTCTGTTTCTCTGGAGAGCTCTGACTTACTGTCTCCCATAAGAACCGAACTCAGCACCTCGCTGCAAACTCCAGGAGACTGATGTGCAGTGTAGTGCCCGCCTCTCAGGGTGCAGACGAGGCGGGAGTCCACTGGAACAGTCCAAGGATCCCTCAACAACTCAGGTTCCTAGTCTGCATCTTCTGAGGCTCTGTCCTCTCAGCGTTTGTGTGGGCCCTGGAACCTGCACTTATAGGAAACTGGGCTATTTTTTAACTATGTGACCCTAATTCATCTCAAACTGTTAAATTGCTCTGGTTTAGAGTACTGTAAAAAAAAAATCCCCCCAAATAAATAGAAACCAATCCTCTGGCCTGGGGTGTGTAATTCAAGTGAAAATTCTATTTTGGAGTAACAGAATTATAGTAACCCACTGTCCCGTGTTACACAGTGTCACCCTAAAACACACGTCTTTCCTGGAATCTCAGAATGTGACCATATTTAGAAGTAAGGTTGTTGCAGATGTAATTAGCATGGATGAGGTCATTCTGGAAGAGGGTGGGCCCTTAATCCAGTCTGACTGGTGTCCTTTGATGAGGAGGAAAAAGGGCACAGGGACAGATACAGAGGGAAGGTGACCATGTGACCACAGAAGGCAGAGCATAGAGTTAGGAGGCTGGAATGCCAAGAAGCTACTATAGTCAGAACCCAGGGGACTCGAGTTATGCCTCAGAATCCCTGGGAAGGAACCCACTTCTCTCATCTCTTGATTTTGTACTCTTGCCTTCAGAATCGTGAAAGAATGAATGTCTGTTGCCTTAAGCCGCCCAATTTGTGCTGCTTCGTCCAGACGGCCCCAGTAAACTAGCTTGACTACCTGCTATAAACAGGTCAATGGCTGGATACAATAAACACAGTTGTTTCCAGACATTGGACAATTGGCAATGCAGGCCTATGATCCTTAGAGCAGGCAGATGGATGTGAACCACCGTTATTATCAAAGCTAACTATGGAAACTCTGCCCCTAAAGAGCAGGGGTTCCCACTGGGAGGAACTTCCCATAAGGGCTGGTACTTAGCAATCTAGACAGCAGATGTCCAACCTCAACCCACATGGCACTGCTTACTTCAGGCTCTAAGCACATGACCAAGGACCACTCGTGGACCGTGGCTCCCAGGCTGATGCTGTCTCTGAAGGTTTAGATCTTTAACAAGGATTCTCAACCCTGGCTAGACGTCGGATTGCCTGAGGAATGTTTGCACAACCTATGGATGTTTACTGCATTTCAGACCAGCTAACTGCAGATGCAGGGGGACGGGGAGAGGCAAGCATCCACATTTCTTCAGACCTTTGCCTGGGGTCTTGAAGATTCTGAAAGAGGTCCTCTGGTTACTTGCTAAATCACTCATCGGCCTCTTTGAATAATTCCTGTGCAAACTTAACGTGAACAGATTTTCGTAGTGAGGCGTGGATGCCTTCTAAACTACCCCACCAGTGTTGTGTGAGCGCATCGGCATAGACAACCTCCCAGACAAGAAGGCGGTCTGTGTCATGTGACATTCCTGGCCTGATGTCCTCCCCTTTTCTAGGGATGTTTTTCTTAGAGGATCAGCCACAGCTCCCTGCTGCGCACACTCTTATTTCCCAGAGCAGCTGGTACTTTTTCTATCCGCAGCGAGAACCCCAGGGCTTCTGTGAGAAAAAGGCACAGACGGAGTGAGCAGCCGCCGAGGACAGCAGTGCGTACTGTCTCAGTTCTGGAAGCGAGACTGGAAACAACGTTTCTGTGGGCCACTCCTTGGCCTCTTTCTTAGCTGCTAGTGTTTGCCACTGACGCTCGGGAATATGTCACTTCCGCCTATGTCTCGGGGCCACAGATTGTCTCCCTCCCCGGCTTGTGTCTTTCTGCACCTCCGGTCTCTTCTGAGAAGAATGCCGCTTTCCAAATCCAGTACTGAGGAATACACTAATGATGGAGAATTAGAATTAGAAACATTAAAATACACCACATCATGGCTCTTTCAAAACAACAAAATAACTAAAACATCAACAACAAGAAATGGTGCCGATTAGGTTGAAAGAAGGGTCCACCCTACTTCATTGGGACACTATTTTAGTGACATCTTCAGAGGCCAGGTTTCCAAATGAGGTCCTATTCAGAGGGTCTAGGGTTATAGCTTTATAATGACCTGAATGTTTGTGTCCCCTCCAGAATCTGTGTGATGTAATAAGAGGTAAAGCCTCCAAGTGGTAAATTCTAAGGCCAGAGCCTTCGAAAATTACGCCGGTGACCTTATGAAGGGGCTGAGAATGTAGCTCAGTTGGTGGAGAGCTTTGCCTAGTACGCATGAGTCTTAGGTTCCATCCCTAGCACTATATAAAGCTGGCATGGTGACAGATGTCTGCCAGCCTAGCATTTGGGAAGTGAAGGCAGGAGGATCCTAAGTTCAAGGACATCCTACCTACCCTAGAGTCTATCTTAAAACCGCAACCTTAAGTGCCACCCCAGCTTGGTTTTGAGATAGCATTCAGTGTCCCTCTACTACTGAGATACCATCTTGGAAAACAAACACCAGACCCCTTACTATCTGTGAACCAACCCTGCCCTTGGACTTCCTGGCCTTCATAACACGAACAGTGGTTTTATACTATTTGCAAATGCCCCTCTTGACAGAGCAGCACGGACAGACTAAGATGGACCTCTCTTTGAGGGACACATGCAGCCCACAATACCACGATGACCACAGCTCTGATAGTTAATCTTCAGTGCCAACTTGAGTGGATGGGGATGTCTTCCGGGTGCCCCGGGCATGTCATCTACAGGGGTGTTTCTAGAACAGTTCAACTGGGGAGGGAAGGCCCACCCTGAGTGTGGGCAGCAGCACCCGATGGCCTGGGGACCCAGACTGGAGAAAAATGGACAAAGGAGGAAGTGATCTGAGCACCAGTACCCATCGTTCTTCTTTCTGGCTGAGGATGCAGGGTGCCCATCTTCCTCATGCCCATTGTCTTCCCCACCAGGATGGACTGCATCCTTCCAAACTGGCGCAGAACAAGCCTGCCCTTCCTGCATTTGTGAGCCCTTTTGTCACAACGAGAAGTAACAACACATCTGTGCTGGCTTTACCTGGTTGTGGGTATGCTTAGATAGCTTGGTTATTTTTTGACTAACACGGTCACCTTTTCTTCTAGCTTTTTAAAGCAGAGGCCTACAATTTATTCAAGGAGAATTCCGTACCCTTGCTTTGCAAAGTGTAAGGGTCCTCCTGCTTCATCTGTGGCACCCAGGTCATCTTGGAGCGCATCAGACATGCAGACCCTGGTCCCACCCACACCTACCAAACTGGTCACCTGCAGTTCACCAGGCTCTCCAGGCAATTCAGGCACATGTCAGATTTTGAAGGGCAGTGGTCCATAGCACGAAGAGGCATTTTCTTTTTAAACACATATAATGCCCTTTGTTTAAATGGGAACATTTAACCACTGATCAGTCCTTTCTCAAATATTCTCCAAATAGCCCTCTAATTATCAAGATAAATTTAAGAAGTTTTGAAGTCTATGCATGGTGGAATAGGCTTGCAATCCCAGCACTCAGGGGACTAAGGCAAGGGGATTGCAAATTCAAAGCTATCCTGGGATACATAGCATGTCCTGACTCAAGTTAATAATCTCAAATCCTTCATGTTTAACTGGAACTATTCCAGTGTCAGGTAAACCACATTAAGGAAAAAAATCTGACAGAATTATTCCCAGTTGGTAATAGTTTAAGCTTGGTGGGAGGCTGAGAGGTTGGTTCAGAGAGTCTTCCCAGTGGGGACCACTCAAATGGTATTTGGGGTATTGGAAGGACAAGTGACTTCAATCACGGAAGCCCAGGGTAGATGTCCCTGATAAGGACAGACATGAACCTCCTTGCTGTCTCGTCATCTCGGCTCTCTGCGCCTGGTTTCCATACACACATAGACTCTGGATTGGAAGGTATCTGAAGGCAATTGAGGCAGGGCAAGCTGTAGTTTCTCAGTCTTCTGATCCTCTGACCTGAGCATCAAAGGGGGGAATTAAAGAAGAGAAGCAGGCAAAGTCTCTTAGTGTTTGCTGGGACGGGCTGGAGACTCTTGGCTTGCCTGACTCCTCACCTGCCCTGCTCTCTCTGGCTCGCTTGCTCTGTGTGGCAGAGGCCACTTCCTTTCTCTTAAAGCTTTCTTCATTGAATAAGACATACTGTTCTAACTTTTAAAGCAAGATTTCTTTTTTTTTAAATATTTATTTATTATGTATACAATATTCTGTCTGTGTGTATGCCTGCGGCCCAGAAGAGGGCACCAGTTCCCATTACAGATGGTTGTGAGCCACCATGTGGTTGCTGGGAATTGAACTCAGGACCTTTGGAAGAACAGGCAGTGCTCTTAACCTCTGAGCCATCTCTCCAGCTCCTAAAGCAAGATTTCTTAATTTATTTGATAATTTTGTGTATGCCTACATTATGAGCACCACATACATATAGGAGAGCGCCAGAAGGGAGCTGTGCATCATGGGAAACTGTAGTGGCTTTCATTTGTATTTTAATAAATAAGTTTGCCTGAAGATCAGAGAGTAGAACAGCCGCACTGATCAGCCTTACAGACCAGGCAGACCAGACACACACCTTCAATCCCAGTAGTTTGTCATAGAAACTGGGAGGCAGTGGTGCATGCCTTTAATCCCAGCCTTAGAGGGGAATATAAAACAGGAGGAGACAGCTCTCACACAGTCTCATTCTGAGATTCCTGGAGGCAGGATGGTGTTCTCTGACCTTCAGGTTGAACCCGTTTCTGTCTCTGGGTTCAGCATTAATCATGCTACACAGAACTGGAGATGGGGGTGGTTGTAAATTGCCCTGTGGGGAACCCAGGTCTACTCTACCGTAAGAGCACTGAGCATCATTAACCACTGAGCCATTTCTCCAGCTCCCTAGCCTTTTTTTTTTTTTTAAAAGTATGCAACCTTTAATCCCATGCTTAATGAGAATAGAAACTTGGTTCATACTTTGTACAGAGACTAATGTCTGAAATGTGTTCTAGTGGAGAAATAACAAAAATAAACCTCCTCTTAGATTAAGCAACAACAAATGAAAAACCACCACCACAACAACCAAAAAGAAACCAAACCAAAACAACAACAACAACAAAAAAATCAAACTGAAACAAACAAAAAAAAAAAAACCCAAATTGAAGGTTTCACCTAACTTTCCACTATTGGGAAGTATGAAACTTCGTGTTATAAAGGACTATTTAAACAGTCAAGTAAACATAGTTTTACACGCACCTGTCTTTGAGTGTTTTAGTAGCAGGCAGACATATACATGTACGTGTATCAGTCAAGAGGGGGAAAGACTCTGCATTGCAAGGCTTCCCTTGTCTCCATCGCCTGGCAGGAGGCTTGTGGTGCTCTCAGTCTCTGTCTCTCTATCTCTGAATCTGCCTTTCCCTGTGAGCACTGAAGTGAATGTGAATTGGTCTCCTCCAACCAGGAGCAGGTTAGGAAGTCTGTACCATTCTTGTCTCTGCAGAGCTGGGCAGAAGTGCAAGCCACTGGGAACAGAGATGGCCATGGCTGCTGAGGTCTCTGAAAGGTCACACAGGAAGCTGGTTGGCAGAGCTCACAAATACTATCAGGAAGGGAGAAAGTTATTTTAAGTAAAATGCATCACCATGCTAACAATGATGTTAAAACTTACAGCTTTGAAGTTTGGTCCTTTGAAACAGTCAATTATTATACACTTTGACACAAACTTCTTGGATCATTTCGAAAATGTTTGGCTAGTACACTATTGTAGAAAGGATCCTAAGGTAATCCCTCCCCCCCCCCCCCCCCCCCCCGTGTGTGTGTTTGTAATATTCTCTCTCTCTCTCTCTCTCTCGCTCGCTCGCTCGCTCTCTCGCTCTCTGTGTAATATATACAGACACTACAGTTTGAAGTTTATAAACACGATGACATGCCCATAGTTTGTTAACTGTATATGGAAAGCACAGATGTTTACACACGAATGCAACTGGATTGTGTGTGCATCACAACGGGGCTTGAAATTACAGGTGAATAAAGTGTGTTATGTACCTTAGCTTAAACTGGGTCCGTACTAGAACTGTTACTTCCCTCTTTAGGTTTATTTTTAAACGGTGTGTATCTGTGCATGGGCGTATGTGCGGGTGAGTGCAGGTGGTGCCTGCCTGACTCTAGATAGGAGTAATTGGAGCTAGACTTCCAGGTATTTGTGAGCAGTCCAACATGGGTGATGGGAGCAAGACTCAGGCCCCCTAAAGAGCACTAGGCACTCTTACCCTCTGAGCCGTTATCTCCCAAGTCCTGAATTTTAACTTTTGATTTTTTATTTAATAATAATAAAAGCAACAGACACTATGTGAATTCAAACTTGAGGACACAGAGAGATGATTTCCCATAGATTTTGAGGTCACTATTTTGAAGAACATGATTAAAGACAATGTAATCAGTCATATGCTAAACAGTAATTTTAATCTATAAATGTAAATCTCAATGATAACAGGAGTTACTAATTTAGCAATAGCACCCTGCCCAATGAATGTTGCTTATCTTTTTTTTTTTTTGTGGGCTTTTCAGGTGGGTGGAGTAGTCTAATGAATGCAAGAGTTGATTCACAAGAAAAATTTATGTGATTTTTTATTAATTTCATAGGATCTTCACAAAAGAGCAGAATTCAAAATGACCACACCATGATATTTTTATACATTCTAGACAAAGAACATTAAATTTGTGAAGAAACGGCAGAAACTGTCTATATGTGAGAGAGTATTGAATTCTAGGGTTGTTATTAAGAAAGAGAGAGATGGTGGCGGATGCGGGGACCATAGTAAGGTGAGGATTATTTTGGAGTTTGTTTTCTCACGTTTACAGAATTCTCACTTGCCAGTCTCCAGAGTGTAAGGGCATTTTCTAGCGCTGCTCTGTGAAGTAGGCCTCCCCCCCCAAATAATCTTGTCCTGCACAGGAAGGTAGACCAACGGCTCCTTCTGACGTGATTTCAGAATGAAATTAGTCAAGGTGATGGTTTGGCTTGTTCTGAGGTGGCTTGTCTTCAACACCTTTATAACATTATCTACTAGGTTCCTACATGTGTCAGCACTGGGCTCCGTCCACTTGGTGGCTGGGCAGAACACAGGACTGAGAATGGTACCTGCTCCAAAGGGGGACACACTCTAGAATAAAGAAACACCTCTGGGAAATGGAGGGGAGAATACTGCAGGCTCTCTCCTGGAACCTTGGAGGCCCAGGAGATGCTACAGAGGGGAGATTGGAGAAACAGTGAGTCTTTTGCCACGCTGGCAAAAGTCTCTGCATACAGACCAAGAACTTGGCACTAAGTGATTTAGGTTTCTATGCACACTGCATGGTATGATGAGTTGAAGGCAAATTTGTTTGGCTTCTCTTAGAATACACAGTACCCAGCAGAAAACGAAGAAGACATAGTCGTGGCTCTCCCTCAGGAGGAGTTATGTTTGTCAAGTGTTTTGTGACTGGGAGGCACAAGTGTGCCCATTCCCTCAATTCCAGACCGTCAGAGGGAGGTTTCACTACCAACTTCAATGTACATCCTAAGGAGGGCTCAGGCTCGGTGATGCGCAGAGGGAAATGAAACAGATAATTAGGCTTACAGGGAAGTGGGAAATACTCTGCCGAGCTTTCTTCACACAATGGAAATGAGTCATTTAAACATTATGTAGCTTTTGTTATGATAGGTTCAGTTTGTTTCCTTTGAACGCTCTTATTTGCTTTGTTTTCTTTCTCTCTTTATTAGGCTACTAGTTCCATGCAGGAAAGGGGTATTTACTTTGCTCTCTCTGCATCCTCCGAGTCTCCGAAGTCTTAATATGTACACTGAATACTTGTTGATGATATGTTGTTGGATAAAAAAGGGAATGTCAGCTCAGATATTCAACACTAGCAGGCCATATACATAACGTAATCTATTGTAACAACGACAAGGGAATGCAGCAACTGTTTAATTACAGAGGCGTTTCTGCATCATAGCTAACTTCACGGGGTGTCCTTTATCCTGAGCTTGCTTAGCTCTAAAATCTTGCCTTAATTTTTTTTTCTCATTTGCTAAGTTTTTTAAAAACCTTCAGGGTTGCGACTGTACAGTCCAAGTTTTTGGAAACGCGCTCTCTAACCTTGGGATCCTGGGTGAGGACGGTGTCCTCTGCTGCCCACTTGGTGTGTCACTCTGACGATCTGAGTCTGCAGAAGGCCCGCGCTTCCATGTCAGAGCTGTGGGCGTCTGGGTGACATCATCCTTATCCCGAAATGCGGGATCCTGCGTCGCATCGACCTTGGGCTCAAGTTTATGAAGCATCCCTGCTCGCCCAGATAGCCCTCCCTCTCCTAGTGTCTCCTGCGTCCTTGGCCCCAGGACCTCCAGCGGCCACCCGTGGCCACTCGGTGACACCTGACGCACCGCGGGCCAGGGCGCTCCTCCCTCCCTCCCTCTCTGCTCGCCCCGCCCCGGCCGACTCAGTCGCCCGCCTAGGCGTGTCCCTCGCTGCCCGCCGTAGCCCGGCGCTCGGCCGGCCGCCGTTCCCAAGATGGCCGCGGCGCGCACGGCTCCTGCGGCGGGCTAGAGGCGGAGGCGGAGTCGAGTCCCTCCCGCACCCCGCGGCGGCTCCGGGTCTCCCGCACCAGGCTGCAGCTGACGACCCGCGGCGGCCATGCGGGGCTCGGTGCACGGATGAGAGACGCCGTTGCCGAACCGGTGCCCCCTCCCGCCCTCGCCGTCACCCCTGCAGCCGCCATGGAGGAGCCGCGGCCGCCGCCGCCGCCGGAACCCGAGCCCGAGGCAGAGCGCTGCTCGGCGGCGAGGTGAGTGCATGGCTGCGGCGGCTGCTCCGAGGGAGCCCGACTGCGCGCGAAGGGGGCGTGGGGTCTTCTGCTGCGTGCCAGGTGGGTGAGGAGCATCCAGAGCCCCGGCGGCGGGAGGGGTGCGGTGCAGCCCCGGAGCCTGTGTTTGGCTTCCGCGCGACCCTTGCCCGGGTCACAGAGGCCAAGCTCCAGAGCGACCACCGGCCCTTGCAGCCCTGCTCCCGGGGCCCCTGCTGCAGACTTCCCCCGCTTGCCTCCAGACGTCGCCGCCGCAGCGCGGGCTGGGCTCTGTGATCTGACTGAAGGAAGGTGGTCCCTCTTTTCCTTCTTCCAGGAAAGGAGAGGCGTCTTCCCCCTCCGTTCTTTCGCCCCTTTGCACCCCGCCTCCCAGCCTGCTGTCCCTAGAGAGAAGCTGCACCAAAACTGCAAACAGGGTTACTTGGCTAAGGTCTTTTTTACTGTCCTTCAGCGGTAGCCTGATGCTGAGTATTGTGCACGGATAAACTGAGGGTTAATCTCTGAAACTTTGCTACCGCAGTAAACTCCAGGATGGAACTTTGGTGCCCAAAGTATCTGTTGCATTCTCTTCCATAGAAGCTCTCCTAACTACTTATAAAAGTCGTTAATTTTTTCTTGGGGAAGATAAACTCACCGTGCCCTGGTTTTGTGTTTACGTGTCCCCTCTCTTCCAGTCCTTTGAATCTCAGGATAAGCTTTGGCTGCCCCCTGCCCCCTATAGTGAAAACACTCCCACAGCTCCTCCCGGTTAAGGTCTTGCCCTATAATCCCAGGAAGAAGGCAGTTAAATAGCTTGCTTTTTCCTGCTTGAAGAACTAGCAAATTTATAGCTTAGTGAGATCTGGACACAGGAGCCATTCACATCCTTACCTGTCACCACTGGGGTGACTGGGAGGAACTTTTTTTTTTTTTTTTCAAAACTGTGAAAACCACTACTTTGTTTTCTTTCTTTCTTTCTTTCTTTCTTTCCTTCCTTCCTTCCTTCCTTCCTTCCTTCCTTCTTTCTTTCTTTCTTTCTTTCTTTCTTTCTTTCTTTTTTAAGCTTGTCCTGGAACGAGCTCTTGTAGACCAGGCTGGCCTCGAACTCACAGAGATCCGCCTGCCTCTGCCTCCCGAGTGCTGGGATTAAAGGCGTGTACCACCACCACCGGGCCTACTACTTTGTTTCTTAATTCCAAGATAGTTCTGTGACATCTTAAGGGACAGTTTCTTTAAAGGCTTAGGACAGAGTGGTCTGAGAATTCCTCCAACATTTTTTAGACGTTTTATCAGAAAGTTCATAATTTTCCTAAATGTGTTGTGTTGTTGAGCAATTTGGACTCCTGCACACGTTATTTTTAGAAATAATAAATGTGAGTCCTTAATGCTTCAAGTGTTTTGCCCCTTGCCCATCACTTCTTTTAGTTCATTTAATCTTTACTACAATCTTACGAGTTAATTCTGCTATCCATCGCCTTTACACGGGAGGAAACTGAGGCAAAAGGTAAGCAGCGTATATGAAGATTAACTGCTGGTAATGAACGAAGGTCTGGCTGCATAGTTCGTGCCTTAATTATCGCGAGTGAGAGGGATGATTTCATATCCACAGGCCCGACGTTGTAATTCTGGGTAACTGTACTCTGGGGGGGGGGATGGTCTTGAACGTTGTAAGGTAGAGGTGGAAAGGGAGAGGGATAAACAAATGTGCTGTGAAAACGCCACTTTTCTATTGATAAAGCAGCCTTGCTTTCCGGCCAGGATTCTGTCTCTTTGTTATAATAAAAATAGGTCAGGATAATGGGCTCCATCCAACTTTAAGTGAACAGCAGTGTACAGAACAAGAAGATCTTTGAAATATTTTTCTTAGCAACATTGCAGTTAATTTTACAATAGCAAATCTGTAAAGCAGATTCCTTGGTAAAGCTGTTGCTCTGCCTGCTTTTTTGCTGCAGTAATCGACACTGCCTCCTCTTCAATAGGCAGGGGTGACCTCTGGCACGGTTACTGTAGGTCTGTGGTGAGCGATGCTGCAGGGGAGCTGCAGTTGTTTATTTGCGGTCCACGTTCTTCACTATTTACAAGAGGCTCGCTGTGTGCTTTCAGAATATGCTCAGCTCCTCCTCCAAAGACAATGGAGACCACTAATATGTTCCTTAGTGTTCCCAGGTTAGCTGGCTTGCTGACAGACCAGAATAAAGCTTCTGGCATTGTTGTTCATCCGCCGTACGTGTGTGTCATTGATCAGGAAGGCTGTATTAGGCACAGGTCTTTGGTAGGAGTCAGGCCTGTACATGTTGGCTTCCAAAGCTGTATGGCAAGCACACCACTGGCAGATGCCAGCGCCCAGGACGTCTGCTGTGGGTGCGCTTTGCTCCTGATGCGTGAGTTATGCAATGATGGAAGAACACAAAACAGGTTGCCAGCTGACGGTGCTCTGTCATAGCTTTAGTGCTTATTGTCCACCGTGGGTACTTCTGATCCTCCTTTTTGGTAAAGAATTCCCGAAGGTGATTCCAGTTGCTCTTAGAGATTAAGCTTTTGAATAAACATTCCTCTTTGCTTTTCAAGCATCTGGGTCAGTTTTAAAAGGATCCTGAAACTGCTTGCGAGAACTATTAGAATTAATTTGAAGCAACTTTTGTGATTTATATTTTATATCTGTGCATTTACAAAACAGAATACATTTGATAGGAAGTCTGATATAATGTCCCTGCCTGTTGCAACCTTCGCTTTAAAATAGTTATGTTAACTATGGCTCATTGTTCTCATTCACTGGCTCTCTAAGTACATGCCAATAAATATCATTGTACGTCCTTCTAGCCAGTGGCTTTCTCATTCACTCTGAGTAGTGTGACTTTCTCCTAGCTTTATTGGTGATAATAGGATTCACTTCTTAAAAAGCATTTGAGTGTCCTCCCTGCTAGGCAGTCTGATCTTGGTGTCTGTCATCTTGAAGCCCCACCTTGAGCTCATTTGTTTCTGTCTTGACTCGGGATGTCACTTGTTACTAACCTCGTGAAGCGCCAGACTGTTTCTGCATCTGATATGTCTCGAACCTAAACCACCAGAACAGTAGGTGCCTTTCCAGGGGCAGCTTTAGACAGCAAGGAGCAGCCAACTGGCCACAGTGACCTAGAGCTCCAGCGACGGCAGAAACTGTGTTCTGGCGTGGATATGACTTGGCTGTCCCTGGTTCCTCACTTTGTGAGGTTGCTTTATTTCCTTCTTGTATATCATCCTCTTGGTGCCTTGAAAATCTGGTTCTGAACTCTACTGAAAGATGGGGATACACAGGTTTGGCCTACTTAGTGGCTAGATTGCCTTGACTTCCTGCTGGTTAGTTCCTCATTCCTCACAGGCTGTCTGTTCGGAGCCTTCCCCTGTCTCCGGCTTCCCATTAGACCAGGGGCAATGGAATCTGCTAAAGGACTATGTAATGCTGTTGACAAGAGTCTACAGGTTACTGGAAATACTTTTATTGGGGAAAATGGAAGCAATGTTAGGCCAGGAGATTGGCTGACGATTCTAGGTCTTCCTAAAGTAGTGCCATATTGGCAACGAGCAAGTCCACGTACTTGTGGGGCTCATGTCTCAAGGTAACTATGGCCTATAGAAAACCCCAGAACACACACACACACACGTGCACATACATATATATCTATGTGTGTATATGTGTATATGTATGGTCGTGTGTGTACATATACATATATAGGGTCCTTGATTTCAGAGGACCCCATAATTAACGTCGGCAGGCCCATCTTGGGCACAGTCATTGCCGCCAGTCTGAGAGACAAAGGTCTTTCTCTTAGGTGTTCCTCTTTCTTGACATGGCATGGGTTACTTTCTCCACCCTGTGTCACAGCTTTCCCTCGATTGGGTTACATAGTTAGTTTTTAATCTTTAGTCGGCGTTTGGTACCTTCCTAGCTGCTTTTCGAGTATTCCGTTCATGAAGGATCATGATGCTATGTGGTTTTTCTGGATCTCAGTCCACATTTAAAAAGTTAATTAGAATTCTGTAGCTATTAAAAGCCATGTTGTTAAAGAACATGTAGTGACATGGGAAATGCTCACAGAGCAAGTCTTTTTGGTAGGTCCTGACTACCTATTTTTAGAAAGATTCCCAAATGCCTCTACTGTCTGATATGCCCTCCTTTGAGCCCGGCGTAGGAAGCAGTCACCACCAGGATCTGTAACGCACAGTTCTGAGTGGTTTGCTGCTCAGCTGCCAGCTATCCAGTTGTCTGCCTCCTGCCCCCACCTGAAAGTGCCTCTCTCCACTGCACTGGGCACTGCCCCCTGCAGCAGCACCGCCCCCTTTTCGAGCTCTGCTTGCAGAAATAGACTCCGTACCAAACTGTGGCCTCAGGCTTACTTTCTAAGGCTTGTCACTTCAGAGCTGGGGAGAGGAAACTCCCGTTTGATAATTGGAATGCATCATATAAAGTCGAGTGGAGAACTAACTCTCAAAAGCTGTGGCCAGCCTCAGAGAGGTTTGCTCTCAGACCGGGATAAAGGTGGAGACTGGAAAGTCTTTGACAAGTTAGTTTCCTGCATGCCCAGTCAGTCCTCCCTTTGCTCTTCATTTGACCTGTAAACTAGTAAGTTCTCTCTTTCCTTCCTTCCTTCCTTCCTTCCTTCCTTCCTTCCTTCCTTCCTTCCTTCCCTCCCTCCCTCCCTCCCTCCCTCCCTCCCTCCCTCCCTCCTTCCTTCCTTCCTTCCTTCCTGCTATAAGGTTTTTGTGTTCATGTGTGTATGCATGTGAATGCATGCACCTGTGTGTGTATGCATGGCAGCTAGAGGTCAGTGTTGAGTATCTTTGCTTGCTTTCTGCTGTAGATTTTCTCAGTTTCTCATAGAACTTGAAATTCTCCATTTCAGCTCCATTGTCTGGCTAATGAGTTCCTTGTAGCTTCCTGCCCACCCCCCAAGCCCTGGGGTTAGAGCTGTCAATCATGCCTGGCCTTGATGTGGGTGCTAGGGATCTGAACACAGCTCCTTATGCTTGCATAGAAACCCTCTCCTCACTGAAACATCCTCAGCCCCTAAATTCCCTATTCTTAGAACTATAAATTGGATTAGGTGGCTAAGAATCCCAATACATAGTCTGATATCATTTTAAAAGCCACACACAGAAAAACCATTGGGAACATACTGTTTTTTTAAAGCTTTTCATAATGAACAAGTTATGTTTATTTTAAAATAATACATAACATAATTATAGGACTTAAATCTGTGCTGTGCATGTGTGTTTGTGTGTATATGTGCACACGTGTGTATAGGTGCATGTGACCATGCACATCCTGCAGAGGCTAGAGGAGAATATTAGCTATCATCCTGTATTGCTTTCCACCTTACTTTTCTTTTTTCTTTTGAAACAGAGTCTCTGTGTAACTCTGTACTCTGTGTAGTCTCTGAAGTCCATCATTTTGGCCAGGGTGGCCTTTCATTTTTTTTTTTTTTTTGGTTTTTCGAGACAGGGTTTCTCTGTGGTTTTGGAGCCTGTCCTGGAACTAGCTCTTGTAGACCAGGCTGGTCTCGAACTCACAGAGATCCGCCTGCCTCTGCCTCCCGAGTGCTGGGATTAAAGGCATGCGCCACCACCCCCCGGCTCAGGGTGGCCTTTCAGCAGGCTCCAAGATCTGCCTGTTTTCTGCCCCGCCCCCACCACCCCCATGCTGGGATGACAGACATGCATCTGACTTTTACATGGGTGCTAAGATCTGAACTTAGGTCCTCTTGGCTTCACAGCAAACACTCTTAATCACTGGTACTGTCTCTCAAGCCCCAAAATGATTATTTTTGTTCATAATGTGAAGCACGATTAATACAAACTCAGAGAAATTGGGGTTCAACTTGAAGATCCGAAAAGCAAAACAGCCACTAGCTCTTACCTTCACCTCAGTCTGAAATGGCAATCCTGCCTCCAGGAATCTCAGAATAAGACTTTGTGAGCAGAAGGAGAGAGAGCACGAGCAAGGAACTCAGGACCGCGAGGGGTGCACCCACACACTGAGACAATGGGGATGTTCTATCGGGAACTCACCAAGGCCAGCTGGCCTGGATCTGAAAAAGCCTGGGTTAAAACCGGACTTGCTGAACATAGCGGACAATGAGGACTACTGAGAACTCAAGAACAATGGCAATGGGTTTTTGATCCTACTGCACGTACTGGCTTTGTGGGAGCCTAGGCAGTTTGGATGCTCACCTTACTAGACCTGGATGGAGGTGGGTGGTCCTTGGACTTCCCACAGGGCAGGAAAACTTGATTGCTCTTTGGGCTAACGAGGGAGGGGGGGGTGTTGATTGGGGCAGGGGGAGGGAAATGGGAGGCGGTGGCGGGGAAGAGTCAGAAATCTTTAATAAAAAAAAAAAGAAACTTCAAAAAAAAAAAAAAAAAGACTGTGTGAGAGCTGTCTCCCGGTCTTACATTCCTCTCTAGGGCCAGGATTAAAGGCATGCACCACTGGGGTTAAGGCACGCACCACCTGATTTCTGTGGCAGCTAGTGTGGCTACTGGGATTGAAGGTGTGGGTTACCGTAGTCTATTCTGTAAGGCTGACCAGCGGAACTGTTTTACTCTCAGGTCTTCAGGCAGTCTTTATTTATTAAAATACAATTTAAATGGCACTACACATACAGAGGTATGTGTGTGTCTGAGAGTGTCTGCCGCTTGTGTGCAGTTTCCCTTGGGGACCAAGAGGTGGCATTGGATCTCGCTGGTGCTGGAGTTACAACCGGTTCTGAGTCATCCAATACACAGCCCCCAGATTCTTAACTACTACATTTATTTGAGTGTCTTGATTTCAAATTTTTACTAAATATTGAAATTTATGAGTTTCTATATACCCTATGAAGAGAATATTGTTATTAAATTTTAAATGAACTTAAATTTTCTTTTATTTATTTTTGGTGTGTGTGAATTACCCGAGTTGATTAAAGCAAACTGGTTTTCTTTAACCATTTAGTTCATCTCCTATTAAAGGGTTCTTGAGTGGAAACAAAAGAAAGGGCTGGAGTTCTGATGGTCTTTCATATTTATAGAGAGCTTAGCTTAACCACGTTCCCCACACGTGTGCGTCGTTGAAAGCGGCCTCTGTTTGCAGTGGCATATTTGAGGGGGCCTCATTCTCCTGGCGGTGGGTGTGGTCTGCGTGCTCTGGTCTCTGCAGACCTCAGCCTCCTGGAGCAGAGTGTTTGCTTTGCGGTGTGTGTCCACTGACAGCCAAGTGAAGGCTGCCTTTTCACTTGCAAGCACATCCACTTGTCCTGTGTTGCAGACCTCAGTGGTGTGTTCGTCTCCTGGCTCTTACCAAAGCAAAGTGAGTGCTGCTGGGAATATATGAGGCCTTCTGTCAAAGTGTTTCATAAATGGATTTCATGACAGAGCTATTTCAGAAGGACGAAGCTGTCTGTAGAGAAATGTGAACCCTGAGCTAGGAAGCTGACAGGGTTCTGCTTTTAGGGAGCTCTTTGCTTGTGAGCTGTTTGAAGACGCTGTGCATGGATTTTTGGCAGAGGGCATCTAGCTTAGAGAACTTAGTAGAAACTGTTAACCTTTTTAGTCTTTTGATAGGGGAAATTTTGAAGAAAAAAAAAACCTTTGATACATTTATTTAAAATCTGAAGTTTTTTTTATGAATTGTGTTCTCATGTCACTTAGCGTGGGCATTGAAATACTGATCTTTCTGCCTCTCTTTCGGGGTGCTGGGACTATAGGTGTATGCCACCTTGTCTGATTTATACTGTCTACGAATTGAACCTAGGGCTCTGTGCATGCTAGGCAAGAACTCTACCAACTAACATATCCCCCTAGTAACTGAAATCTAAATTATTAAATTTGTTAGCACATACTCATGATACAGAATAATGTGTATCACAGTGGGTGTGCGGTTCTCATGTTCTTTGATGATATTCCTCTCTCCCATTGCACTCTCTTACTGTCGTCTTACTGATTTCTTCCTCTTCCCATTGGATTATCCTGATAAAGATGTAAAAGAATATAACTTAACTTGATTTTCTCATTAAAAGTTTGAAATAATTTGTTTACATACATTTAGTTTTTACTTAAATGAAGAATTATGCATTTACTAAGGCAAGTCTTAGGGATGGTAGACTCTTTAATGTTCATCTCATCCAACTTCCCAGCCATGAAGAGTTTAGAGTAGTGGGAACTTGGAAAGACACATGCTGTGCCTCTCTCAGTGTAGAGAAGAGGGAAAAAAAATGTCTCCAGAGGCTGCAGTTGCACCAGGTTATAACTTAGGACCAGGTCCACGAAACTGCTTCTCGCTCCCTTCAGCACCCTGAGCCCAAGATGCTCTTTAGCCACCTAACTCGCTCACACAGCTGGGCTTCAGCTCAACCCACGAAAGCAGTGCCTTGGCTTTATGGCCATTATGAGTCCTAGGTAGATCAGTTAGGCAGCCATTATAGGTTCTAGGATCAAATAGGGGGGGAGATTCTTTTTGGGGGCAGAGAGACAGAGACAGAGACAGAGAGAGACAGAGACAGAGAGGAGAAAAGACAAGGAATCCCCTCTTAAGTCATTTTACACAACTTTTTTTCCCCCATAAAAATGTTGGGCCCAGGATATAGATGTGCTAGAGGTCAAAAGACTTTGCATCAGTGGTTGATCGTTTGGAGAAGCAGGCAAGAAAGCTCTTCATGTTGTGAACAGAGCTTACTAGGACATTGTGCTTGGAGTCTGGGAGACCAGCATAGTGGTGTGCATGCAGACAGTAAGAGTAGGCTCCGGAGGTTTCAGTGGAGGATAGGAATCTGTTGGGGACTGGACCAGTGGCCATTTGTGTTACATCTGGGAAGAATTTGGCTAGTCTGTGCACTGGAGACTCTGGTGTGTTAAAGATGTCAGGAATGTGGGACTCCTGGAAGGCAAATTAGAGTGAGACCGAATTCTAAGCTAGTGGGTGAATTTATTGGGTGAAAATGAGTTCAGCGCAGCCTGGTGTCCAGGGTGCCGCACGGTTGTTACTCGCTGCTTTTGGTCAGGTTTGCAGTGAGTTCACAGTGGAGCAGAGGGGCGTGAGGAGTGTGGAAGTGCGAGTGTGAGTGAGTGTGAAGTGTGGACAGAGCTGCTGTGGATGAAACTGTGGTGACTGCGAATCAGAAAAGAAAGTGCCCTGCATGTGGGGCCATAAAACATCCCAGGAAGCTGTGCTCCACTCAGCGGCCACTGCAGCTGCGGTGAGAACTAATCTCAGTGTGCTGGCGGACCTCCGTGCTGCCGTCCATGCAGTACTGGTTCTGCGTGAGTGGATCAGCAGATGGAAGTGTTATGAGGCCATGGGGCCTGAGCTAGGTGGTGTGTGGCAGCGTTGACGTCCCTGTGGAGCTCCTGAGCAGGCTCTCTCTAAAGGTGGAGGAACAGGGGGCTCCTGGGGAGCCAGCACAGCTCTCTGGAGTCCAGGCAGTGTCAGCAGGAGCCCCAGGTTATGGCCATGGTGCTCCCGACTTAATTTGGCCGGCTTTTCACTGCTGCCGTCCTCCTGTTCCTCTCTTTTGGAGCAGGGTTTTTTGTTTCATGTTGTTTTATATTGGAAGTGGGCATTTTGGATTTTACAGTGATCAGAGTCACAGAATCGCCTCAGCTCTCAGAAGACGCTGACTTTTGAGCAGTGTAGGAGCTATGAGACGCTGAGACTTTCTGAAGTATGAACTATATTTGTTTTGTATCATGTATGATGGTGTGTCTGTAGGGTCTATGGCAGACTATTGTCTTCAGTAGGAAGTATCCTCTGCAGGCTCACAACTGGTAAGTAAACAGCTGGTCCCCAGCTGGTGGCACTGTTTGGGGAGACTGTGAAAACTTTGGAGCCTGGGGCCTAGCTGGCAGGAGTAGGCTATCGGTGCTGGCCTCCTTGTTGATGGAGCTCCCTGAATCCTGTCCAGAGAGGTCTGAGCAAATGCCACCTCAAGCCTCTGCTGCCATGAGGAACTGTATTCCTTGAGCTGGGAGCCAAACCAAACTCCCTATGAAGTTGCTTCCAGTCAGGTATTTGGCTACCTTGAGGAGAAAAGTTAGCAGAATGGGGATCAAAAGCAATTTTGAGAAAAATAGGCAAAATCTCATACTTTTGTGTCATGCAGCGGTGTTACACAGTCCAGGCCTTGTGTAGCCCATGAGGTGGTTCTCATGCCGTTTGTCCCTGAAGCAGGAAGGCTCTGAGCCTGGTTTAGGATTCACTGCAAAGAGTAACATTGGAGTATATGAATGCCTTTTCTTTAAAACACGACTGTGTTTTAAGATTTTTCAAATAGTGCAATCCTTAAAGATGAAAATTGGAACTCAGTTTTCATTGCGTGCGTGTGTGAGAGTGAGAGGTGGGGGAAGGAGGAAGGGAGGGAGGGAGAGAGATTAGGATACAGGAATATTGCCTTCATCCTTTCTCAGCATTGCCTACTTCAGGGTCACCCTTGACAGCGAGCGCTCTGTTGCCCTAGATTAGGGAACGTCTGTTTGTGTCCTCTCAAGCCCCTAGTTTTCTGTGATGGTCCGTGTCACCATCTGGACTTGTACACCCATACATACTCTCACTTGTTTATGTTGCTTGCTGTAAAGAAACATGAAACCCCTTGAGGGCAGGGCAGGAAGTTCTGTCACTTCCCGGTCTCATTTTCTGGATGGGTGTAGCCATGCTACCACTGATACCTTCTGTCCCTATTGCTGAGAGTGTAGGTTTTGGTACAAACGGGTTTTGAGTCTGACCCTTTGGTTACTCACTGTGATTTGGGGAAAGTTATTTACCATCTTTATTTCTTTTGAAAAGCAAAGGCAGTAATGACATGCACTGCATGGATTGTTACTAACCTTCTATACTTAGTGCCATTTTGTATTGTACTGTATTTTTTGGCTTGTTTCTTTGTGGCTTAAGGTAGAAGGAAGAGGGAAAGCCCACTGCAATAGTCTTTTAAAGCCATCCATCAATACCCCTTGAAACTAGAAATCTTCCCCCATCTGCAGAAGCCAAGAAAATTGATTTTTGAGACCCAGCTTTTCCACATCCCCTCTTTTGCTCCAGTTGTTACTTCTTGTGCATACCCCCTTGCCCTGCTTGGAGTTTTGAGAAGTGCTTGGCAAGACCTAAGTCATGCTGTTGAACTCTCTGGGGTGACTACTGATGAAGCGTCTTATCACAGTAAGCAGGGACAGCTAGCTTTTGCTGTGGAAGCTCTCAGTTGTGCATTTGACTGGATGTTTTTGTGGTTTAGATTAATGTGCTTTTCAGTTTTTAAATGTTATCCACTATATTTAAGAGTAATCATTTTCTTCAAATTCCTGTAGTTCCTTCGCAGAGAAGTATATTAAAGTAACTGGTTAAAGTAGTAAACTGCTCCCTAATTAAAGTAACCAATTAGAAAGGCGGCTCCAGTCTATTGTAGAGAAGTAAGAGAAGCACAGAGACTTAGCAGCCACTGCTCCAGGCCACCTCAGTACTTATCCCTGACATTGTGAAAACGATGAGGAACAGGTGTGTTTGTCACGCTGATGGTGGGTTGATCTTGTAGATCTGTTTGTTCCATAGCCCTGTGGTATAGCAATGACAGGCATGTTCTACTTATGTGATAGAGCCTTGATGTAGGATGTCATATGTCAATCTGTTGATCTCATTGGTTAAGTAATAAACAAACTGCTTGGCCTCATAGGTTAGAACATAGGTGGGTGGAGTAAACAGAACAGAATGCTGGGAGGAAGAGGAAGTGAGCTCAGACTCGACAGCTCTGCTCTCTGGAGCAGAGGTCATGCTCCCCTCTCCCGGGCAGACGCATGAAGCTCAGACCCAGGATGGACGTAGGCTAGAATCTTTCCCGGTAAGACTGATGCTACACAGATTATTAGAGATGGGTTGATTGGGATATGAGAATTAGCCTGTAAGGGCTAGAGTTAATGGGCCAAGCAGTGTTTAAAAGAATACAGTTTGTGTGTTGTCATTTCGGGGCATAAGCTAGCCAGGCGGCCGGGATGCTGGGGACGCAGCCCCGCCGCTCCTATCACTACAGAACCCTGTGGATTATGGTACTGCATATTTATGTTATCAATGCTTTGTAACTTTTATGACCTGATACAAACATTAATGTACATTTTTAGTATTCTATTTCTGAAGGATAAATTTCTAGCTCCTAAGGTAGAAGTTTAAAGCTCTTGAGACATGTTGCTACTTTTTTTAAAATAGAAATATATCTTTACCCTTACTCACTCTAGTGTGAGAGACTCTGCCCTGCACAGTCCAAGCACAGAGTCGGTCTCTCAGTTCCTAGGAGTTATGTGGCTAGCGTATTAGTCCGTTTTTAGTACTGTAAATGACATACCTGAGGCAGGCCAATTTTATAAAGAAGTTTTCTTGGCCCAAACTTCTGCAAGCCAAAAGTTCAAACATCCCAGCACAGGCTCTGGGCACAACCCATGCTGGCTTCATCACTTCATGGCAGATAGCAATGGCTGGGACCTGGAACGTGTGTGAGCAAGAGGTTCCATTGCCAGACAGGAAGTCAGAGTGAAACTGGAGTCCTGAGAGTACTGCCTTAGTCCCTGTTTAGGGCACACTTGCAGCTGACTGGGACTTCCCACTAGGCCTTGCTGCTTCCAGGTCTCAAAATGTTGTAGACTTCCACTCCAGGGACAAGCTTCCAACCTGTGAACCTGTGGGGCAGACCATGACCATGGTGTAGAGTAAGGCTTTATCCAGCAACCGTGCAAACAACCCAGGGTCATCCTTTTTTCTTTTGGTAATTCTCACTCTGCTTGATTCCAGTCACTAGTCTTATGGACCCATCTGGGAGTTCCAGAAACCCCAACTAAGCCCACTGGTATTTTCTCAGAGCTGTCCAAACATGCCTTCAGAAACCTGTACCCAAAAGTACCTGGCATAGTCCCTAGTAAGCCTGCCCTGTGGAAGACAAGTACTCTGGCCTGTGGCTGGCTGCAGGTGCCAGCAGGAAGCAGCAGAGGAAAACAGAATCGAATCTGTGGCTGCAGAAACTTAGTGGCTCACAACTTGCTGCTGACAGTTGAAAGTATACAGGGCCCAGTGGGGATTGCTTGCCAGAATAAGGTAGTTGTTAGAGATGTTTGGTTGCTCCTACCACATGTGGACAAGATAAAAGTCAACCCAATAAGCTCTGGACACAATGTTTCCGAGTATAATGATGAACTCAGTGTTGAAGGCAGCATGACTGTTGGGTCTCATTTCCCAAAGTAGACACATGGTCTTTATGAAGGAAAATTGTTGCATATATTAGACTACACTAAGAATCCATCAAAAACACCTAGTAAAGACTATGCCCCAACTACTGTGACTACTAATAAAAATCCAGAGATAAATTATATTAAAAAAAAAAAACAACTGGTCTAGAGGATGCTGCATTCAAATGAAAGAAGTCGAGGCCAAGTGAGCATTTAAAAGCGTATCTGAAATTATGACTGATAATATCAAGCAGAGTCATGCCAGGACACTGAGACACCGATTGATGCATGCTACAGCCAATGAGTGGATTGACAGTTCAACCATTGAAAACGTCTACAGCAAGTGTCTGAAATGTTTACATTTGATCTGTACAGATTTAAAGTGGGACAGGTGTGTGTGTAAAAGTGTCTCTTCTGGTTGGACAATCCATGAAAAGTAGCATCAAACTATCCCAATTATTTTAAAATAAGACAGCAGACCAAATCTTTGGTTTTCCAGGGGCCTTCTGGGAAATCTCAAGGACAATTTTAGGTTTATCTATCATTTGGTTTGGAGAAGGAGGATTCTGCAGTTGTTCAGTTTGAATACAATGAGATGACAAGAATTGTCATTGGCTGTGTACTTTACCAAAGTACAACAGAATTTTTAAAAAGTTAACATAAGCAAGTGACATGTAAGGAACTGAAGAGTTTTGTTTCTTATGTAGTCAGGGATCTAAGTCAGGTATGAGCCACAGGTGACTGTCTCCAGTAACACGCAGAACTTTGCTGTGTAGACAGCTAGTACAGAGGTATGGTGACCCTGTCATCCTTCTTTAAGAACAGGTCAGTAATCTAAGAAGCTTTTGACATGGCAACACAACCGGATTTTAGTTTTGTATGGATGTAACTTGATTCTCAAGCAACAAAAATTTAGAAAAATTGGCTTTGACTCTGCAAAGTAAAACCCCTTCTGTAACTTTGTACATCATTAACAGGTTTACATATGTGTACCCTTTCTGTGGCATATAAAAGTAGAGGCTTATAAACCTAAATTATGTTTAATAATTGATGTTTTCATACTTTAGGCATGGTCTAAGTATATCCAGTGGGCAGCCATGGCTGTGTTGTTTGCGGTTCCCACACCTGTACAGCAGCTTACAAGCATCGCCATCTCCAGTTCTGGGGGCTCTGCCACTTTTTTCTGGCCTCTACAGGCACTTCATGCATATGGCGCACATACACACACATGCAAGCAAAGCACTCACATTCACAAAATTTAAAGAGCTTTAGGTTATCTAAAGCTGGAGAGATGGCTTAGCGGTTAAGAGCACTGCCTGCTCTTCCAAAGGTCCCGAGTTCAATTCCCAGCAACCACATGGTGGCGCACAACCATCTGTACTGAGATCTGGTGCCCTCTTAAGGAAGAGACCTGATCAGTCGTCCTCATCAACTTAGAACATGAAACCCAATATGGACAAGTTCAGCAGAACAGCTATATACAGGCTGCCCATGCAGGCTTTAGCATCTCCAGGGCATAAATTTCATTTCATTTTCATTTCAGGTTATCTAAAGATCTAGTAGTACAGTGTTATTATAATAGAGTTTGTCAGGGTGTGAATTTATATTCTCTCTTACTGTGTCCAGAAATTCAAAAAGGATGCATATTAGCGCAAAAACCTCTGCGTAATTGGGAAACTCAGGAACAAACATTTTCACCAACCAGTGATATAAATTTGTTTCATTTCCCAGAGGGTTGTCTGGGTATTATGAACTTGAATTCTTAGTTTTCTGACTTAGTTTCTGGAGGACACTTCTTTATCCCCCTCATGCTGAACTAAAGATCATGTCCCTTAATTTTGGTAGTTTTAGTAATGTATGGCAGGTTGAAATCTGCTGTGGTGTAGCTGTCTAGTGGTGGGAAATGCAGGGAGAGGGAAGGGCCTGAGTTTCAGACCTGGCAGTAAAGACTTACGTACCCACTTATGTCATTTTAGCCGTGATTAAGAATGAGCACAGGAGCACAACGTCTCCCGTTTCAGATCTGTGCCCGGTGGGCATGGATCCTAATTGATTTGAGCTCAAATCACAATGAGTAGTAGGCAAAGCAGAAAACCTTATGCTTTGTTGTCTTTTTCTCAGCAGAGACGTGATCCCTGTTACCCATTAATCTGTTTATAGAGATTGGTAGATGATCAGACCATGAAACCCACAGAATCTCACAGAGAATTGGCATCCATCCCTTACTGTTCGGTCAGTGGTAAGGGCCAAAACATAGGAGGAGTAGAATTCACCCCTGGTCCCCACTGCAGGCCTCATGCCGAGATCCTGAAGATGGGGTCTACATCCTGTCTGTCCTGGCTCCAATCCACAGCCGGCAGAGTGAACTGCATGGCCAAGGTGCTTTTATTCAGGCTGGCGCAGGGAGAAAGTATTCATTAGTGAGCACATGTAGCAGGAAGGGTGATATGGGATTCCCCTCTGTATGCTGTGATTACCATTGATTAATCAAGAACTGCTTTGAGGGGGCTGGAGAGATGGCTCAGTGGTTAAGAGCATTGCCTGCTCTTCCAAAGGTCCTGAGTTCAATTCTCAGCAACCACATGGTGGCTCACAACCATCTGTAATAAGGTCTGGTGCCCTCTTCTGGCCTTCGGCATACACACAGATAGACTATTGTATACATAATAAATAATAAACAAATAATTAAAAAAGAACTGCTTTGAGCCTATAGCAGAGCAGGGAAGAACAGAGTTAGGTTAGGAGGCAGAGTCATGGAGAAGCCATGTAGCCTGCCAAGACAGAGACAGACACTGAAACTTTAGTCAGTAAGCCACATCCATGTGGTGATACACAGATTAATAGAAATGGGTTAAATTAGCCAATAAGAAGTTAGAGCTAATAGGCTAAGCAGTGATTTAATTAATGGTTTCTCTGTGGTTATTTCGGGAGTCTGAGCAGTCAGGAACCAACAAGCAGCCTCCCTACAACAGAAGGGAAACATGGGGATCCCTGCAGAAGGATAAAGGTGAGGTTTTCCTCAGGACGTGGCCAGCCTTTGAGACTGAACTTTGGAATACAAAGGCATTTCTGTTATGTTCAGAGTTCAGATGCTGTTCAGCATGTTACAAGGGATATGTGTCCAGTTCACCAGTCTTTGTAATGCTAGGTATCTTCATTTGGATCAAATAGTTGGAAATAGTCGATTTTAAATTTGTGTGTTTGGTTGTTTGGTCTGCATATATGCATGTGCACATGTGTTCAGTGCATGCACCACACGTGTTCAGTATTGGGTCCCTTGGAGGTGGAGTTAGAGATGGTGGTGAGCTGACATGTGAGTGCTGGCACTCCAACCCCAGCCCTTTGCGAGAGCAGTAGTGCTCTTAAGCGCCGAGCTGCCTCTCCAACCCCTGAAGTAGCCCTTACCCGATTCTGAGATTCTGGACGTATGTATTTATAGCCCTGGAAACTGGACAGAAAGTCTTCACACTTTAAGCCGTTGCTTTGGTTCTGTAAGCAGTTAGTAGACACCAATTCTGTCTTTAGTAATTGGAAATTGAGCTTTTGAAGATTATTTCTTCTACAGTCATCTGTATCTTTAAAATGCATTGTAATTTTATGTATCGTTAAAATTTATGAATCATTAAATTATAACAGTGCTTTTTCGATATTTTGGTTGTAGGATATAGGGAAATATCAGCAATTAGAATTTTGAAGTATGTGTATGCAGAGTGAAGCCATTGGCTTCTTTTACTGATTCTGGTAAAGTCAGAGAGAGTAGAAAGTGGGATGTGGTGGTTTTCACCGTGTGATGTTTGGTCCAGCCTTTGTCTGCCAGGAGAACTTGTGTGGCATCTGAATAGCATCCTCACCACTTTCTGCTTTCTCTCAGGAGGCAGTTTGTTTTAGTCGACTGGTTGGTTAACTTGAGGCAGAGCTCTTGCTGTGTTGCTTAGGCTGGTCTGGGACTCAGCGTCTTCTTGCCTTTCCCTCCCAGGTGCTGGGATTATAGGTACAGTTTGTCTTCATAAGTCCTCCTGGACTTTCTGGCTGTTTCTAGTTCTTTTGCTGTTTTTCAGCTCAATTTTATGTATACTGATATTTGTTTTGTTTTTGTTTTTCGAGACACAGTTTCTCTGTAGCTTTGGAGCCTGTCCTGGAACTAGCTCTGTAGACCAGGCTGGCCTCGAACTCACAAGAGATCTCCCTGCCTCTGCCTCTCGAGTGCTGGAATTAAAGGCGTGCTCCACCACCGCCCAGCATCAGGCTGTTTCAATAGAGTAAAATCCTGGAAATGTAGCTTCTATCTCAGCATTTGTTTATGATGTCTCAACTATAGGATTTTTCTGTTGCACTGTATGTGGCAGGGCCCCACTTTTTAAGATTTTTAATTTATATGTTGCCAAATGCTTAGAATATTTTTGCTAGTTTCTCCTATAACCCCCTGAGCTTATTCTTGCATTGTAATGATGATTTTGAGATGTTGTCAGGCTTGGCAGAGGGCTGGGTGGGTGAAGGCACACAACCACACAAGCCTGGTAAGCTCCATTTGATTCCTGGAACCCATATGAAGGCAGAGGACAGAAAGCACTCAACAAAGTTGTCCTGTCCACGTGTGTTATGGCATGTGTACCCCCAACTCTACCTACCCCCTTCTCTTTTCTCACTTGCATACACTCGCGTGCGCATGTAAATGCACGCCCGCGCACAGGCACACTTGTAGAGGATCTGAATTTAGTTCCAGCACCAACCTTGAATGGCCCACAGCTGCCTGTAACTCCAGCTCATGAGAATCTGACGCCCTCTACTGACCTTTATGAGTACTGCATTCACTCTGCATAAACCCATACCCAGACACATAAACATTATTCAAATAAAAAGAAATATAAAGGTCTGGAGAGATGGCTCAGAGGTTAAGAGCACCGACTGCTCTTTCAGAGGTCCGGGGTTCAACTCCCATACCCACATGGTGGCTCACAACTGTCTGGAACTCCAGCTCCAGGGCCTGAACCCCATGCCAATGACACTGATGCACATAACAAACAACAAATGAAATATAAAGTAAACTAAGTTAACACAGCGTTTGTGACACTGTGTTAATCAGAGTTTACATTTCTTCCTGTTACATTTTGGGATCTCTGTTCATCTCTTTATTAGACCATCAGGTGTTTTAGACAGGCAGAGTAACACAGCTTCACAGAGTTAGAGAGATGCAGCGTAAACAAAAGTCACACACCTGAAAATAATGTCCCCCAGCACGTGGGGGTAGTACCTGCCCGTCAGGTGTTCTCCCATTGCTGTTGCGGCCACATGAATTCTCAGGGTGTCTGTAAATGGGGGAGTGGGCTTGTGTGTGGGTGTGTTGGATGCTCATGAGGGATTTCTATAGTGTTTCAGATTATTGTGACCTGAGGGAAATTACGAAGGGGAAGGAAGCGGTCTGCAGGGAGGAGGGGGGAATGAGGATAGTAGAGCAAAGAAAGACACAATAACTGATGTTTTCTCTCCTGACTGAAATCTAGATTATATACATACACATATATACATACAGCAGGAGGGGTTCTGTTTGGAGTTGGAGAATGGTACGGACGCAAGCATAAGCAAAATACAAAGAGAGGTATGTGAAAATGTCTTGATGTAATTTTAAAAAATTATAAAAATATTTAGAAAAGAATTGTATAGTAGATAGGTAGACATAGTACTTGATGAGAAAATATCCCATTTAAGCCTTTGATTCCAGTGTGTGTCAGCTGTGTGGTCTTTCTCGCTCTGCCAGGCTACCACCGAAGTGAAGACTCCCGCTGTGGCCCTTTACCAGTGTGAGACTCTGGATGTGCCTTTAGCGAGAGCAGCAGAGATAAGCCTTGTCCAAGGCATTGCCCAGATCAGCCTAGGAAGGGAGGAGAAGGACGACGGCTGGGATGTGGTGGGGAGTGTTCACCCGCTCGTCAGAAGCCCGTATGTGCTTGCTCATGTTTGTTCTCCATCACTTAGGTCGTAGCAGCTGTATGCAGTTTCTCTTGGTGGACAGGAAGGTCTGCTTAGCTACCATGCCATGACCTCTTGAATGGCCTTACTGATCCTTGGAGCACACTGCTTTTCGCTTTCTCAACGTGCTAGTGTTTTCTGAGAATGAAATGTAAATGAATGAGCAGAACTAAGGAAAGACTGGCTTCCCCTTTAGTTCCTCATGCCAGACTTGTTTGCGCAGTTGAGTTACACACCTTAGGTGCTTGGTTAGAGCCTCCTGTGTGTGGTGTTTGACTGAGAGTTAATGCAGAGCCTGTTGTAAGGACCCTCTTCCTCGTGTCTGAGTATAATAGAATTGCCTTCCTTTCAAATAAACTCTTGCTATTGGCTTTTGAATCAATTTTTCAGAATCTGAATAGTAGGTGATTAAAATGGGCTAGGATGGTTGGCAAAGGTCCTTCCCTATTCCATGATTTGCCATACTTACTGCTGTTTTGTTTTCTCAAAAGAATAGATGAAGCACCCTTCTGTGTTGGAGCACTGACAACTTGTACCTATTCTGAAGTGTGTTGGGATTCTGTTACCGAGAGCCTCTCATCCCTGGACATCACTGCTCTAAACTAGTGGAAGGTGTGACTGAGAGATGCTCCCCCTGATTGCGTTCTGCAGTTTCCCCTGGGCTGTTTCCACGTTCTGACAGTTAGTAGTGCTGCTGTGACCACTTACGTACTAGTTTTTGTGTGGATATGTCCTGATTTTTCTAGTCTGTCCAACTAGCAGACTTGCTGATCACTTGTTCTGCATGGTCACACTGTTTGGCATTCTCACCAGCCAAGTAGTGGGTTCTGATGTCTCCACATCCTTGTGAACGGTTAGTATCCGACTTTTAGACTGTCCTGGGGGTGCAGACTGCTGCTTACTGGGCTTCTTTAGTGGTGGTGATCTTCTTTTCATGTGCCTATTGATCATTGTTTATCTTGTATCATTGTACCTTTTGGACAGGTCTCTTATCAGATCTATGATTTACAAGTGTTCCCTGCCATTATGTGAGCTCTGTTACCCTCTCAGAATTGCACAAAAGTTTTACATTTTGATGAGGACAGTTAATCAGTTTCCTGGCTTTTGTTTCTTTGGCAAGGGATTTTGTAGTAGGAAGATTGCATTGCTGCATCTAAGGCCTTGAAGAGACCCTGTTTGCTGCCAAAATGTCTTAGTTCTTACTCTCCATCCGTCTAGTTTACATCCATTTTCTTTGTTATGAGCTCTAGTTGATCCTCTTTCCTGTGACTGGCTGTTGCTCTCTTCCCTCTCAATGATGTTGGCACCTCAGTGGAACCTAGTTGGCTTTTAGAACGGGTTTATTTCTGGATCCTAGTTCTGTTCCACTGATCGATACATCTGGCTTTCCTGTCTAGCCATGTCTTTGTGGCTCATAGTACCAAGCTGGCCACTCAAAGCTTTGTGGTAAGCTCTGAAAGTGGGAAAGGGAATGCTTGCTTTCGTTGCTTTTCAGGATTGCGTTGGTCTCCCTTCTCTGCAACTGTGTGAATGCGGTGCACATGTCTCCATCCCTCATTCTTCCCATGTTAATAGAGTTTATTCAGTGTGTATCCGGTATGTATCGCCTCAGTAAAGGTCCTGTGTGCATTGGGTGAGAGAAAAAAAGATGACAGAGGTCTTAGTGATTAACAGAGAAATGGTTAGACTCGGTACAGTTAAAATTATCCTTGTAAGAGGGCTTCATTATTAACAGTAAACTTTCAGATAGGTGTCAGAATTCCATACTGGTTTTGTGACAAGCACATGAACTGTTGGAGGATTATTTGTCTTTGGGAACCATCTATATTTGAGAAGTATGTCACTTTTTTATAGTTGGGTGTTCTAAATGATGCCAGTTTCCCCAGTTAAATTTTAAGTTTTAGATATTTTATAATCTTCCTTAAGAACTGAATTTTCAAAGAATTCCTGTGCTCCCCTGAATAATCTGACACTGGGGCCAGGGTGAGGTGAGGTTGATTGTTTTTGAATAAAATTTCCCATCTGTTTTGTCCCCTAGAGGAATCCGTATGTAGTCCCTGTTATGAAGTCTTTAGATTTGTTAATACTGCCTTTTCTATCTGAGTAGTGAATTAAATGGTGTTGCTTAACTTTAACACAGAAAAAAGTCCAAAGAACAGCCTTGTTGGCTTAAACTATGAATACACTGCTTTTTAGTGACAAATGATAAACAGACCCCAAGATAGGCAGATCAGCTTGGGTGCAGAGTGCCTGCTCATGATGCCAAGTGCCCACCAGCCAGGGCGATCCTAAGTCCCACAACAGGAAGCACATACGGCAAGTCTCTTGGTGTGGAATATTATTTTAAGGTGTGTTACATTTGTTTATGCTGTGGAACATTTGCTTAATAATGCAAAGATGTGTTGCGTTTAACTGTGTGAAGCTGTGTTACTTTGCCTGTCTAAGACAACTGATTGGTCTAATAAAGAGCTGAACAGCCAACAGCAAGGCAGGAGAAAGGATAGGTGGGGCTGGATAAATAGAAGGAGAAAAGGAGAGGAAGCGAGAGGTTCAAGGAGCAAGAGAATAAGGAGAGGAGGACGGCAGGGGCCAGCCACCTAGACACACCCAGCCACACAGCCAGCCGTGGAGTAAGAGTGAAAGTTAAGATATAGAGAAGAAAAGCTGAAAGCCCAGAGGCAAAAGGTAAATGGGATACTTTAAGGAAAGCTGGCAGAAATAAACCAAGCGAAGGCCGGGCACTTAAAAGTAATGATAAGCCTCAGTGTGTGGTTTATTTGGGAGCTGGGTGGTGGGCCCCCAAAAGAGTAAAGAGTAAAAACAAGTCTCTTCCTGGGTGGTTGTGCCAGGTTGACTGCAGGGAAGGCCACCCCAGGCCAGCAGTGGAGGAGTGAATTGGGCTCTGTGGGCTGAGGCCATGGAGGTTGAGGGGCCAGTACTTGAGAGGAAGGAAGAAGGCAGAAAAGGGCTCCAGGAGTCTGTGAGGCCTCTGGGTTCTGTAAGGACAGACATACTTGTTTAGGATCAGATTGCTCAGGGTGAGGCAGAGCCCGCCACAGAGGCGCTGTGCACGGGAGTCTCCCAGAGGCACACAGAAGCAGTGGCCGCCGAGGCCAGCGTGAGGATGATGGAGATGTATGTTGCGCGCTGATCTTGGAGCTGTAACTTAGCAGTGGGGCAGACTGCTAAGGGCTTCTCTGTCATTAGCCAAACTTGAAAGGAAGCCTGAAGGAATTAAGGGAGTTAGAAACAATTTAAAACAGCCAGCATTCACCCCACATTCTAACACACAGCAACAAAATCCAGACATTAGCTTTATGACATCAGTATCCAGTAAGAAATGACCAGTCACAGGGTGGCAGCATGTGGCTATAATTCCAGTGTTACGGAGACTGAGGCAGGAGGCTACATAATAAGACCCAACGTCCAAAACAAAACAGACAACACTAGTCATTCCAATAAGCAGGAAGGTGACACAGCCAGGAGAAATCTGCACTTAGTGGGCACAGTCCCAGAAGTATCGGCAGAAGCCAGAAGTGCTATTAAGATAGATGGTTATCTTTAAATTTCTAAAGAAAAGCATGAATGTTGAAAAATTTAAGAAACACAAAAGCTCTTGTAGAGCTGCCTGAGATGAAAGGTTTGCCATCTGCAGTGAGAGCCGGAGAGGGGTGGCTGGCACTGCAGACACCGAGCGGTGACTGGTCTGTGAGCTCGGGATCACAGCAGCAGAAACTGCAGCAGTGGTCAGAAAGAGCGGCCAGCTCAGCTGGTGAAACACAGCAAGAGGAAACTGGGGCAGGAAAGACTAATGGGTCACACATAGGCCGCACAGAGCACAGCGCCCCCTGAGCAGCAGAGTTGTCTGAGTCTCCATAGGTCTGTGTTTGCAGTGTTTGTCAGTCCTGTGAATGAGGTTAGTGGCTTTCCTCCTACGCTCATACCCACAGGGTTCTGACAGAACCAGTTCCTCTTTGATCCTTCACCAAATCAGTTTTTCTTGTTTCCTCAAAAATTTTTTGTTCCTTAAAACAACTTTGTTTTGTTTGCGTTATATTTAGTCATAGCCTTGGGAGGATTGTTGTAATTATCCTTAATGTATTGGCTGCTTAGTTCAGTGCTAGCTTACTTAGTTTGCACTGTTTTTGGAGTGTGGGGAGGATTATTCCATCTTAGACAAAGTCATAAAATATTGAATTATCTTACTTAGGGAATGTTTTGACTTGCATGTGATTTTTGAAGGATAAAGTGTGTGCATGTGTATGTGTGTGTTATGGCAGCGACTGTAGAATGAGCATCCAGTTGCGTTCACTTTTCTTCTGGCGTCTGGATCATCGTGGTGTCCTCTTGTATTTGTCAAGATGAGACGCGTTGAGAAGAAAACCTAATTACATATGTCAGTGCTTCTTAACCTTTTTGGGAGAGGGCGCAGACTGTTTAAGAATGTCTTTAGAACTGTGGGCTAGAGCCAGAATATCAGCACATGTACTGTAGAAGTGTGTACTGAGGGTTCTCGCAGTCTCCATGGACGAGCTAGGAAGTCGTGCGTTTTTCTTGTGTGATCTTCATCCTGTACATGCTGAATACGTATTGAAAAGTGTTTCAGAAGCCGCCTGTGATTTTTATGTCTGGAATGCACAGGGCCTCAAGATCTACATTGCTAGTACATGGCCTTGGGTGTTCAGTTGCACCTAGGGGTCATGTTCGCCTCTTTGGGGAGAATAGTTTAAAATAAGAGCTTGCATGCTTCTGTCTGGAAGCCTTGGACTTCTGTTTAAACTTTCCTCAGTTTGCATAGTTTTTATTTGTAAAAAGTTGTTTCCATGAGTTAAACCTTACATGTGTGTCTCCATTTCTTTTGTGTTGGGTGTTTTTTACTTCTTAGTTGCCAGCTTGCCGCCCTTAAGTGTTTCACAGTTCCACAGGGTGTCATTGTCTCAAGTAGACAGTTGTGTTGCCTCTGCTGTCCCAGCAGGTGGACTGGTGTTAACTGTTGGAGCAGCGTGGACAGAATGGTACTCCTGGGTTCAGATGCCGCCATGCAGGCATAGTTATATTCTGAACCATCAAAATCCTATTGGAGGATAACGGAGCTGCAGACCTCCTTTTGTGTGGTGATGTCATCACTGGCATGTCACTCTCGCATTTGTGATGCACTTTGGTACAGCTGTTAGAAAGTGTAATACATACAGTTATGCATAGTATATAATACTTGAAAATGAGAATAAACATGTTTCTGGCTAGTGTGTTTGCTGTGCCTTTACTGGTGTGCGTATGTGTGTGTGTGTGGCTATACTTATATGAACAGTATGCTGCTTTTGCACCAAGGTTGAATTGTAATAGGCATATATATCCCTCACCTGTGTGCTGAGATTGCTGAGCATCAGGCCATGTCTGTCCAGTGCCTCGATAACATTTGCACAGTGACACAGTTATCTAGTGCTGGACCTGCTGGGATGTACCGCCAGTGTTGAAGAAATGCATGACTAGAGATGAGAAGAAAAATCAAAAGTAGTGTCAGGCAGCTGCATGGCTGTGTTCCTGTCTGCTGGAGCACAGTGCTAGGCTGTGTGTGTCTGTCTGCTGGAGCACAGTGCTAGGCTGTGTGTGTCTGTCTGCTGGAGCACAGTGCTAGCTGTGTGTGTCTGTCTGCTGGAGCACAGTGCTAGGCTGTGTGTGTCTGTCTGGAGCACAGTGCTAGACTGTATGTGTCTGTCTGCTGGAGCACAGTACTGGGCTGGATCCCTTGGAGACGGTTCACAACTTCTCTTTCCCATGCATGCCCTCATTTTACATTGGGATGAGACATAGAATGTCTGCCCTGGGACTGCCCTAAGTGCCCTGGATTTCCCTGCCCATCTTGCTGCAGTGTGTCCTGGCCCGTTTCAGCCTCTAGAGGAGGAGCTGTGCTTTCTTGGGCCTCAGGCCCTTGACACCTGCTGCTCTTGGTCTCAGAACTCTCCAGACCCCAGCTCCTTCTGCTCAGAGCTTTGTAGTCTCCACTGAAATACTCTTTGGAGAAGCTTTTGTTTTCCTCCCAGTCCTCTGAGCCTTGGTCTCTGGCAGCGTCTTTGTCCTGGCAGTCTGTTCTCTATGCCTTGGTTGCATAAGTCCCAACTATATTCTAAACTCTTGGGTGTGTAGTTTACATGCAGTGGGTGGATTTGTTGTTGTATTGTTTTTGTTTTGGAGACAGGGTGTCACTATGTAACCTTTCCTGGCCTGGAACTCTATGTAGACCAGGCTGGTCTCACATTGACAGAGATCCCCCTGCCTCTTCCTCCCAAATTGCTAAGACTAAAGGTGTGTACATGCTTCTCTACTAGCTTTGTCTTGAAGTCCTAGAAAGAGCAGCTATTCTGTTCGGAACTGTATTTTCCCAACTCAAGTTCTGTTCAGTTAGATCGGTGCTGAACCCAGTGAGTCCAATATTGCCCCAAAGAGCTGACCCATAATTGGACACTATGCACACACTGCGGGTGTGCAACAGTGTGTGCTTTACCTGCAGACAAGTGACAAAACAGAAATGAGTAACAGAAAATAACGTCTTAAGAATTTTAACACCTAGCTTATCTCATAAAACACCCTAACTTTAGCTGAAAAGGGCTAATGTTAATTCAGATTTTGGAAAGCTTGTTTTCCCTTCCTTCTCAGGGCTAGATTTTCCTCTGAGGTATAAACACACAAGCTGGAATGCGCTGAGCTACGCCACCGCTTCCTTAAAGGTGCTGTGCATTTGTGCAGAGTTCTTGGTGGGAAGGTGCGCTCTATCTGAGGGAGAGCGGCTAGTCAGTCTTAGACCTTTGATCAGTAGGCCAGGCAAAATCTCAGTTTTCCTCTTTCTTACGGTCTAGTCAGTGTTGGGTCTCCACCTGGCCTTAGTCTACTGCCTTACCCCTGTTGGTGCGGGAGTCAGTGTGGGCAGACACTTTCCAGAGCATGAGCCCTCACACTGGCCAGGCCGTTAGCCCTGTGAGCTTTGGGCGAGATCTCCGTCCTTCTCCCCCCTTCCTGTGATGTTTCTCTAGCCAGTGGCCCTCAAACCACAGTCTGTGGTGGAAGTGACCTGGCATATCTGCCCCTGGGAGAACAGAAGCACCTAGTGACTCTGGTGCAGGGCAGCCATGGGCGAGACCTTGGCATTTGGATTGGTCCACAACTGCAGTTCTGCCGAGACACAAGTTAGCAGCCCATCCTGATGCCCTCAGATTTCTTCTAAAACTGCCAGGGTCCTTGGGACTACCCAGAAGGTGGAGCTTCAGCTAGGGTCTGGAAAAGGTTCTGCTGTGAGCACATCAAATAATCACCTTGAATTGGCTGTCTGAGCAAAGGGTCTTTCCTTAAAGTGGCCCTGAAGGGTCTGGTAAAGATTAAACCCAGTTATGGGTGGCATTTGGCAGACTGCCTAGCAGAGGGCCAGTACTCACTGTTTAATGACAGCAATTACACTGGCCTAATAAAAATCATTCTTTTTGTGTAACCAATTACAGAGCTGATTAAAAACACAGATATGAAGTCTGTTTATTGCTTTTAACCATTGGCTTAATTTTGGGTCTTCCTAGGTCTGCCTCTTCCACTGGGGTGAACGATAGATAACTGTGTTTCTCAGTCTCTATCCTATTAGTGAGTTTTTGCTGTATCCTTATGCTATTGTTTACCCTTTAAAAATAATTTTCCTGTAGGAATTACATTGTTTATAAAGGGAATCGAGCGTTTGGTTATGGCGATGGTAAATAGAGAGCTGGAATAGTAAGTAGCCCAGACACTTTGTAGCAGCCCCCTGCCATCCTTTGCATCACGAAGAGCTGTGCACTGGTCTCTAAGACTGCCTCAGAGCTGTTGAGGAGTCTGAGTTGCCTCTGCACTCAGCTCCCGGAGAAGTGGGAACCCTGGGAGGATGGAAGAGTAGAGCTTGGCATTTAGATAGGAATTCAACACACAAGAATGACTAAATAGTAGGGGTTGTGAGTGGGACCGGGTATACAGGCATCACAGCCCACACCTCCTAGTTGTAATTCTTTGGGGGCACACCAAACTCTGTCATTTAGCAGTAAAGGTGGGGTTCTGATGCATTGCTTTTCTCCTCTGGCAGCATGCAAAGTAACTTCCAGCACCATGCAGACTATTTAATGAGCGGGGGGGGGGGGGGGGGGACACGACTTCCAGTTGAGCAACAGCTCGATTTATCCATGTTTGATGAATGAGTAAGTGGTGTTTTCAACAATAAGGCCTTACCATCAAGTTGTGGAAAGTAACCAGTGACCTTGGCAGTAGCCTGTGATTTTGCGGGGTGGAGTGGGGTATTGTCTGTGGAGTCCCTTAGGCCGTCACTCAGCAAACTGTGACTCATTGCTGGCACTGTGGGTTTGCTTGTCATCCTGCGTTATTTAGTTGGGGCATTGTCTCCTCTAACATGGTGATTCCAGTTTAATTCCTTTCATATATGTGTTCAGAGAATTTCTACAGTAATAGGTTTTAGTTGTTGTTTTGTTTTTGGTGTTTCAAGACAGAGTTTCTCTGTGTAGTCCTGGCTGTTCTGGAACTTACTCTGTAGACCAGGATGGCCTTGAACTCAGAGAGCCATCTGCCTCTGCCTCTGAGATTAAAGGCAATTAAAGGCACGCACGTCACAGCCCAGCCAGACTATAATATTTCAAGTGCCTGTAGTGCTGATCATCCCATCCCATAGTCCTCCTTTATCTTGCCCTTCTGTCTCCCTTCCCCAAACTGGCATTTGCAAATGGATGAGAAATTCCTTACGAAAAAAAGAAGAAAAAAGCAAAGAAAAAGAAATGACCACACTGTCCCATTTCCCCCAGTAACAGGAATCTGTTTTGCTACTAAGCCATACAGAATAGGCAAATGGGAGGGAGAGGAGCTTCACCCAGGTGAGCTACCGTGGGCTAGTGAATTAGAGGCCACTTAATTCCAAAGGATGCACAGCAGAGCTTTGAGTGAAGATACGAATCCATGGGCTTTTGCAGAACCCCAGACGCTCCTGAACTCACCTCACGCAGCTGCTGTCACCCAGGCTCCTGAGCTCACCTCACACAGCTGATGTCACCCAGGCTCCTGAGCTCACCTCACACAGCTGATGTCACACAGGCTCCTGAGCTCACCTCACACAGCTGATGTCACACGGGCTCCTGAGCTCACCTCACACAGCTGATGTCACACGGGCTCCTGAACTCACCTCACACAGCTGATCTCACACGGGCTCCTGAACTCACCTCACACAGTTGTATGTCACCCAGGCTCCATTGCAGTTTGCATTGTGTGTCACAGCAGAACTATTTAATCCCAAGGTCTTTGAAGTTGTGTCTTGTTTTCTTTCTCTACATTTTTCATTAAGAGACTCCAAATCCCTTGGACCGAGTTCCAGATGTACTTTTCGGTACTGGATCCTAGTGTAAAGTGAATGGTATTGGACAGGGTTTTTGTTAGAGAGAAGTGTTGATTTATGTGCTGTCAGAAGTTGTCCTGGAAAGACATCTCACATTTGTAGGATTTTAGGCACAAATAAGGCAAACACTTCAGGATGAGTCCTGTGGGCCTTGCGCTGCTCTCCGATTCCCAATGCCTGGTATCCATGTAAGTAAACACTGCAGCGGTCGGCCGCCACATTAGCTCACCTCACGTGTGCTGCTGAGAGTGGGGCTGCGATGCTTGCGGTTGCTGAACTGGAGTGGTGCGAGCTCTTCTGAACACAGCGCTGGTTCATTTCCCTGCTGTCTGTGTCCACCTAGTTAAAGAAAACAGTAAGCTCGCTTGATACCCTGCCTCTTAAATATCACTTCTAAGCCACAGCTCCTAAAATGAGTCGTCTCTCTTTGGCTGCCTTAAATCCAGTACTGACTTCCAGCAAATTGTTTATGAAATGTATATTAAATTATTCCTAATAAAACTGCTTTCTTCATAGTGCTCCCTAAGCATAGTTCTTGAAGTTTGGTAACTCTGAAAAACTTCAGCTCTCGTTCCTTTCCTGTGCCGACTTCTAGCCTTGGGCCTGCAACATGGGAGTTAGACGTCTCCAGGTGGTCCTGAGCCCTCTTGTAATTCCCTCTGCTGTCATCAGCTCGGATTGCTCCTGTGCAGCATCTTCTGTCTGCCCTGACGGGCTGCTGTTATCCCCAAAGTTTTTATGCCTCAGGGCTAGTGTTTGTCTTTGCACGCCCTGTCACTCACTTACAATCTGCCCCCCTTGACTTTTCTTTTTGTGACATTTTCCATTTTGTGAACTTTGATAGGATGGCAGAAATCATGGATTTTGGTTTTGGGGTGTTAGACTTTTTTTACTCCTTTAAACAATGTTCTGTTTTGTTCTGATATGTCGTTAAATTGCTGAGTTACTTGGATGGAATGTAAACTAGAACATTTCTGATGGGGTGAACACTGTCTCAACCAGTTTAAATGCATGTTAAGAAAGTACAGTGGTGTAGCTTCACTGTCGGAAAGTAGCCTCTGGCTGGCGCTCCTAGTGTCTTTCTGGGCTGTCTAAGGAGGAAGGGTCTAAGGTCAGCTAGGATATGCTGTTTATGACAGTGCTCACCTACACTGCAGTGTGGCTCTTTAGTGTTTGTCTGTAGAGTAATTATGTATCACTCGTCCATGTCACACCCCCGAGATCTTCCACCTGCACCATGCTGCTGTGGAGAAAAGGGAGCTGCTTGTATTCTACTGAGCCCCCCCCCCCATTACCTCATCATCCAACACATTGGCTTTACTCCTCTTAAGGACAGTCTGAGGATTTTCTCAGAAGAGAGGTGTTGAGTAGTCCGTCTCAGATCCACACAGTACACAGCAGCACAGCCAGCGTTTGAATGTCGGTCCATGCCTAGGTCCACAGATCCCACACTGACAGTGATTCTAGAGCCATTTAAAAATATTTTTATCACTTTGAGAGAACGTTTTCATCTTCTCCCACATCCACCTCCCATCTCATACCCCCTCAACTCTGTGTCCTCATTTCTTACCCACCAAGTCCTAGTTCTGCTGTTTGTATGTTTTTAGGTGTGAGACCGTCTCTTGGAGTGTGTTAGACCTACTAGAGTCACACCCTTGGTGAAACCGGATTCTTCCTCCCCCAGCAGACTTCTGTTACCAGTAGCTCCTCAGCTAGGGGTAGGACTTCATGTCCACTTCCACTCTCCGTGCTGGGATTTTGTCTGGCTGAAGCCTGTACAGGTCTTTGCACTGTGAGTTCGTATGTGCGACTGCCCTGTTGTGTTTAGAATGGTTTCCATCCCCCACCTCTGGCTCTTACTTTCTGCTCCCTCTTTCACCAAGGAAGGACATGCTCTAGATGTCTCCTGTTGGGCTGAGCACCCCCAGTCACTTAACATCTTGACCAACTGTGGGTCTCAGTGTTAACCACACTCTACTGTGTGGGTTGACAGATGCACTAACAGATGTGTCCAGGGAGAAATCACTAGGAGTTAATTCTGTGTTGATACTGTGTCCCTTTAGCAGAGTATTCATCCTAGAGTCTTTCCTAAGACTTATGACCTCTCTAGCCACAGGTCCTCAAACTGGTGCCAGGTATGGGTTCCATCTTGTGGGTCAGGCCTTTAATTCAGTCAGAAAGTAGTTGATTCCTTCCGTGCCATTTGTGCCACTATTGTCCCAGCGGGCATATCTTGGCACACTGGTCATTATGGTAGGTCACAGAGTTCACAGCAGGCGAGGATTGATGACTGCTGTTCTCCAGTAGCAAATATCGCACCATTCAGTACTGTGAAAACTAGCCAGTAAGGATGAGCTTCTAGGCCAATTGCAGCTCGATAGCTCCATGTTCTATGGCTCAATAAGGTCTTACTGTCAAGTTTGGAAGGTAAGCAAGAGCAGTCTCAGTAGTCTGTGGGGCCTCACTGCCCAACAACTCCGGTAGAGGTAGCCTGTTCTTGTCATTGGCCTCTTTATCTGCTAGTGTGTGATGTGCTGTCTAGGGGGGCCTTGTTGCTCCATTCAGAGTGACTGCATTGAAGTTCTTTTTAGGTTGTAAATGTTCATATTCTAGGAAGCTTCCACAGTAGTATGAAGCACGATTAGTAAACATCAGAGAGAGAAATTGGGGTTCAACCTGAAGACCTGAAAAGCAAAGCACCCAACCACTGACTCTTACCTCGACTTTAGTCCAAAATGGTGATCCTGCCTCCGGGAATCTCAGAATGAGACTGTGCATTGAGAGCTATTTCTTCCCATTTTATAATCCTCTTTAGGATTGGGATTAAAGGTGTGCACCACTGTGATTAAAGGTATGCACCGCCTGGTTTCTATGGCAACGAGTGTGGCTACTGGGATTAGAGGTGTGTGTCACAACCGCCAGGCTGTAAGGCTGACCAGTGGGGCTGTTTTACTTTCTGATCTTCAGGCAAGCTTTATTTATTAAAACACAGTTGAGATGCCACTTCAGTAGTAGTTTTTCAGAAGGTTGTGAGCCACCATGTGGGTGCTGGGAACTGAACCCAGGTCCTTTGCCAGACAAGGCTCTTAACTGCCAAGCCATCTCCAGCCCAACATCCCTTTAGCTTGAGAGGAGTCCTTCTGTGAAACTCAGGCTGGCCTTGAACTTAGATCTGTGTGTGCCTCTACCTCCCAGAGCTGGGACTCTGCTGTTAAACCACCACACCTGGCACACCGTGTAGTTGAGTTTTGTGTTGTGCGTGTGTATATATATCTGCTGGCACATGCGCGTACTGACAGAGATAAATTGACATGATATCTCCCTTGGCTGCTTTTTACTTTATATTTTTATTTTTATTTATTTTACTTTATATTTTTAGACGTAGCCTCTTGCTAAGCCTGGAGCTCACCCTTTCTGCTAGACTACCTGCCCCGTGATTTCCCACGGCTCAGCTGCTCCCGTGCGGGGCCTATAGGCACATGCCTCCGCGCCACACTTTCACATGGGTGCTGGCTGGGGTTCTGGACTCGGGTCCTCTCACTTGTGCAGCAAGCACTTCACCTGCTAAGCCAGCCACTCAACCCAAAATTTCTATTTTTCAGAAGATAGCCTTTGTTTTGATTTTGCTAGTTTATTAATAATGATGTCACACATCTTGAGCGTTTGTTTTTTTTTTTTTTCTCATATCCTTGTGATTTTTGGATTAGCATTGGTTTTATGTTGAGACATTAGTTACCAGAAAGAAGACTGTACTGGACACAGTTTTGGGGTTGTGTTTAGGTGTATATGAAGCTTATTTCATAGACAGTATTCAGAATGAGATGGGCAGTTGTGATGTACATGTGGGAAACGTTAATTCCTGGTATGCCCATTTTGAGGTTTTAGAATTAGATATGCTCTCACTTGTTGTAACTGGATTTTAACTGTGTGAGTTTCATAGAAAAGGAAATTTATCAAAATAGCCATGCTGCCTGAGAATTGGCTGGCTGGAGGCCGGCAGGCACTGTTTTCAGAAAACAAGCCGCAGAAGCTCTCCTGTCTGGGGCTGCCTCCTCCCACTGCACCTGCCTGAGGTTTGTGCTTTTTACCCTGACGCTCAGTTTTATTTCTCTTTGTTCGAGACTTAAAGATTTTTTTAAATTATGTACTTATTCTTTGGGAATGTCATACAGTATTTTTGACAAATTAAAAGATGGATAGCAAGAGTTTCTGTCGTAACTCTCTTTAGGTGGCTCAATGGTGGTAGTGGGATTTTCTGGACGCTGCACTGTGCGTCCCATGTGGGCCGTGGAAATGCTCCTGCACAGTCTGTGCCCTTCGGGAAGAGCCGGGTGAGGCTCTGGAATCCAGGGCGGGCCTGTGCTTGCCAGAGCTGGGACACAGGCCTATTTTTAGCTCTGTCTGATTTGTAACTTCCAGTCTTTCACTGTTTTCTCTTTAATTTGTAGTTTTTGGTTTGAAACTCAGAAAGGGTTGGGAAACAGCATGCTAAGTGTGCCCACGTTGCACCTGACAGTTCACGCTAAGTGTGGCCCCAGGCACTGTCATTGCTCCCTTGCAGTGGAAGGAAGAGTTTCCACGGTGGAAACTGAAGGATTGCGAAGCTGCAGAGATGCAGGTGGAGAAGTTCTGCAGTGTTCTTGCCATGCACCGCGCCCCCTTGTCTGCGCTCTGTGAGCTATTACCCAGTTCGCGAGCTTCGGGCAAGGGGCCGGAGGTTGACAGTACAGACGCAGAGACAGACTGACACATGCAGAGACAGACTGACACACGCAGAGACAGACTGACACACGCAGAGACAGACTGACACACGCAGAGACAGACCGACACACGCAGAGACAGACCGACACACGCAGAGACAGACTGACACATGCAGAGACAGACTGACACATGCAGAGACAGACTGACACACGCAGAGACAGACTGACACACGCAGAGACAGACCGACACACAGACCTCCCAACACTGGTTCAGAAAGCCCCTCTTTATTAACACCATGGAGGCTTAAATACACTGCAGTCAATGGCCAACAGGTGATAATCCCATCCTTTGATCCTCTAACTAGGCACAGCTTCTAGTAACTTCAATTAGAAGGTTCTAGCAGGGTAGAGCATCTGAAGGCCAGGACTCATTAATCCCAACATCCAACTGAAGGCCAGGACTTAATTGGTCCCAACAGTTCTCAAAGCTGCGAATGCAGCCCCTGTGCCGCTAACACTCGCTCTTTATTGCTTCTCCTAGGCCAGAGTGCATGTTGGGAGAGTCAGCTTGCAAGAGTCTGGAATCTGACCCAGAGGACTTTTCTGATGAGGCGAATACAGAAAACCTCTACAGCACCTCACCTCCGAGCACGCCCCGGCAGATGAAGCGCCTGTCAACCAAACACCAGAGGAACAGCCTGGGGAGGCCCGCCAGCCGCTCCAATTTGAAAGGTGAGCCTGTGACTTAAAGGTGCCTGTGCAAGGGCGTGTCAGGTGCAGTGCCTCACCTTTATGTGACTGTATTGATTGACAAGTCTTTTTGACAGTATTAATGACTCCTTTGTTTTAAATTTTACCTCAGTGTTGGCGATAGGATTTGTAATTTGAATTACTGGCACTAGCTGTGTTGCTAGTGGAGGGACAGTGATTATCCAGTGGAGGAAGCTTTGTCCCGGGCTGTGGTTGACGTCAGTGACAGTGAAGGAGGCTGGTTGTTTGCCAGCCTGCACACCCAAGGTGGCTACATACTACGGCAATGGCCTGCAGTTACTCTTTGTCTCTTGCCTGGGCTTTCTGAGTTCTTCTCTCCAGCAATTGTGCATGGGGGATCTGAGAGGCGACAGCCAGGCTGGAACTAACCAAAGCCTCTCTCTGTCTTCTGCCAGTGACACAGTGTGTAGGGCTCTTGCTTGCTGTCTTAGTTAGGGTATCTATTGCTGTGAAAAGGCACTATGGCTAACTCTTTTTTTTTTTTTTTTTTTTTTTTGGTTTTTCGAGACAGGGTTTCTCTGTGGCTTTGGAGCCTGTCCTGGAACTAGCTCTGTAGACCAGGCTGGTCTCGAACTCACAGAGATCTGCCTGCCTCTGCCTCCCGAGTGCTGGGATTAAAGGCGTGCGCCACCACTGCCCGGCTGGCTAACTCTTATAAAGGAAAACATCTGATTGGGGCTGGCTTACAGTTCAGAGGTTTAGTCCATTGTCATCATGGTGGGGCATGGCAACATGCAGGCAGACATGGTGCCGGAGAAAGAGCTGAGAGTTCTACATTTTGATCCGTAGGCAACAGGAAGTGAACTGTGACACTGGGTGTGGCTAAAGCATATATGAGACCTCAAAGTCCACCCCCCACAATGACACACTTCCTCTAATAAGGCCACACCTATTCCAACAATGCCATACCTTCTAATAGTGCTACTTCCTATGGGAACCATTTTCTTTCAAACCACTACACTTGCTAAGCAACTGCTAGTTGGGGGACCCCAAATCCAGAAGCCATAGAGGGAACCTAGGTGGTATCCAAGGTCCAGGTGCCATGGAGGCAACCTAGCTGGTACCCCAGATCCGGGACTCGTAGAGGAAACTGGATGGTACCTCATATCTGGGACCGTGGAGGAAACATAGATGGTACCACTGAGGGAATATAGATAGCACCCCAGATCTGGGGTCCACTGAAGGAACCTGTTCTTTCCCTTCCTGTTTGTGTAGGCTCTCAGAGCCCAGCTATGTCCTGTCCTAGAAGCTGACAGCATGGCTCTGTCTTCTTAACTTCCTCTGACTCATCCTAACTGTCCTTCCCCAAGGTGGGTGAGTGGACCTTTGCCAAGATGCCCTCAGTGTGCTCTGCTTAGGGCCTACCAGCCCAGTTACTGAAACCTCGGGGTTTTACAGTTTCAGTCCAGCAAACCGCTTTTCTCAACTTGGATCCCATGGCTTCTTGAAACCTCTCGTGTTGCCCGAGATTTGGATCCACTTTCACCTCGGCTGAGGGTTTCCTCCCTTTGACCTCTGGGCCATTTCTTCTCTCCTTGTCCTTGGTTTTTTCTTTTCCTTGTTCAGTTCCCATCTCTGCCTCCCAAGTGCTGGGGTTAAATATGTGCCAGCCCCGTGCAATGATTTTCTTACAAATAGTTAATTTTAAACTTTGTTTTAGAATATTTATTTACAGTAGAATTTTGATATAGCTATAGTTTAGACACTAATAACTGTATTAAGCATGTGACCTTGAGTATCTATCTCTGTCCATTTTCCTGGAGGAATCTCTCACTTGCCCCCTGAGGTTTCTGGCCTAAAACATAAGTGTCAGAGACAGGACACCCCCTGAGTCTGCCATTCAGCCAGCATTTGCTGGGTGCTGGGCCAGCTGTCACGGTATGTCCTCTCCTCATTGTTTGGCGGGCCAGGTTGAACATCTAGGAAACTGAGACTTGGGGGTTAAAGCAATCAGTTTGGACCTTATCTCCAGACGTGCGACAGGTTGGGCGTATGTCACTGCTCCCCGCTCCTGTCCTTCTGCTGTATAGAGAACGGATGGAAAAGGGCAACCTTCACTTTCCCTCCTCAATCGCTTTGAATTATGTTTCTTAAATAATACAGTTTGAGGGATGGAAGGGGTCTTAGTCACTCACATGTCCTCTGGAGGTGCTTCAAGTGAAGCAGCTAACTCTTGGGTTGTCACAGTTGTCTAGTCCAGGAACATGGGGACCTTTGTGACTTCTCTTTCTTAGTGCAAAGGATTGCAGATTGGTTGTGAAGCTTAGACACGCAAACAGAAAAATCACTGGCACTGTTGGAAAAAAATGAGCCCTTTGAGCGCATAGGCCTACTGTCTGCTTGAGTCTTTTAACTGCGTTTACTGTTGACAGCGGGCTTCTGTGCTTACTGCTTTGAGCGGCCTATGCCTCCTAGTGACCTGTGCTCCTGGCTCCTGGGTGTGCAGTGTTCTCATGGATGTGGTAGAGAGTAGCTACACATGTGCTGTCCCGTGAATTTTCTGTTGTCAGATTTTGTTCATAAATGCCAAGAACAGATGGATGAGGCACCCAGCTGGGGCAAGTGATCCTTTAATAACCTAACCGTGGCATTTGCCATGGAACTCATTCGCCCTCAGAACTTAGATGTGTCGTGTGCTGCACACGCGTCCAAACACAGGTGTGTGCTGCACATGCTTCCAAACATAGTAGCTGTGTTGTGTGGTGCACACGTGTCCAAACACAGGAGCTGTGTCGTGTGCTGCACACACGTCCAAACATAGTAGCTGTGTCGTGTGCTGCACACACGTCCAAACATAGTAGCTGTGTCGTGTGCTGCACACACATCCAAACATAGTAGCTGTGTCGTGTGGTACACACGTGTCCAAACACGGTCGCTGTGTTGTGTGGTGCACATGCATCCAAAACAGGTGCCGATATGCCTGGACTCCCTTCTGGCTCAGGGACATTCTGGGTGTGCAACCTACTGGGTGTCATTCCCTTACCTGTGAACTTGTTTTTTACAGTGTGTTGGGGTTATGTGATAACTGTCATTATTATTACTTTAAACTAAAATTTTTCCTCAACACTTTCTTTTCTCTTTGCCTTAAATCTTAAAGATTATATTCTTACATTTCTTTTTATCTTCTTATTAATTAGCAGCCACATGAAGACTTCGGTTGGCTGCTTGTGGTCACATGGCTATTTTGCCTGCATCTTTCTTCCTAGACATGTACCCTTTTTCACTGTGGCTACTGTAGCTGTTGTTGCTGTTTAGTCTTTCCCTTCTCCCCCTTTTGTTTTTTCTTCTGTCTGTCCATGTTTCTCCTTCATTCTTTCCATTGACTCCACAGACACATCCTCTCATAGATGATGGGTAAGACATGTTCCCATGTCTTGCAGGGAACCTACAGCTCAGCCAGCACAGGATGGGCATTGAGAAGACCCGGTAGTCCCAGCTCCTGCAGGGAACCCACAACTCAGAGGCGCAGCCTAGTGTGGTCAGGTGCATGAGGTCACCAAGGGTGCACAGGAGGGGCTTTGAGAAGACCCCCTGGACCACTTCCGGAACCAGTGATCCTTGTGCTGTGACCAGGCTGAGTCAGGGGAGCACGTTTTCAGACCAGCGCCTGAGTCATCACTGTCTGTTGGTCCCTCAGTGATTGAGAGCTCCGTAGAACTATCAGCTTGGTCAAATTTCTTTCCAGAGCTTTCTGAGGTCTGGACTGGAGCATTAGTCCTGCTTCCCAGTGGCTCTTTGAGTCACACTGTTAACTTCAGGGCTCACCTTTTGAACAGTAAGTCCCTGATGAGATTTCCGTTATTCTGGTTATCTATTGCTCTTTATAAACCACCTTGAAACTCTGGCTGACAGTGTATCTATTCACTGCTCATAATTCTGTCATGCAGGTGTTTAGGCAAAGTAGACGGTTATCTGCCCATGGTGTTTGCAGCCTTGGCTAGAGTGGTTCCATTGGCTGGATATATGGCGTGGCTTGGCTAGGGCCCCGACTGAGCCCTTAACCCTTCTCTGTGTGGTACCCGCTGTGTCTCAGATGTCCCGGGTGGCTCCCTTGCTTTCATGGCTGCATCTGAGCTGAGATGGCACTACCAGGCGAGGGCTGGCAGACGCTTTTTTGTCCCTGTGGTAGTCTACAAGGCTAGCATGGATGTGAGCAGGGTGGCCTAGTCCCTGAGGAGGTGAACCTGTCCCAAGCATGAGGTTTCTCTCAGCAAGGTTTTGAGAGTCTAGTATAGAGGTTCTGAGGCTTCCTGAGATTTGACCTTGCAAGTCTTGACACATCCCTTCTACTGCACTTCCTTGTGTGCAGTGCCAGCCACATGCTTTGGGAGGGGCTTCACAGGGCCCCAGGAACCAGAGGTTGGTTCATTGGCTGTCGTAGACCAGCCCTGCAGGCCTGCCCCGAAAGCTCTGGGGAATTGGCATGCTGTCCTGTTGTCTTTTGTGTACTCTGGCACTTCTTCCTCCAATGCTAGAAAAGTGGGAGTGTAAGTCCCAGAGAGTCACTGAGAGCAGAGCTCAGATGGGGTGTGTCGCTACCAGGGCCGTCTCTAACTTTTGCAGTGGAAGTCATTGTTATAGATGTGATTTTAAGGTATTATTTCAGGCTCAGAGTGAGGCAACTTATGGTGTAGGCTTGTGTTTTAGGATTTCTAAGTTCAGATTCTGAAGATCTGTAGCACTCTGGTGCATATGTTGGTTCTTACTGAAATTATGTGGTGGAATCACAATAGTGCTGATTTTCTATGGATTTCTATTAGTAATGTGTTGGAATGGTAAACTCAAGCAGTGACATCACAGGTGAGACACTGATACTGGGAAGAGCTCTGCATCCTAGCGGGCTAGCTCTGCATCCTAGTGAACTCTGCATCCCAGCAGGTGAGCTCTGCTTCCTAGTGAACTCTGCTTCCTAGCGGGTGAGCTCTGCATCCTCGCAGGTGTTCTGCTTTGTAAAGCTGCACTGTCACCGGGCTTTAGAACTTAGTTGTTAGAGCATGCCGTTTGTGGGTGAAGCCTACCAGCACATTTAAACTCATGCTTTCTCTGGAACCATTTTCTTTATGGACTTTCTCTCATATTTTCCTACAAGCACTCCTGTTGGAGAAACATCTCATCTGTGTCTTTGTACACGTGTGGAGTTATTAGTGGTAGGTCTGCTGTATTGGAAAGTGTGTGTTTAAAGTTGGTAGGTCATTCCTCAGTAGGTCTATTTTCTTGTTTTACTCTTACAGTGTATGCAAGCCTTGTTTGTTTGTATTTTCTGTATTATTAATGTTTTGGGTTTCTGCTAGCCTGCTTTAGCTGTTTATGTTTTCCTGTTTTTAAAAATATGTGTTCCTAAGGGGAAATGATGGTTGTAGTTAAATATATAAAGGTAGTGTAAAATTTATTAGAAAAGGAGGTCAAGTATAAATACAATGTGTAGACATAGTGTGTATCTAAGCACACGAAAGTGTGCGCACCAGCAGTGTTAAGCAGGGTGTTTGAGGAAGCGCAACTTTGAGCAAAATGCAAGGAGCAAGGGCCAAGTTGCCTACATTGTGGTCTCTGTGTCACTGTCATGGTGACTCCGGAGCCCTAGAGAATGAATGGGCCTCTTATTGGTAATTGTGAACTTTTTTGGACAGTCTGTAAGTTTCCTTCAGATTCTCCAATGCAGCTTGTCATTCACAAAAGGTTAAGAAGCACTGGCCTGGGCTGCAGAGATGGCTCAGTGGTTCAGAGTGCTTGTGGTTCTTCTGGAAGATGGGAGTTCAGCTCCCAGCACCACATTAAACAAGCTGTCTTTAACCCTCTGGAGATGTGATACCCCCTTCTGGGCTCTTCAAGCACATGCACACACGCGGCATACACATGTATAACATATAAATAGAAGAATAATAAATCTTTTTAAAAATGAAGTACCGACCTAGAGTTTGTCACACACCTGAGAAATTTCTCTTCTCAGAATGGCTCGTCCCATGTATAAAGGTGTTGGGTAGGCGGCTAACTCGTACCCATTGCTGTAGCTACAGTCTCTCTTGATGTTGACCTGGGACAGACCACTCACAGCTCCAGCCATGTATGGGAGTTTTTCAAAACACTGACTTAGAAAGCTTACAGTGAGGGTGTTAGTGTGATTCCAGCTGTGGGGACATGCTGCCTGTGACACCGTGGTTGCTGCCTCATCTGTAAATTCCTATTTAATTTACTTAAACTATGAAATGAATCTTCTTTCTTCTGTTGGTTGTAAAGGAAGCTAAGGATAAAGTGGTTTGACTGTCTTTTTCTTAAGAAGTAACATACACTTGGCTGATCATTGTTCAAACCTTATCAAAATCTTAACTGTTAAAGTACAGTCAAGATTGCCATTATCCAAAGTATGATTACTTATTTATTTATGTACTTTTTGGAGGCAGAGTCTCACCATATAGCCCTGGCTGAATTGAAACTCACTAAATAGACCAAGCTGGCCTTGAACTCACAGAACTCTGCCTGCCACTGCCTCCTGAGTGCTGGAACTAAAGGTGTGCATCAGCCTCATAGCTCTTAAATATCCCTGTTCAGAGGCTCTGTCTATGCTGGAGTTTTGTTGATTTCAGAAGATTTAGTATCAACAGAAAACTGAGCAAACAACCCTGTGTGTTAGCAGTGAGCCCTGGGTGGTTCTAAAGGCTCCTTGGGTTGTCAATGGGGAGTACAAACATGCAGCTTCGAGGGTGGCTTCTGTGTCTAGAGCCTGGGTGTTCCCAGATCTCTCTGAGCTGCTGGATTCCCTGTGATGTGGGGGGCCTGTCTGACCATCGGCTTTTAGAGAGTATGTCTGTTTACACCATCAACAATAAATACATCATTTGAAGAGCAGAGTGTGCAGACTGATGAGCTAACCCCTGTCTTGGCTAAGTTTGCTTTCTGTTTGAATTTTACTGTAATATGTGAGTTTCTAATACACACACACACACACACACGTTTAAAAACCAACTTGTCTTTTCCTTTGGGGAGAACCAGTTGTCTGTCCCATCTTGCCCCGTTACCTGTCTGTTTTCTGTCTCGTCACACACTGTAGATCCGAGTGTTAAGCCACTGCTCTCTGTAAATGCACATTCCACACAGTTGTGTAAAAACACATACTGCATACTGAGTACTGAGCTCAGCTAGATTGTGTGTATACAGTACGACCTACAAACACTAGCTTTTCAGGTCTGCTGAAATGAGATTATGTCTACACTGAAGAGTAGGATCATGTCACCCCTCGCCCTGCCATAGGCCTAATTGCTGAAGTAAGTAACCACATAAAATAGGTTCGTCTCCTGTTCTCATGGTTTGCCTTTTGGTAGATGCATTAGAGATCAGGACATAATGTTTGCATTGTGGAACATGAGCAAATAAAAGTACACCTTTTCACCGTTGTTACTTCTCAAATTATAAATGACACACGTTCTGTGACTATTACCAGTCACATTAGTTTTATAAAGTGTGTGTGCATGGATGTGCATATGTGTGCATACTTTTTAAATGAAGAACCTGGAGAAAACAACCAGGAGGCAAGATGATTTAGACACCGGTTTTGTGTTTGAATGAAGGTTGGGAAGTGTGACCAGGTGGGGCAGAAACCTCTGTCAACAGCTGGTGGCTGCAGAGAGGAAGGTTGAGAAGACATTTATTTGGGTGGATTGCATAACAAATTGTAATGCAGGTAGAGTAAATAACTTTATAAATAACATTTCCATCAGTCTTAAGATGGCACTAATTTAAAAAGTAGTGGGGACTGGAGAGACGGCTCAGCACTCTGGAGCACTGGCCGCTCTTTCCATTCCCAGCCAAGATGTGGTGGCTCATAATCATCTGTAGTCCATTTCTGGGGAATCCAAAGCTTTCTGGCCTCCGTGGGCACAGGGCACACGTGTGGTGCACAGGTAGACTGCAGGCTATCAGCCATGCATGTAACAAATAAATCAATAAATAGAATAGTTTTATGCTGAAACGTAGTAGACCTCTGTAGACAGACTGTTAGCAAGGCCTCAACCTTATCACCCTTGAAGACAAGCCTGAGCTGCATGGGACCCACATGGGGGAAGGAGAGAACCTGCTGCCGTGGTTTCCCTCTGATGTCACTATGCACACTGCGGCACATGTGTGTTCTCCAGCACATATGCATGTGCTCTCACACACAGAACAAATAAATGATCTAAAACAATCACTTTTGATGGATTATAGCATCAGTATTAGGTAAATAAGCTATAAATATACTGGAAATTTGTTTAGTCCTTATTTTAAAATAATTTAATTTAGAAAGCAAATTGATCTTGTTCAAATTTTCCTTGTTGCATTGATTTTTATATACATCACTCTGTAACTCATGTAATCATACCCGTTTCGTCACACCTAAAGACATAACTGTGAGCATATGCTTGCCTTCACAGTGTGCTCTTCTGACAGACTCCTTACCTATTTGGAGAGCTCTTATCCTTTGCGTACTTATAGATTATTAAGAAAAAACATGATTTCTTACTCTTACATGTGTAAAGAAACCTATAAATGGAGTATATTGGTGACTGTGTGCCTGAACCTTCCATGGCGCCACTGACCGGGTGCCATTCTGATCCCAGAGATGCTCAGGAAGGGAGTCTGCATCCTAGATGGGAATGGGTGTGGGGTTCAGATGGTGGTGCAGCCTAGGAAGAAGCTGCTGGGGTTGGACAAGCCAGGACAGACTAGGATAGTCAGTTTCAAGAGCAGAGCTTTGGAAACATCAGCATTCATCTAGTTAGGTGAGAGCTTTCAGAGGAGTGGGCCCCGAAGGCCGCTGTGTTCAGAACGCTCTAGGATGAGGGGCTGAGGCATGGCTGGCTAGTGGTGGTAAAATAGGCAAAAAGGCAGATGTGTGTGTTTCCTCTGAAGTTGATATCAAATCAGTAGAGCCTTTGCATTGGTTTGGAGGGATTATGTGAGGCTTCCTTTCTTTTTCACTGATTTGGAATGACTTCCTATGCTAATATGGCAGAGCAAGTGAATCATGATCGGTTGGTCTGTGTGTCTTCAGTTCTGTTCACGTTCAGGTCATTCATTGTGACAGAGAAGGAAGCCAGAGATGAGGTCAGCACTCAAGTTTTGTTTATTGGTTGTCTTTCTGCTCTTTATGAAACTAATCTTGAGGTGCTTTAAGCATTCCTGGTTTCTTTGCATATGTCTGGGTGTGCATGAGTGCTTGCTCGTGTGTGAGCACATTTATGTGTTCAGGTGTGTGTCAGTGCGTGCAGAGGGCAGAGGGCAGCACTGGGGTCTCTAGTTTTTTTTTTTTTTTTACTGTGGCAGGGTCTCGTGCCGAACCTGGAGCTCCCATGCTCAGCGCATTAACTAACTGGCCAGCAGGATGCAGGTCCTCCTGCCACCATCTGGCATCACTGGGCTCACAGTTGACCATCATGCCCATTTGACTGTGGGCATTAGGGATCCAGTCTGCTTGAGTGGCAAGGACTCTACCCACTGAGCGTCTTCTCAGCCCAGTGCCTCACGTCTGATGTCATGTCACCTCATTCTGCCAGAAAGAAGAGAGACCCAGGAGATTTTTAACAGTTTGCTTCTAAATGGGCAAATTTTGTTAAGACAAAGGCGGGTATTGGCTGCTCTCTGGATCTCAGTCCATGACCCTTCCCATGCCATTTCTCCTTCTTAAAGTTGGAGGTGCTTACATCAAATTGAGGGGTTCAGTACATTTTGTAATGTCAAATTTGACTGTTTGGTGGTTGTGAGTATAAAAGAATACAAGTATATAGTAAGGAAAATGAGTATAATCATTAAAAAATGACCATGTGTTTTGTTTTCATGACTTTGGAGTTTCAGCTTCTGAGCCTGTTTTGCTCACAGGGATAGCCTGCATGGACATGCAGGTGAGGATCAGTCTGGTTTAAAACAGCGACTAGCTTCATGTTTTAGAGCTTCATACTGTTGAATTTTGTTCTTTTCTTTAGAAAAAATGAACACACCAACTCAGTCTCCTCATAAAGATGCAGGGAAAGGAGTGGAGACTGTGGAAGAGTACAGCTACAAGCAGGAGAAGAAGATCCGAGCGACTCTGAGGACCACAGAGCGAGACCATAAGAAGAACGCACAGTGCTCCTTCATGCTGGACTCAGTAGCTGGCTCTTTGCCAAAAAAATCGATTCCAGATGTGGATCTCAATAAGCCTTACCTCAGCCTCGGCTGCAGCAACGCCAAGCTGCCGGTCTCTATGCCCATGCCTATAGCCAGAACTGCACGGCAGACGTCCCGGAGTGACTGCCCGGCAGACCGCCTCAAGTTCTTTGAAACACTGCGCCTTTTGCTAAAGCTTACCTCAGTCTCGAAAAAGAAGGACAGGGAGCAGAGGGGACAGGAAAACACGGCTGCTTTTTGGTTCAACCGATCAAATGAACTGATATGGCTAGAGCTCCAGGCCTGGCACGCAGGTCGCAGCATCAATGACCAGGACCTCTTTTTATACACGGCTCGCCAAGCCATCCCAGATATTATCAATGAAATCCTCACGTTCAAAGTTAACTATGGGAGCATTGCCTTCTCTAGAAATGGAGCTGGTTTCAATGGCACGTCACTAGAAGGGCAGTGCAGAACCCCTCACACGGCAAACAGTCTGGGCTGTTCAACATACCACGAGCACCTCCAGCGCCAGAGGGTCTCTTTTGAGCAGGTGAAGCGGATAATGGAGCTGCTAGAGTACATTGAAGCACTTTATCCATCCTTGCAGGCTCTGCAGAAGGACTATGAACGCTATGCGGCGAAAGACTTTGAGGACAGGGTGCAGGCGCTCTGTCTGTGGCTGAACATCACGAAAGACTTAAATCAGAAGCTGAGGATTATGGGGACTGTTCTGGGAATCAAGAACTTATCAGACATTGGCTGGCCAGTGTTTGAAATCCCTTCCCCTCGGCCATCCAAAGGCCACGAGCTGGACGACGAGGGTGAGGACACAGAGGGAGAGCTGAAAGAGCTGGAGAGTGGGACAGAGGAGAGCGACGAAGACCGGGCTCCCAACCCGCGGGCTCCAGAGTTCAGGCCGTCCACAGACAATTTTCTGGACGCCCACTCACAGGACTGCACCTCCAGGAGGCTTGAGAGACTCGAGTCTGAGGAGGATTCTGTCGGCTGGGGAGCAGCGGACTGTGGTTCTGAGGCCAGCATCAGCAGGCATTCTTTGACTTCTATTTATAGACCGTTTGTGGACAAAGCGCTGAAGCAGATGGGGCTAAGAAAGTTGATTTTACGACTTCACAAGCTCATGCATGGCTCCCTACAGAGGGCTCGAGTAGCTCTGCTAAGGAGTGACCATCCAGTGGAGGTAGGTTTCGGTGGGCGCGATGCCGAGATACCGCAGCTTTAACCCCACTTCCTGTGCAGTGTTGATCATGTGGACCTTCATAGTCTTAGCATGGCAAAGCATAAATGGCAGGTATAGGTTGCATATATAACTATTACCATAAAGTCCTATGATAAGAGGATCTGTTAAAAGTTCACCCAAGTTTAATGAACAGAGTGAAGGTGATTATGTGGATGGAAGACACAACCATGTACATAGCATCTGGAGAGCGAGGAGTGAGGTGTAAAATGAGGAGGTGGTCCTGGGCGACCACAGGCTGCAACTGAGTCAGTAATAAAGTCGGCGTCATACACAGGCATTTCAAAATGTCATGGCCTCCAGAGCCACACTGGTCAGCCCTTCATTCTCTCGCTCGCACACTTGTCCTGGTCCTGCGGGGCCTTGTACACGGTAGGCAGGCGCTCCACCACTAAGCTGAATAGCTCTTTGGTAAAAAGCTCGTTCCGGGTTGGGATATAGCTGAGTGCTAAGCCTTGGGTTTAGTCTTGGTCTCTAGCATGGCAAAACAACAAAAACAAAACACCAGAGAACTCCAAACCAGAAATGGAAATAGCTTACCACCCTCCTGCGTAGCAAAGCCCAGTTTTGGTTACTGGATTTTCAAATGGTGCAAGGTTAGAAAGCAATGTAAGACTCTCCAGAAGGGGAGAGTCTTTTTCTGTCTGTCAAGACTCGCGCTCCCAGTGCAGGCAGAGGGATTGGCGCTAAGTGCATATTTCATCATGTCCGCCAGAGGAATAGATTATAATTTGAGTTTGAAAGCTTGACATTTTAGAAATTCCTTACTGTTCAGGGTGGTAAAATTAGGAAGGAGTGTATTGTGGGGTACTGATACAGAGAGTCCAAGATTCGATTTATTGTATAAGCCTGCTTGATTTAGAGTCAGAAATGACAGAAGGCATTTCCATAAGGCAGAGGACACCTGAAGAGAACCCAGGGCCTGCAAGCTCTGTGCCTGCATTCTCAGGGCAGCAAATAGAGGGTTCTCCCTTTTCACACGGGAGACGTTATAACAAGATTTCATCGTGCAGATTCCACAAAGCAAAGCTGTGGCTATAAAATCAGGAATTTTTTCTAATCTCACATGGTGAGTTCTGTACTTTAGGAATTTATCAAGACCCATGTGACAAGGCAGGGTTTTTTTTGTTTTTTGTTTTTTTTTTTTTGTATTACAAAGTGTTAGTTTTGAGGATACAATTGGCAAAGACTGTAATGAGAGCTGCCTTCAGACAGCTGAGGTAGGAAGCTCCCGCTGTGGCCGCTGGGGTCCTGCAGTGTCAGGTAGGCAGTCACAGGTGCAACTGGAGTCCTGCAGCGAGGCCAACCACACTGATGTCACCGTGAACTTGGTGTGAAAGTAAGAATTTGTATTCATCCCCACTTCAGGGACACAGTGCCTGTTAGTGGAGGTGTGCGTGCACGTGTGTGCCGTGCATACATGTGCTTATATGTGTGTGCACATTCTCATCCTGAATTTATTTTGTCTTAGTCATGTTGCTAAGTAGTTCAGGGAAAGAGCCCCGGTTGTTTTCAAGGCTTGAGGACAATTTCATTAAAGTTTCAAAGAAAAACCCCAGGGTGGTCCGGCTGTAAGTCATAGCTGCCTGGAGGAGGAAGATGGAGCAGAGGAAAGGGGAGCACACACCCCCAGAGTCAAGATGGCATGGGGAGAGAGGAGCTCCGGAGAAAGAGGGAAGCAGGCTGAGAGAGAGCAAGAGGAGCGCTCTGCTGAGCACCCAGAAGGGGCGACCTATGGGGCTGCCTGCCACAGCTGTGTGAGTGAGCAGCTGCCCAGGAGCCAGGCCCTGTCTCCAGATTGCCTCTCCTCACCACCGGCTCTTCTGTCTGGGAAATGCACGTGACCATGTCTTCCTGTCTACCCACAGAGAAGTAGAGGCCTCAGAGCATGTTTGTGCTTGTGGGAAAATCTGTATGCGTCAAATACAGACTCCTTTATTTTTAGGATTATTGTTACATTTTTTCCCTATCAAAGCTAAGTATAAATCAGTACGGACTTCTCTTTCTAAAATGTTATTTTCCCTTTAATCTCTTCCAAATAATGGTACATTGGAGGCATTCGAGGCTCAGGGGGAAATGCTCTTGTGGTGGTGAGGGCTGAGCCCTAGTACTTGCAATGGTATGCGAGCCGGTGCGTCCTGCTGCAGTGTTGGCAGCCTCTGGATTGGCTCATGCCGCAGACAGGGCAGAACATGCCTGTAATTGCATTTTGTCTTAGTGGTTCCTGGGTGATATCATTGAAGGACTTTATAGAAAAGAAATAACGTTTATTTGTGATATTTGGTTTTTCTTATGTATGCTTTATATCTTTATTCTTTATGATTAAATTACTCGTAACCAGTGTTTGTAAATAACATTTAATAACCCTTTTGAAGCATACTTTACAAAATGCTTTTCTTCTAAGGCTTCATTGCATTTATTGTTTAAAAGAATTGCAGACTGGAAATGTTCCGAGTCTGCTTGCATTTACTTTAGTAACTTGGGCAGCATCCTTGTTAATGACCTGTGTGAACTCTGTGATTGTTGCTCCCTGCGGCTGCAGACTGACCTCCCAGAACACACCGTGACCCCACAGGCGCACTCCAGTTAGTGGATGGGACTCCTGCCAGAGTTCACATGTAAGGCGCTTGTTTGCCATCTGAAAGGGTGTTCTGTGACCCTCTCAGGTCCTCACGTGAAATGCACTTAAACCCGAATGATCGGCTCATAATGCCCCAGAATCCCCCCAACGCCCGCGGGGGTGGGGGGAGTGTAGTGTGAGAGGGAGGAAATGGAGGAGGCTCTAGTCTTCCCTGCCTGCTGCGTAGCTAGAGCTGCCCTGAGGTCTTTGTGGCCTCCTCATTTATCTTCTGGGTCTCTTGTTCCTTTGCCGTGGAGCCTGCTTGACTCTCAGGGCCCTCTGCTTCCTCTCTCCTCACTGGGATCTAACTTTGCAAACAGCAGACCAGGCCCCCTGAGTGTGAGCGCAGTGCTCCAGTGTCCAGTGCCTGCCTTTCTGGAGACGCTGCCTTTGAGGACAGTGACTGCGGCCTGGCTGCTGTGCTGTCTCTGCTGTCTGGACAATGTCTTTTGTGTGCACACGGGTCTGTAGTTACTTGTCCATCTACCTGTAGCAGGGACGATGCCCTTGCTGTGGTACTAGCATGCCTCCGACTCTTTGCCCCCTATTTAGACTTTTGCTTTTTCCTGGTGAGAACCTGTCTGGTGTGCCTGCGCTCCTTTACCCCATGAGGACTAAATGCTGAGCCACCATGCGGCGTTCAAGTGTTTCCCTTTGCCATTGTCCTTTCACAGTGAGGGCACTTTCCTAACGCTCCTCAGTGAGGGTATACACATCTTAGTACAGTGCGTGAGATATTAACACTGCACAGTACGGTTCTGTGTATCTTAGTGCAGTGAGATATTAACACTGCACAGTGAGGTTCTGTGTATCTTAGTGCAGTGTGTGAGATATTAGCACTGTACAGTGAGGTTATGTGTATCTTAGTGCAGTGTGTGAGATATTAGCACTGCACAGTGAGGTTCTGTGTATCTTAGTGCAGTGTGTGAGATATTAGCACTGCACAGTGAGGTTCCGTGTGTCTTAGTACAGTGTGGTAGATATTAACACTACTTGGCTGCATTTGCTAAATTACCACAAACACTGAGAAAGTGCTTGGTTACTGTCTTCATTACTTTCTTAGATTAGAAATTATCATGTAATTATATGTTTAATGGCCAATAAAGTACTGTTTGTCTTTGACGGTTAAACACTATGCCAGTCCTTCCTGTAACATAGGAAACCTGAAGAGCCCGCCTTTCTTTATGTTTAGAGTGGGTACAGCAGCAGGGATGAGGCTGCCACTCAGTCTTCCCAGGTGATAGGTGGTGTCATTTCTCTAGTTTACCCCTGAGGACACTGGGCTAGAGAGGAGGTAATCACAAAATTCGTAGGTAATCTGCATATCACAGTGTTGTGGCTTGTTAGGGGAGCGTGAGCTATCTGACTTTAAAACATGCCTGGTTCCCAAGCCTGGCTACACATCAACCTTACCCAAAGGCTTTAACAATACACACAGCACCGCCTGCCCTGGATAGCAAATTAGCATCTTCTGGTGTGGAATGCAGGACTGACATCATGGACAAATCTGTGGTCTACAAGTAGCCAGGCTAGCCCAGTGCAGTTCTGAGTCACACTCAAGTTCCAAGGAGGCTGTGGTTATCCTCTTGCTGCCATTTAGTGCCACGTACCTTCTGGGGAGCTGCCACAGACAACTTATTTGCTACAGTTATTGCCTGTCTGATTTCATAAGTAGAGTTACGAGACCCTTGATTGAGTGACATCTGGAAGCACACATCGCTCGTTTGCCTAGAGGTTTTCTGTTTTAAAACAGATTTATATGGGGGAGGCTGTGCCATATGGTCTGACATCTGTGAGCCAGCAGAATCAGACCTGGCAGTGAGATGGGTCCCATGGTAACACCATAGCAACAGGGAGAAGAGAGCCAGTAGCAGCCTGCGCCTGGGAGAAGGAAGGTCAAGTAACTTGGTCAAGGGTGCACATGCTGTATGCAGCAGCACCAGGGTATGAACCCAGAAGTCTGGCTAAGCTATGCCTGCTCTTGGCAATACTATACTGCCTCCTAGAGTTAACACTTCGTCTCACATGTTTGTAAAGATAATATACCTATCGTATACACATATAATGCTATCTTTTAACTTAGTGGCTAGTATTTAAGTGGAAGGAGTTCATTTGAAACTTTGGGTTGGGGTTTTCCTTTGGAATACCAGGGTTGTTGATTCTGGGCCTTATTCCCACCCAGGAACTGCTGGCTGGAGCTGACCAGCAGCATAAGAGTGAGTTCACCTCAGCCCCTCCCACAAACATCCCACTGTGCCCTTGTCTGCTGCCTACTTGGCTCCATAGAAATTTCACTTTGTGATGGCATCCTTCCGTAGCATAGTAACAAATCTGAGGACCAGGTACTTACTGACAGCAGAGGTGTGGGGTTAGATGTTTCATGGTGCTGTTGGCGGAGCTGAAGAAGAAGCAAGGTGGGTTCTTGTGTGAGTATTCACCATTAACTTATTGGTTAGACATCGACTCAGCATCCCTGCAATTAACTGGAGATAAACAGTCTTTTCCTCTGGACCGCTGCTCTACCAGGGAACTCAGGCTGGATATGGCTGAGTGACTTAAGCATGAGTTTAAAGACATGCAGATTGTGAGAAACATGCTCCCTGAGGCAGCCACAGACAACTGCCAGAGGTGGGCATCTGGACCTCCTCTTGAGGAGGAGACTGGATCCTTATTGTCAGGGATTGACCTGTGCAGTATCACAGAGCCTGCTCGCTGCAGTCAGCACAGTGTAGGACGTTACACCAAACTTCAGGTGGGTAGAGTCAGTCTGTGTGGATATCAGACTTTTGGACTAAGTGAAGGCATGACCTTCACAGATACTAGTGTGCACCGAGTTTCAATTAGAAGGCAAGGCAACCCTGAGAACAGAGCCTTCTGGGGCTAACTCAGGTCAGTGGGTTAAGATGCCAGGATCCGGAGAAGCTGGCCCAGCCATGCTGTGCAGTGGAAATGGGGAATGCAGGGACAGGGAGCCATCTCGTCAGCAGCCAGGGTTTATTGTTAAGTCAGCTGTTGAACCCTGGAAAGTTGTAGCTGGGGACGTACAGCATAGATGAGACTTGAGATGCCTTTGCCTGCATTTGCTCCAAACCAGTTCTTCTAAGTTCCCTTCCTGCAGTTTTCTCCATTTAATCTGTCTAATATGGACGGGGGGGGGGGGGGGGGGGGGGGGGGGGGGGGGGGAGTATTGTGGAAGGCTAGGCAAATACTTTATACTAAGCTGTAATTCCCAGCCCAGGTCTGATTTTAAAGGAAAGCAACAGCCTGAGGAACTCCTCGATGATTCCAGAACCATAGAGCTGATTAAATGACCCAAGGCCAGGCTTTCTGACTTTTGAACCTTGATTTTTTTTTCCACCCTCATTGAACTCTGATATTTCTATGATGGCAGTCAAAATGATCTCAAGGGATAGTGTGGTTGGCATGCTTACTTAGAAAAGTATCATGGCGTGAATCTTGGGAATTAGAATGAGATAGGAAAATTTCTAGAGGAGCCAGCAGCCCCGGCCAAGGTCAACATGATGGACACGTGTGTGAGGGCCAAAGAAATCTTGTATGGGAGCACTGAGGAGAGATGAGGCCATCTAGGAGGGTGGGAGCTAGGCCAGGGCTTAGGCTGGTAGATGGAAGGAGGCCTGGAAAGGGTCAGGGAGTCTCCCATAGCAAACCCCGAGTCCCGTAGACTCTGGCTAAGGCTTCAGTTCAGGTGCCAGCGGGCGAGTTCTGTGAGTGTGTCTTGAGCTTGGCTCCTGTGAGAGGAACGAATGAAAGGTCAGAATGTGAGTGGAGAACAGCCCAGAGTTCCCTGAGTGACAAGGAGGGCAGATGCCAGTGGTACCACAGGTGCAGAACGAGCTACAGCTGGAGATGCTGCAAGTTGAGACTTTCAAACTTTGATGACCTCACTAAATAAAAGAGGTCAAGGCTTTTTAATACTGGTAATAGATGGAGGTGGAGGAGGAGATAGTGGAGGTGGTGGTGGCGGTGGTAGAGGAGGAGGTGATGTCAGAAGCTTAAGAATGGTGGGAGAAAGTTCCAGGCCCTCCACTTTCTAGGGAAAAGCCTCAGAATTTGGTTGGGGACAACTGAAGCAGTGGCTGAGGACACCCAGGACATGGCAGGACTTCCAGGCAGCATGAGGAGACAGGCGACTGAGGGCTGCTGTGGGAAGAAACCATCTTCTGCAGCGTCAGGAAGTGTGACTCCAATGAATGCAAGGTTGGCTGAACTCTGGCTTTTATTTTCATGAAAACAGCGGCTGAAGAGTTTTGTAATCTTGTTTTTTGTAAGTTTAGCAAGTCCTTCATTTCTCAGTCTAGACATAATTGTAGATAGCACTGTGTGTAATGTGTCCCGATGGTTTTGTTTTTAAAAGAAGCTTCATTGTTCCGCCCTTGACGATAGTGTAGGTTAGATTTCTAACACACTGGGACTTGGGGGCTTTGTGTAAATGTTGGACTGTTGGAGATCCTTTTTATTTTAGAACAAGAACCTTGTAGATATGTCAACAGGTTGTAGCAAAGTCTACGACCACAGCTTCAGGCAGTGTCCTGCGCACAGTTTTAATCTGTCTTGAACTTTTGCTGCAGTTCTCTGACTTTCCAGGTCCCATGTGGGGCTCGGATTACGTGCAGTTGTCGGGGACACCTCCTTCCTCAGAGCAGAAGTGCAGCCCTGTGTCCTGGGAAGAGCTGAAGGCCATGGACCTGCCCTCCTTTGAACCCGCCTTCCTGGTGCTCTGCCGAGTCCTGCTGAACGTGATCCATGAGTGTCTGAAGCTGCGGCTGGAGCAGCGGCCTGCTGGGGAGCCTTCTCTCCTGAGCATCAAACAGGTGTGCTTCCCACGGCCGCTCCCCATTTTGTTCCGAGGATTTCCTCCCCCAGTTACTACAAACAGTGGAAAGGCATGCCTTAGTGTTTGCTTTTACTTCTCTTTGGGGGTGATCTAGAATGTTCTTTACCTTTAGTCCCCAGAGATAAGAGTCTGTCTCAGCCTCTTTCCCTCTCACTTCTTTCGGGAAAGTGTAAAAACGGCTGTGCTGTGACTGTCAGTCTTGGTAACTGGCACCAGCATTCTTTCTAAAAATTTAATTTTTGTTTTTGGTGATACTTGAGATGAGACCTGGAGCCTTACATGCCAGGTGACATGTTGCTGAACTGTATCTCCAGCCTTCGAAGTTTATCCCTAGAAGACAGGCTCCTTCTTCACTGTGTTGGAGGGGTAAGGAGACAGGAAAATGTTGGGATAATGTGGACTTCGTGCATGCTTAAGTAGCCATGGAGACTGAGAGGTAGAGTCCACTTTTTCCTTCTCAGCTGTGAGTTTCAGGGGGTCTTTGTTTGTGGGGCTCTTTTCAGGAACAGCAGCAGAATGACTGGACAGAGTGAGGGCTGAGCAGTGTTGTTAGGCTTTGGCTATTAGCATGTTGTCATGACATACAGAGTAAAGCCTTTCAGGTCTTCACAGGCGCCTGCTAGAGCCTGAAGGTACGTGGCTCTGTGAATCACAAGACGATGCAGCTGAAGGGAGACAGGTGAATCAGCTCACACAGCAGGTCCACAGAGGATGTGTGTCTGTCTATCTGGTCAGGTGTGGACCAGGGGACCAATGAGGTCATTTGGGAGTAGGCCCCGTGTCACTTGCCACTCCTGTTGCCACTCTGCACCAGCCAGAGCTGTTTCCACAGTAGCCCCACTTCCTTTACACTGTCTCATTTTCCCTTACTGTCTGCCTGGTCTACCTGGCCATAGTTTTATCTTGTTCTGTTGACTGCGGTAGGCAGCTGAACCCTGCTAGTCAAATACCTATCCCCGTTCCTCATCAACACTTCAGATACAACCCTGTAACCCAGGGTGAAATCTATTTTGGCTCAGTAATGGGGCTCTTGTGGTGTTTATGTGAAAGCACTTCCGTGACCAGCAGGGCTAGGACTGATGTCATATTTCAGAGAAAAGAAGAAAAGAAATTTTCTGTTGTAAGTATTCAAGGATCAGTAGTAAAAACCTACATGGCACTTAATACAGAAAAGTAGATATAGACACTTTTAGGAGATGTGACTTGTAGCTATAGTTCTTGCACCATGAATAATTAAAAAAAAATTAAGGGCTTTTGTCTTTAAAAGCAACTTAGTTCTTATTTTAGACAAATTGAAAAGATAGAAAATAACACAAATTAAAAATAGTCCCTGTTCTCCTGGCATCCAAGAGATGACCACAGAGCATGTCTTCCATTCAGCTGTCTTCCCTGCACTTACACTCCCTATACATGCCAATAAGAGAGTGAATTGGTATGTATGTGTTGTACATGTGTGTGCAACACACATAAGTATTCTCACTTTCCTCCACACACTCTGTCAAATCAAGACTTTAAAGGCTGCAGTGCTCCCCAGGTATACATACACCCACACTTGTGGGTAAGTCTTCTCTGCATCCCTGATTATTGCTTGTAGTAGTAAATAGTGAACTGCCCATCTTAGAGTCTGGGAAGCTGCAGCCTTTGCTTCCTAGCTGCTGCCTCTGAACATCAGTGTGACTGTGTCAGTGGTCTGTCCTCGGCTCCTGGGACTATCGTTCCCAGCCTGATGATGGAAGAGGCTCTCTAGGTCGCCTCACCTCTTCTTCCTCCACCCCTCACCTGCTGCACCACCACATTGCAGCTTTTGCCGTCCTTTTCTGTTTTCCTTGAGTTCTGATCTCATCAGTGTAGCTTGGTTTGCCACTTTAGTAGTAGGTGAAGCCACACCCTGCAGAAGGTAAGCTGTGCTGTATTACTCAGAAGCCACTGTTTTCTGTGGTTTGTTATTTATATCTTGGTTTTGGTTAAAATTCCTGTCCCATGAGCTTTCCTTCCTCCTCTACCTCCTGTCTTACAGTATACATTGGTAAGAGTGGCTTATGACATGAGGTTTGTTTTCACTATCAGTTCACCTGTAGGCTGTATTCTAGCTGAGCAGTGGCTGCTATGTGATTCTTCACTGTGTGCTCAAGGGTTACAGCTGGCTGAACTGTCACACACAACAAGCTTCTCTGGAGTCAGACTATCTCAGACTCCTCAGAGCTAGGTCCCTCTGGGGCTTTAGTGGGGTGATCTGTGAGGACTAGCAGGCTATGTGGCCAGGGTGTGCCAGTGACAGCGGTGTCTTTTGTGTGTGCTCTCTTGCAGCTCGTGCGAGAGTGTAAGGAGGTCCTGAAGGGGGGGCTACTGATGAAGCAGTACTACCAGTTCATGCTGCAGGAGGTTCTGGACGGCCTGGAGAAGACCGACTGCAACATGGATGCCTTTGAGGAGGACCTGCAGAAGATGCTTATGGTAAGAGAGGGTTCTTGGGCTGTGTGCACTCAGCATGGCAGTCTGACCTGCTTCTGTCTGTATGGCAGTGGATGACATCCCCCCCCCCCCCCCAAAATACCCCTTATTTTAAAAAGTTCTCAATGATTTTTAGATTGACATTTTGGACTAGCCTTAGCCCAGTCTATTGTTTAATTGTAGGATAGTTCATCTTATATTAGAAAAAGGATTAAAACGGGCTCTTCTTCCATCTAATCCCCAAGCAGTAGTCCATTTTACAATTCATGAGATGGGTGCTGGGGGTCTTGCATGACTCAGGAACTATTGGAGGAAAGGAGAACACCACTAGTGGGGACCAGCCAAGAGCGGCTTCTGTTCCTGCGTGTCTGGGACCCCTTAACACAGACGTGTCCACAGAGCACTTCATCTCAGAGATGGGGCAAGGCCACACAAGCCGCCCACTTAAGGACTTAGCAGTGCCTCGATTGGTCGGAGCAGGCTGTACTTTGTTTCTTCACAGAGTCCATCTCATCCTTGCTGTCTTAGTTAAGATCTCTGTTGCTGGGAGGAGACTCCGTGACCACAGCGACTCTTGTAAGGAAAGCATTAATAGGGGTGGCTCACAGTTTCCAAGGTTCAGTCCATCATCGTTACTGGGGGCATGGTGGTGTGTAGGCAGACATGGTGCAGGCAACAGGAAGTTGACCTACAGTCACACCGAGGGAAGCTTGAGCAAAAGAGACCCCAAAGCCCTCCCCACGGTGGCACACTTCCTCCGACAAGGCCACACCTCCTAATAGTGCCACTCTCTTCTGGGACTATTATTTTTCAAACCACCACACTCGTTCTATGTTTCTAATCTCAGGGCTGTTCGTGCTATTCTTTCCTGCCAGAATTGATCTCCTCCTCGCCCACTTAGACTTACTTTCAGGTTGTATTTTTCTGCATTTAGAGTTGAGCCTTTAAGCCTACACCTGTCCTTGCCATCTTTGAACTCTCAACAGTTGCAGTTAGATGTGACTATAGCATAACATTTAAACAGACTGGTAGGCCAAAGCGTCATGAATTGGGGCTGTGACTTGTAATTCCCTTGTGTCCCATGTTCGTGTATAGGAAGAGCATGTTAGATCCATAGGGATCCTTAGGTTGCACTTGACAACTTCAGGTGAAGGTGCTTGCTGTGTCCTGCCTCACAGATTACAGCACCCGCAGGGAGTATCCTGCTTTCTTGGCTGCCAGAAGGGGAAACACCTTGCCAGCCAAGTGTAAGCCTGCTTTAAAGCCAAAAGAGCCATTTGGGAGATTGTGCTCAGTCCATTTTGCCCATGCCATATTGACCGGACTGCCACACGTGTAGCTTTGGAGTTATCTGCACAGGGTGGGGATTCAATATACTGAGTGGCCACTTAGCCTCAGGAGAAAAGGTAGGAGGTGGGCAGAGGGGCTTACAGTAGCTAGTGTCCTAGGAGAAATTGTTTGGAGAGAGCACAGCAAAGGCTGGAGTGTGTGAAATGCCGTAGATCTCTCCTGTAGGAAGGTGTAGCTGCTGAGATGCTGTGGTGGGAAGCAGTGTACAAGGTAGGTCTCCTCTCCAAGTTGTTAACTCAATGAGTTTGGAAAGACACAGTGTTCTTTGCTTCTCAAAAGCTCTTTGATGGCTTCCAGAGGCACATTTAGTGCCTTTTACCCTGAACTGGTGGGGACATGGGGTTATAAGTTATACTCCCCTTTCCTGCCCTCGGGGTGTCTGTGCCCAAGCTGAGATGAGAACCTTGCAACAGTTGTAGGGAAGTACAGCGTTTCATTTGACTTTGCTGCCCATGGCTGCTGTGAATCAGACTGTAGCATCTTGTAGATGCCAATGTCCTATTGTGTGCTGGAAGGATGGGCCAAGGAGCTGCCTTGAGGACTGAGGGGGCCCAGCATCAGCATGTCTGTGGAGGTGAGCAGGTGGATTGGGTCTTGGCAGTACTCAGATCGTTTTCGCCACAGACCCTCCTCTTGAAACACAGCACAGAGGAAAGAAACAAAATTCCATGAAAAGGAGGAAACAGTCTTAGAGTTTGTTCTCCACCTCTGTGACAAAACAGCTGCTAATTTGTCTTCTTATTCAGGCTGCACTGTAGACACAGCTGTGATGCTGCCTACCGTGGGCCGATGGTGTGTGTGTGTGTGTGTGTGTGTGTGTGTGTGAGAGAGAGAGAGAGAGAGAGAGAGAGAGAGAGAGAGAGAGAGAGAGAGAGAGAGAG
>NW_026067907.1:7901462-7979362 GCF_014885135.2 Alexandromys fortis
CCCCACACACACACTTCCTGCTGCTGCTGTGGGGGGGGAGGGTTCCTACACTGACCTCACCCCCCCCACACACACTGTTCCTGCTGCTGCTGTGGGGGGGGAGGGTTCCTACACTGACCTCACCCCTCCACACACACACTGTTCCTGCTGCTGCTGCTGTGTGCGGGGAGGGATTTTGCACTATCCCGAAGACACTCTAAGTCTGAATTAAGTAGGTGACAGTATAAAGGGCCTCATGGTGGAGGTGGTGACACAAATCTTAGAGGCAGAATGAAGCCCCCGCTGTGTGATCATGGCTTTAATTTTGCTTTTATGACCAAGGATATGGCAGCGTGGTTGTTTTAAAGAACAGTGGAGACAAGAGGACACAACTCTTTGCTGACCCTGAGCACACAGCAGACAGTTGCTCCCTGAGCCTGCTGAGAGGATGCAGCCAGCTTGCCAGGATGGCTCTAGAAGTGATAGGGCAGCTTGGGCCTGGCCTGTAGAGGCGTGTCGCAGCCGGGTAAGATAGTATGGGATTATGAATGCCAGGTTCTTGTGTACAGCTCCAATCAGAGTGAACCTGAGCCCACAGGGTCCTGGGCCATAGGCTAGAGAGTGCAGGACCCAGAGCATTCAAAGATAACAAAAAAAATCGCCTGGAAATAGTCTTGCAGAGTGCTGTCTGAGGGGTGTTTCAGGATCTCAGAGGAAAATTATAATGAGCTCTTAAGATGTAGCCTGGTTTAAAAACAAAAAACAAAGAACAAAAAAAAAAAAAAAACCAACTGAACAAGCAAGGAGCACCCGCAATGGGTCTCAAGAGTCCTATAAACTTCAGAATGTCATTCAGGTGCGGTGTGTACGCTCATGACCTCAGCTAGAGGCGAAGGCAGGAGGAACATGAGACATCTAGCCTGGGCTACATAGCAAAAACTGTCTCAGGAAAAGACGGAAATGGAGAAAACGGAGAGAGGAGGGAAGAGAGGTCACCTTGGGGAGTGACGTGTGGGGAGCCTTGGCAGGCGGGCATGGGAATAATCGCGTTGAGTGTGGGTAGGTGGGGTTGTGTCTTCACAGTTCTGATCAGATATCTTCTCCTTGGTCCGCTCATCCGTTAGATCAGAAAATGCCCCGGTGGCGTGTTTCTTAGCCGACTTCCTTCCAGGGCCTGTTCAGAGGAAACTGCTCATTAGTGGAACACTGCCTTAGCTTCTTTTCTTGCTGGGGAAGAAAATTTTATTGGCAAAAGCAACTTAAGAGAGAAAGGGCTCTTTGTGGCTCACAGGCCAAAGGTACAGTCCTCATGGCTGGGATGCCAAGGTGGCATGGCAGGGTCTTGAAGCAACTGATTACATCAAATTCACAGTGAGGCAGCAGAGAGCAATGAACGCACGCACACAGCCACTCAGCTCTCTCCTTTACACAGTCAGGACCCCAGCTAGGGAATGGTACCTCCCGTAGTGTCCTGGTCATTCTACCTTGGTTAACACAAACAAGGTCATCCTCCACTTCAGGTAACAGGCATTCCAGAGGCCCATCTCCTGGATGTTTCCATAGATCCTGTCACGGTGACGGTTAATACTGACCACCACACACCAATAGAGAAATCAAGGTGGGGATTCAGGACTAATAGAGCGGTTGTGGCACTTGTGGGTATAGTCTCAGCCTCAGACACCTGACATTTTTGTTTTGTTTATTTATTTATTTATTAAAGATTTCTGCCTCCTCTCTGCCACCGCCTCCCATTTCCTTCCCCCTCCCCCAATCAAGTCCCCCTCCCTTGTCAGCCCGAAGAGCAATCAGGGTTCCCTGCCCTGTGGGGAAGAGCAATCAGGGTTCCCTGCCTTACAGGTCTAGTAAGGTGAGCATCCAAACTGCCTAGACTCCCACAAAGCCAGTTCGTGCAGTAGGATCAAAAACCCATTGCCATTGTTCTTGAGTTCTCAGTAGTCCTCACTGTCCGCTATGTTCAGCGAGACCGGTTTTATCCCAGGCTTTTTCAGACCCAGGCCAGCTGGCCTTGGTGAGTTCCCGATAGAACATCCCCATTGTCTCAGTGTGTGGGTGCACCCCTCGCGGTCCTGAGTTCCTTGCTCGTGCTCTCTCTCCTTCTGCTCCTGATTTGGACTGACACCTGACATTTTGAATGTATCATAATTGAATGTTATGACCCTCGGGAAATTCAAGTCACACATTTGGGCATCAAGAAGTTTTGGTGAGACCTGTGCTAGTAACTCTCCAACTGAATCAAGTAACCAAACATACATTAATCTCCCAAAGGCACCATGTTTCCCACGTCACTGTGCCCCTGCGTGCTGTGCTATTTCAGTCACTTTGCAGGAGTCTGAAAGGTTGTGACTGTGGTTGCTCAAGACTCAAGCGGTTGAAGAAGAGTCCTCATTTGGACACCACATGGCTGTGTACATGCAGTCTTGTTCCCAGAATGCCATGCATGCTTTCTATGATCCCTCCTCTGTCTTACCGTTCCAGTTGATATTGTGTATTCTTAGGCCAAGTTATAAGGTCCTGGATTCTCTGAAACATGTCGTTTTATATTTGTTTTAAGGTGTATTTTGATTACATGAGAAGCTGGATCCAAATGCTGCAGCAGTTACCCCAGGCTTCCCATAGCTTAAAAAATCTGTTAGAAGAGGAATGGAATTTCACCAAAGAAATCACTCATTACATCCGAGGAGGAGAAGCGCAGGCCGGAAAGCTTTTCTGGTAGGAACCTTGTGCTCGGGAGCACCTTCCTTTCTCCCCCTCCTCCTGTACGTGCGCGAGTGTCAGTTATGTGAAGGTGCACGGCCCTGTTTGTGTGCATAGGTTCTCACCTGGGTGGCTTTGCCTCTTGGGGCATTCACGGTGTTTGGAGACAGTTTTGTTATCTTGGTGGGGAGGGCACTGCTAGCACCTGGGCTGCCGAGGGCAGAGTGCATGGATCCACAGCAGGCACAGGGCAGCAACACAATGACCCGCCCACAATGTGGGTCTTGAGTCTGAGATGCCTTCAGTTGGCCTCTTGCTCATCTTGTTGTTAATAAAAGGATGGAGACTTTGAATCCCGGAAGGGGAGAACAGACCAGTGTGTTTGAACTTGGTGGGGGCACCCAGAACCCAAGTCTTTAGTTTTCATTGAGAGTGGTTTGGAAATGTAATCGAATTGTGTCTCTTTATAAACTCCTTACATATGGTGGAGGAATAGGAGTGGGACGCAGGACGCTTGTCTGCTTATTCTGGGAAATGAGCATCTCGTGTTCGGGCCCTCTGTATCCTCTGGCGGGTGCCCTGCGTTCTGACACCCTGAACACGTCCTGCTGCCCCATGCCTCCGCTTCCTCCTTTTACTTCTTTTGCCCCTTCCTATGAGGCGCGTGCGCTGGCTCAGGTGTGCACCCCTCCCTGTGAGGCGCGTGCTGGCTCAGGTGTGCACCCCTCCCTGTGAGGCACGCGTGCTGGCTCAGGTGTGCATCCCTCCCTGTGAGGCGCGCGTGCTGGCGCAGGTGTACACCCCTCCCTGTGAGGCACGTGCACTGGCTCAGGTGTGCATCACTAACGGTTGTGCTCCAGGACTTAAGCAATCTCTGTCCTCTCTTGGTGTCATAATCTTGTGTCTACTTTTTTTGGTGTCTCAGAAGCATCTGCCACTTTCCTGCATGGCTCTCAGTTCTTATACTGCGTCTTCATCTTGAGTGAGCAGTGAGCTTACAGGCTTCCCAGTCCTGTGGGGATGTCCCTTGTTTTTTCTGTCTCCGGGTTTAGAGGGCTCTGTTAGTGTCCATCTGTCCTGCTCAGTTTCACTCTGCTCTCACTTCTCTGGTCACACTTGTGTCTTTGTCTCACATTCCCCAAAGCCTTCTGTGCACTCTGTCATTCCTCGTGTGCACAGCTCAGTCTCAGTGGTCCTGCCCAGATCCCCCACTCACTTGCAGCACCAGCTGCAGACTGCTTGTGTCGAGCCGTCTACCAGTCAGACGGTCTTGGGGAACACTCAGCAGCTCCCTGTCAGGGAGGACACTTAAGCAGTGGGTGTTCAGGGCTGCATGCAGTCAGCCTTCTCATCCAGCGTCCAGCGTGTGTCCTCAGCTCCCAGACTCCGTACTGTGCAACCACAGCCATCCCTCCCGTGCTCGCAGGCTGGGTAGATGGAGCTTGCTGCCCAGGGACCACTTGTCACAGTTACTTTCATGACTGACTCACTTCCCCCGTCCTGCAAATGTTACCTTCCTTTAATATTTAGAAGTTTTTACCCACAAGTACTTAGGATTTCATTTGTTGTTATTTTTTTCTGTCCTCCCAGTAGAGGGCTTCTGCTCTCATGTTCACTGCTGCTTCTGTATAGCGGGAGCCCAGTAGCTGTTAAATGAACGCATCCCACTGCTTTCTGTGATATTCTTAATCCTTTTCTGACCAAGTCTCCTTCCCACTCAGGTATTTAAAAACCCACCTGTGTAGACAGAAGCTTCTCTCCCCCTGGTCCTTGGCCCGCAGCTCCTCCCCATCTGTGGAGAGCAACCCTGTAATCATTCATGGTGTGGCTACCATAGCTGACCTGTGCTCTCCCCATCTTGAACGTTTAAGCTTTGATGGCCATGTGATTAAGCCAGTTAGCATGATAGCCAGGCTCTCCAGAGCGTGGCCTGACCTCATGTGCTTCTGAGTTTCCTGCCAGGCTTTGTTTTTCCAGGCATGCCTCATGCTTGACACAGCTTCACACCGTGATCCAGTTCAAGTTCATTGTCTTTCGACTCCTCTCTGCTCCCTGAAGATCCATCCATTCCCCTTCGGATGACCCTGCTGACATTCAGCCTTTGCTTGATCAGGGCTTTCTGCCAGGAGAGGCTTTACTGCCAGCTAGCCTTGGCCTCCTCGTCTGATACCCAGTGTTCCCCATCATTTGATGGTTGCATACTTTGCTCTTTCTTTCCCTAATCATCACTGCCTTTCCTTCATAGTGAAGGCTTACCATAGTGATTGACCTTGTTCTGTGGGCTTGGCTGTTCATTAATACTAGTGTTTAAATTGTCTGTTCATTGGGAAAGTTCAGGTGTGGAGTATTTATGTTCATCAACTGTAGGAGCTAACTTTGAGGGAAGTAAAACCAGTTGTGTTTCAGTAGTTTGCTTTTCTAGACCATAATTTGTTGTTTTGTTTTGTTTTTGTTTTGAGGCATTTTATACTATCTTGAACATTTAAACAATCACAGTGTGTAATCACATGACTACTACAGTTTACCACTACAGTTTATACTCATGCTCCATGTAATAGCACAGAGATGGCCCGTGCTATCATCTAGGTTTCTGTGTTTCTCATAGTTGTGCGCCAAGAGAAACCTCCTGTTGATTTGTGACTGTTGCAGTGACAGCTGCTTCTCCTTCTGCTTTGCTGTTTGCCCCCAGTGACATCGCAGGGATGCTGCTGAAGTCCACAGGCAGCTTTCTGGAGTCTGGCCTGCAGGAGAGTTGTGCAGAGCTGTGGACCAGCGCTGACGACAACGGTGCAGCCGACGAGTTGAGGTTGGCGTCACACTGGCTTTCTCTCTGTTTCTTGCTGTGGGAGTCTTACTTCCCAGTGGGCTTCCGGAGGTCTTTGTTCAGACTGGACTGTGATGGCCCTGGGGTGGGCACAGCACGGGGAGGGAGGGTTGTCAGCGGTCTCCTGGTTGTGGCTTTACATGAAAAATTCTTTATAGAAACAAACTTCAACGTGATAAAAATATAGTGGATATTAACTGAAAATGGCTATAGCAACACTCTGCACCCATGTTTTCCTGCTGTGTCTTTAGATGTTACATTTTTGTCCTTTAAACTCCTGTAGCAGTCCACGCTACCTTTTAATGCCGTTTGGCACATTTCTATTAGTTATGCTTGTCTTATCCTTTCTGCTGAACATCAGGGTAGACTCATCTGCTGGATTCCCTCCAGTGATGCAGATGCCACTGAACTGTTGAAACTGCACCCACCGTGTGTGTGTGTCTATATGTGTGTGTCCGTGTATTTATGTATATCTGTGTGTGTGCATATGTCTTACGAGATGCTGCACATAGAGCCATTGTATGCCATCTGTCTGTCAGGTGCATGTTCAGAGCTGAGGCGTTTTACTCACTGACCCGAGTCTGGGGAAGTTAACATCTGGGTATAGACACTCCGTTCCCACTGAGGCCCTGAGCTGGTAAAACACTGATAGTTGAGACACAGAGTGAGCCTTTGTGTGGCCCTGTAGTTTTAAGTTATAAATGTAAAGTTGACATGAGACTTGAAGTATCGAGGCGGTGAGCTAGGCAACAGCTTTGATGGCTCCCTCATCTGCCAGGGCCTCCATGTGCCACCATGCCTGCTCCATGGTGTCCTGCCCCTGTGATCAGCTGTGGTGGCAGCACTCTGCCACACAAGTCAGCATGATCTGCCAGGTGGTCCTGGGGGCTAGCTGTATTCGCTACACTGAGTGTATATTTCTTTTCAGTCATACCATGAGCTCTTAAACTCTAAGAACTTGTCATAGCAATGTCTAGAAAATTAAGCATACTGCTACTTGAGTGATACTTGATGTCCCCTGTGTACATGGAATACTCAAGCACTTTCTGCAGAACTCTGCAGATCAAGCTTCCCAGGATTTTGGCCACAGCCTCAGTAACTGCTTGTTCGCATTGAGGAAATCTGTGGGAGCAGTTTGTTGCTATGATTTGAAATGTGCTGTCTGTTTGTTACTAGCTGCGCATGTACTCGGGTGCCCCAGTGTGAACTAACTGACTTCCCCTGGCAGGCGGTCTGTCATAGAGATCAGTACTCGGGTGCCCCTGTGTGAACTAACTGACTTCCCCCGGCAGGCGGTCTGTCATAGAGATCAGCCGTGCGCTCAAGGAGCTCTTCCACGAAGCCCGGGAGAGGGCCTCCAAGGCGCTGGGCTTTGCTAAAATGCTGCGGAAGGTGAGTCCCCCAGCCTGGCTGCTGCTGCCGCCCTTTCCTTGTTTTGTTCTTAAGGCCGATCCTAAAGAGGCTTCTTCTCTTCTGTCATCCTAGGACCTGGAAATAGCAGCAGAGTTTGTACTGTCTGCCTCGGTCCAAGAACTCCTGGACGTTCTGAAAGCGAAGCAGTATGTCAAGGTGAATCCCACGGTGATCTCGGGGCCATTGGTCTCCACTGCATTCTAAAGAGGCTGCTTGTTCATTATGTCCAGAGTTAATAATTTGGCAGTCTGCACATGTACTGGACATGTTCCTACTAGAACACGCTTCCTCACACTTATCTTTCGTATAAATGCAGACAATGCATCAACCACAGTGTATACTGATTAACTTAGTTATACATGTTTAAAGTAGTGACAACAGTAGAAGATGTAAACGACATTACTGACTTCGTATCACTGATTTTAGTGTTTGCCCGCAGGTCTCTAATCCGGTAGTCTTGGTGTGATTCTTTGGTAATGCATCCTAGTCGTCATCGTAGTTACTACTCCAGGAATCTGGAGGCAGGAGCTGCTGCAGAGACCATGGAGGGGAGCTGCCTACTGCCTTGCTTCCCATGGCTTGCTCAGCCCGCTTTCTTATAAAAACCTAGGACCATGAGCCTAGGGATGGCACCACCCACAATGGGCTGACCCTCCCCATTAATCACTAGTTAAGAAAATGCCTTACAGGCTTCCCTTTAGCCTGATCTCATGGCGTCATTTTCTTATTTGAGGCTCCCTCCTCTCCAGTGCCTCTAGCTTGTATCAGGTTGACATAAAACTAGCCAGCACACTGGGGATGTGTGACATAGGGCTGACTCTTGTGCAGCTTGTGCCCCATCATGGCATTGTATTCCATGTTAAGGTGACCCTCAACGCCTGGAACCTAGCACTGACAGGTTGTTCCAGGCACCCCTATGAAGAACACAGTGTTGGCTGTGGGACAGGGAAGCAGTGCCCTGCATCTGGAGAAACCTCAGTGCTGCCCCAAGTCCCCTCCCAGCCCCTCTCCCTTCTCCTTCAGCCGCACTCAGCAGAGCTGTTGGCACTGATGCATCTCTCCCACTGTCCACTCCCGCCCCAAGCCCCTGGACTGGGGCTGAATTCACTACATCGCCCAGGTTGGGCTCTGAGTGCTAGGAATGCAGACATGCACCTCTCCATGCCTGACTGATGTTAATCTCATGCTTCTTAGTTTAAGGCTGGGCTATTTGCTTTCCAGGTACAGATTCCCGGCTTAGAGAACTTGCACGTGTTTGTCCCCGACAGCCTTGCTGAGGAGAAAAGAATTATTTTGCAGCTACTCAATGCTGCCACGGGAAAGGACTGTTCCAAAGATCCGGATGACGTCTTCATTGATGCCTTCCTGCTTCTGACCAAGCACGGGGACCGAGCCCGTGACTCGGAAGATGGCTGGGGCACCTGGGAATCACGGGCTGTCAAAATTGTGCCTCAGGTGGAGACTGTCGATACCCTGAGAAGCATGCAGGTTGGTGGCCTCACTTGCCATCCAGCTGTGCGGGTCAGAATGTTTTTATGAAACAGAGCATGGCAGCTTTCAAACATCACCCCTAATGATCTGAATGCTCCCCGAAATGGGCCTGTATGGTTCATTACATGAATAGTTAGCATGATTGTACTAGAAGTATCCTGGCTAGTTTAATTGTGTCGGATTATACTGGAATGTTTGAAGTAACCTGTCTGCTTGATTTGTACCTTTTAGTGTTCAGTCAGTTAGATTTAAAAGGCGCCATTTCATTGCTGAGTCATAATTCCAGACAGCACAGTCCCAGAGTGACCCTGAGGACAGAAACAGTGCTGGCCTTGTCTCGTAGTTCTCACTTGTATAGTGAAGAGCAGATTCTGAGACTCACTGAGGACTGCTGTCGGGAGCCTCCTCACATGGCTTCCAGCTCAGGCCGTGAGAGCTCCTCCACCCCGCCCGCCTGTTCTTTCTTTCGCACTCTCAGGCAAGCCTGCCCATTCCCTTGTTTAAATCAGGAGTGTGGCAGCAAGTGTAAACGTGTCCTCCCACTTCTTCTGCTAGTCACCAGCCTGGCAGCCAGACGTGTGTTCAGCAAATGATCTGTCTGGAGTTCCCAGGGCCACTGCCACAGCTCAGGCATCGTCGCCTGTCCTGTTTGTAGTTTCCCTGCTTCAAGCCTTGTTGGAGAGAAAGCATGGCAGCACTCAGATCTATCCTAAATACTACAGTGACTCTCAGGCTCTTAGAGGTTCACAGTCATAGTCTTGGCGCTCTAGTCCTTAATGTTATGGCTCTCATCTCTGTCTTTTCCATCTCCCCGGGCTGCTCCAGCACACACAATCTGTGCGTGCCCATGCCTTTTCCCAGGGGAGAGTGGGGTTTTTCTTCCTTTGCTGAAGAGCCAGGTCACCAGTGCTTGCTGCCCTTGGTCAGGTGGCTAGCTGGTACAGGAGCTGCACCTGCAGGGGACCTTGGACAGGTGGCTAGCAGGAGCATGGTAGCCTTGAGGTGGCACTGTCTGAGGGTGGGGTTGCAGCAGAGTGGGAAAGCAGTCACCGGTCTCGTCTGGCTTTCCTCCCAGGTGGACAATCTTCTCCTGGTTGTCATGGAGTCTGCTCATCTCATAATTCAGAGAAAAGCCTTCCAGCAGTCCATTGAGGGACTGATGACTCTTCGCCACGAGCAGACATCCAGTCAGCCGGTCATTGCCAAAGCTTTGCAGCAGCTCAAGGTACTGACCATGCCATGCTTGCCTCTGGGTGAAATGCTGTGGCGATGTCACGTGGCGTGAGGTGATGTCACGTGATGGATGTGAGTGGTCGCCATTCTTCCTAGTGTCCACTTATGCGTGTGTGTATATGAAACATTTTTTAGGTTCTTCCCCAGACTGTAGAACTGGGAAGGATGGGAATACCGGCTCTGGGGTTATGAACTGTCACACTGAGAGGTCAGAGGTCAGCACCTCCTTGTAGCATCTGGGAGTTACTGTGGTACCTCATACAGAAGCACTGAGAGTTTAAATAAGACTGGATTTCTCAGCCTTTACCTTGACATTAGGGCCAGTGATTCTTTGTTGTATGGAGTGGTTGTAGGGAGTGGGCTGTCTTCTGTTGTGTGGGGTGGTGGGGTATCTCCTGCTGTCTAGGGTATGAGGTATCTCCTGCTGTATGGATGGTGGGATGTCTCCTGCTGTATGGGGTATGGGGTGTCTCCTGCTGTATCGGTGGTGGGATGTCTCCTATTTTCTGGGGTGGTGGGTTCTCCTGGTGTATGGGGTATGGTGTCTTCTGATGTATGAGGGTATGGGGTGTCTCCTGCTATATGGATGGTGGGGTGTCTCCTGCTGTATTGGGTATGGGGTGTCTCCTACTGTATGGGTGATGGGGTGTCTCCTGCTGTATGTGTGGTGGGGTGTCTCCTATTGTGTGGGGTGGTGGGTGTCTTCTATTGTGTGGGGTGGTGGGGTGTCTCCTGCTCTATGGGCTGGTGGGCTGTCTTCTGTCATTTAGGATGGTACAGGATGTCTTATGTGTTGTGGAGTATCTGGCAGCATCCTCGGTCTCTATCCACCAGATGACCTAGGCCTTAGCTACTCCAGTTTTGATCACGTGGAAATGCACAGAAACGCCAGTGACACCAGTGCCTGTTCACAGACCAGAGTGCAATTAGGTCCAACCACTTTATGTGGGTTGTTTTCACTTGGTGTTCTGTAAGGTGCCAAAGACTATCTCAGACAAATAATGGTGAAAATAGGATTTCTCTGTCATGTTTGGATGAAGTACCTCAGTGGTCTCTGCTCATGGTGAAGGTGGCATCTTCCTGTGGTTAATGCTGGTTTGCTTCTCTTTGGACTGATTGTGGTTTGCGACTCCTCAGAATGATGCGCTTGAGCTGTGCACCAGGGTGAGTGACGCCATTGACCGAGTGGACCACATGTTCACGCTGGAGTGCGATGCTGAGGTCGATGAGTTGGAGTCCGCCACGCTGCAGCAGTACTACCGAGAGGCGATGATTCAGGGTTACAACTTTGGGTTCGAGGTAGGTACCAAAGGTGAGGGAACACCGCACAGTCCAGAAAGTGCTATGAGGGTTACAAGAGGCATTAAGGACTCTCTACGACAAGTCTTACCTTCGTTATAATCATTGCATTGTCAGGAATGTCCCCTGTACTGCTGTAAAGTATCCAAAATGTTAGTTTCCAGCTGCCAGGTATTGCCCAGGCTTTATTTTCTACTCATAACTGTCTACTATATTTAAAATGTTCTCTAAGAGATATTTAATATCATAAAAGTACATTCTTAATTTAAATATGAATAAAGTATTTACCAAACTATATTTTGTGACTGTATTCTGTAATTCTATGGGTTATTCAGAGTACACATGCTGTTCATTTTTAGAAACAGACATTTTGGGCAAATATAGCATTATTGTGTATAGGTATTGTATATAGCATTATTGTGTATAGGTATTGTATATAGCATTATTGTGTATAGGTATTGTATATAGCATTATTGTGTATAGGTATTGCTAGAATGGTTTTGTTAATTTTGGTATGCATGGAATCTTCTAACAGTATCATAAAGAAGTTGTTCGTTTGATGTCTGGAGAGTTCAGACAGAAGATAGGAGACAAATATATAAGCTTTGCCCGGAAATGGATGAACTACGTCCTGACCAAATGTGAGAGTGGCCGAGGCACACGACCCAGGTAACAGCCGAGTAGCACACTTGATTCTTGCACGAGGCACATGGGGCTGGTAGTATTTTGTTTCTGTGCGCCAAGTGACATTCATAAGCAGATTATACAAGAACATTTATTCTAACGCAGCACTTTTTAAATGGCAGTATGTATCTATGAAGCTTGTAGCTAATCGTAGCAGAAAGAAAATCTTTGTGTCCTAAACGGCCTGCCTCCTCAGAGGGATGTGCAGGGTGTGCGTCAGCTGTCCCTGTCTGGAATGCGCTGCACTGCCCTTGCACTAGCACAGAGTGGTCACTAAGTTTGTGAGTCACACCTGGCCAGGCATCCTGTAATCCATATGAACAGACGGGACACTTGGAAGCCACTGCCAAGTCAGCACAGTGCAGACGGTCTGCCTGTGAAATGCAGTATGAGAACCTGTGGGACAGGCTCACAGATGACTCGGTGTGCCTGCTGTCCTAAGTGCCTTCATGGTTCTTTTTGGCATTAGAATCGTCTTTAATAAGCTGTCCTGTCTGTCACTGTAAGCTCGCTCTGCTCAGGTGTTTATACAGTGATCACCTCCCCCTCCCTCAAAATACGAAGCATTTTGTCCTAGACAGTACATTTCCAATTACTTTCACACTGATTTTAGTGTTGTGTAGTCTGCAGCATTTCCCCAGCTATTGTTGACTGTTTTCCTGTGACAGGTGGGCCACTCAAGGATTCGATTTCCTACAAGCCATTGAACCTGCCTTTATTTCAGCTTTACCAGAAGACGACTTCCTGGTAGGACACACTCTAAATACCTTTTCTGTTAAACTGGGTGGTGCATTGTCTGTGGTACACTCCTGTCTCTGCCATGAGGACATGGAGCCACAAAAGTGCCCTTTAAAGTGTGGTGAGGTTTTCAGTGTCCTTCTGTTACTACAGCTCTGTGCAGCTGACTCTGGTGGATTCTCTACCCTCACACTGTGGATTAGATGCAGTCTCTATATTTCATAAACTGCCAGCTCAGGAACTGCCTTTTAGAAGTTACTGAGAACAGGATTGATTGTTGCCCCTGAGTGCCCACTATCAGAGCACAGTATCAGTGCCCAGTGTTCTGAACAGCCTCTGGCCGTGGGGACACTTGATCTTTGCTTATGGATGGCATTGATCCCTGGGGAATAGTCTGCTGAGTTGCTTTCATTTATGAGAATGGAATGTATAATATATTATTTAAATGGTACTTAGCTTATATCCACTTTATCCTTGTATCTTCTGTCTTTTAAACTAAGTAGAAATACTGAAGGTCAAATAGACTGACTGTAGTATGCTGTTTATAGAATTAAGACTTCTCTTCTTCCAATTTTTCTTTGGTTTCTAGAGTTTGCAAGCCTTGATGAATGAGTGCATTGGCCACGTCATAGGAAAGCCACACAGCCCTGTCACAGGTTTGTACCTTGTGAGAACGGGATACACTGGTTGTGATGAGCAAACTGTCTTAGGATTGATGCTATTTATAATAATAAAAGATGTATTTTAAAAATATCCAGAGGGCGACAGAGAAGAGGTTTGTCCAGGAACTCCACAGTCATCCTACTAAACCCTACAGGAAGATGAAGCCTTACCTTTGAACTGGCTTTTGTTTGTCTTGTGTTATTGCTGCGCCCTTGCTCTCCTCGTTAAAATCTTTGTGTACAGGGACAATTGGGGGGGGGGTCCTCTGGTCCTCCCTTCTCTCGTGAAGGAGGACTGTTAGTTTTTCCAACTTTGCCACTCGAGTAAATTTTTATTTGCTTTTGACTTTTTTTTCTTTTAATTTTTTCGAAACAGGGTTTCTCAGTGTAGTGCTGGCTGACCTGATACTCACTTTATAGACCAAGCTGGCCTTGAACTCAGATCCGCCTGCCTCTGTCTCCTGAGTGCTGGGATTGAAGGTGTGTGCCATCACTGCCCTGATGGTTTTGGGGGTGTTTGTTTGTTTAAAAATGACATTCTTAGCTGGGTGGTGCTGGCACATACCTTTAATCCCAGCACAAGGCCAGCCTGGTCTACAGAGTCAGTTCCAGGTCAGCCAGGGCTACACAGAGAAAAACCCTGTCTTAAAAAAAGGGGGGAAGAATAAAATGTTTATTAAGAAAGACTGTGTCATTCTTGATACAGTCTGTGAGTAAAACTAAGTCACGAGCACTCCAAAATAGAAAGCTTAAATTGCATAGAATAGTTAAGAAATGGTAAATTTGCCAAACATTGGCTATTCTGGTTAAAAGATACTTGGTGGCCATAGAAAAACTTACTTATATGAACAGGCCTTAATCACTGCTTTTGTTTTAGGCTATAAAATTCATTAGGTTTAAACAGCATCCTTCTTCCCAAGGCTCTCATGAAGGTGGCAGTTGCTGTTGTAAAACTGCTCGCGTTCGTTTGTCTCTACAGAGCAACGTAACCTCCTCATGTTCTTGGCTGGTTCAGTAGCATCAATAGAATTTGATCTTCTGATTTCTCAAAACATTTTTATACATGATCAGTAACCAGGTCAAATCACTTTAAAATATTTTATTACCCAAGACATACATTTCTTTTCTTTTAAATTTATTTATTTATTTATTGTGTATGTATGTGTACCTGAGCACACACATATGCATGTATGTCAGGGTGCATGTATAGTGGTCAGAGGGCGTGTCTGGAGGAGTTTCTTCTCCTGTGTGTGTCTTAGAAATCTAACTCGGGTTGTGAAGCTTTGCAGCAAGTGCCTTAACCCACTCAGCCATCTTGGTGGCTCAGGTAGAAATTTCCTTATAGAAAAATTATAAAGTAAGGTGGCCATTTCTGGACATTTCCAGTATAGAAAGTTACAGAACATGAAAGCCGTCACACTACCGTCACATGCAGTGGTAATCACCAGGACATCTGAAGCAGTCTCCTCAGCCACTGGGGGTAGGGTGGGGGGCTGAGCTCATGAGCAGAGGACTGCTCCTTTAGACCGTCCAGCCACTCCCGTGTTACCTGAGCGGCTGCCATCTGAACTTGGACCAGTGATGAATAATGTTTTATAAATTCTAGGGTCCCACACAATGGAGCTCTTTTTTTTCCTTTTGGTTTTGTATTCTTTTCTTACATTAGAATTTAATGTAGGTAACAGCAGATGAGCTGCATTCTTTGGTCATAATTCTGTATTTCCACTTCAGCATGTGACTGACCAGTGGTAGCAACCTGGCATATAACCTTCTGTATGTGCTCGACCGAGTTCCTCTGTGCTCCGAAACGATGAGCACAGAGAGGGTTGTTTGTCCCCTGCTGTTTACTGTGTGTGGCTGGGTCCCATTGGGTTTGACATAACTCCTCCATGTCAGTAGCGTACATCCAGCTCTAGACCATACTCTGGGCCCCCCTGGTGGACGGACCACCCTGGATCGATGGACCACGCTTCTTTCTGCCATTTTTTATGGGGCTTTGTTTAGCCATGAAGCCTCCCATAGTAAATGTTTACCCCAGAGAAATGTGGAGGTCTGTGTTCATTGGCCATTTGGATTTGCTTTCCAAGGAAACATCAATTTTACAGCATTATACATATTTATATATATGGAGACAGGAATGGGAAGAGAGAGACTCTTAAATGTTTTGTACATGAAGAATACTAAACCCACCTTTGCATAGTTTTTTTTTTTGAATGGTGCTTTTTACTTCACACCTTTGTGTGAATTCCTACAGTAATTTTTGACTGAGCAGTTTCCAGTGTCTGCTGGCTTATGACATCCACTCCATCAATTGTTTTTGCGTCTTCCCTATGTTCTTATTACATTTCTTCCATTTGGCATTGACAAAATAGACACGGCCAGCCCCGCCCCTCTTGCGAGCTCCCTATTTCTATTTGTAAGGGAGCTGCAGAGTCCACTCTGGTGTGTCTCACTGTGTATGCCATGTTACCAAGAAGAAACAGACTTTTGACATAAAGGCTTCCATTTAGGGTGAACTCTATGCGAACTAAAACTGCTACCACATGAAGAGAAAATATGCCATAACCTGGGGGATGTAGAAACCAGGAGCCCCTTGAAAGCAGCTGTAAGAGAAGACGTGAGAGCAGACAGTGGTGTAAGAGAAGACGTGTGAGAACAGACACAATGGTAGCCTGTCAGTCACTGCCTCTGCCAGGTTCCTGGGGAGGTGAAACTGTTCATTTTGTAGTAGGAAAATCTCTGGTTTTGTGTTTCCTTTAGAGTTTCATCTAATTTTAAGACTGGGATGTAGAGTACATTTTTAGCGCGTGCTGGGTCTGGCTTGAGTCCCCGAACATGAAGTTTGTTAATAATAATGACATCTAGTTTTAAGTGTCATATGGCTTTTAGGTTTTAGTTTTGTCTTAAATTGTATATGTGTTAGCCTCTTATTAACCCATTTAAAAGGTGAAGAGCGGAAGTCTACTCTAGGGAGAGACCAGGGTAATTGTGCCTGTCCCTAGCCTGGTTTGGTGTTAAATAGCCCTGCATGGTTGTATGTGTTGAGGTGCAGAGATCTCCACCCAGAACCTTCACAGACATCTGTGTGTGGAATCTTCATGTGTGCGTGGCAGAAAGAGTTCCCTTTTTACTGGTGAGCTGCCACATGAGTGGTTCAGTCGGTCCAGATGGCTGCCAGTCATTTGTTCAGCAGATGTTATGTAATGTTCACCCCTGGGTCTACAGAAGCATTGTTTTAGTGGAAAAATGTTTGAATATGTAATATAATTTTGCTCACTTTTACAAAGGTAATATATTTGGTAATATTTGCTTAATATTTTTCTCCCAGTGAGTGAATTTGTCTCGGTCACTGGCAAAGCCAGTTGACTTCCCATTTACACTAGGTGGCCTGGCTTGGCAGCTTTCTGTCACCCACTTTAACAAGTTTCCTTTGTTGACATTTGCGGCAGCTATCCATCGGAATAGCCCCCGTCCTGTGAAGGTGCCCCGATGCCACAGTGACCCTCCCAACCCACACCTCATCATCCCAACCCCGGAGGGATTCAGGTATGAGGCGCTGCTGCATCACGGGCTTGTCTCTGCCATGCTTGCTTGTGCTCTGGAGTCAGCTGGGTGCTCGCTCTGAGTGCAGGGTTTTCCTTTCTGATTGGCCAGGCGCTTCCTAGAGCTTTCTCCTGCTGTCTTGAGGACACACCGCAGTGTCTTAGTTGGAGAAGAAAGACAGCCTGAGTCTTTCAAGATGATTTAGCTCCCAGCTTCCTTATAACCCCAGCTACTGGGTGCTTTCTGCCTTTGGAGTAGTTCTTCCCTTTTCTTTCTTGGAAAAGTTACCTTAGGAAAACAAATTTAAGTGTGCAAAGCTTAGTGAACATGCGAGGACAGTTCTCGGTGCCTTTTTAAGAGTGGAGAAAGGTGGGGTGGCCATTCCACTATTGACATTCGTGTGTGTGGATAGTTGTGAAGTAGACAGTCCAGAAGCACCCCATGTTCACAGTGATGCTCTGTCATTGACCGTCACACGCCCATGGTAGTGGGATCCTCGTTCTCTTCCTGCAGTCCCTCTGACCAGGATTTCATGTGGTAGGATTTCTAGGCGAGGGCCTCTAACGCTAGTTCCTTTTTTTTCTTTCCATGGACCAGAACTCTAAGTAGCGATGTGCATTTTATACTTTTAAAGATTTTTTTTCACTTTCTACCCATGTATTATGTACCATTCCACCTCCTTTCCTACCTGTGTACCTGAAGCCTCTCTTCTCGTCTTAGCACTCGGAGCGTGCCTTCTGACGCTCGGAACCATGGCAACTCTGTTGCTGCTGCTGCTGTTGCTGCCGCCGCCGCCACCACTGTCCCTGGCCGCCCTGGCCCAGGTGGTGGCGACTCTGCGCCGGCCAAACCCGTCAACACTGCCCCTGAAACCAGGTAGTCCCACTACACCAGCAGTGTGTCGCCCACCCCACCGCCCCCATACCCTTCCATTGGGTTGGTAGCGTTGTGTCACAGAGTGACAGCCTGGAGTCCCCTGTGGGTTGTCATAGCCTCCAGACCCTGGGAGCAGGCAGCAGAAGTAGACTATGTATTGGTGGTAACGCTTCTCCTGTGGAGCCAGCACTAGCTGAAAGGACCCTGGCTCTGCCAGTCTTCACCCCAGTGCACCACAGGACTCCACGCTGGGCCTCGCAGTCTTTCCCGGGTCGGAGCAAAGCAGTTCTGACTTAATTTCACCCAGTGTCTGAGCAGAACGGACACTGCCAGAGTTCTTCCAGCTAGGAAGGGGGGTGTCCCAGAGTAGGGGAACTGGGGAGGTCTAGTCAAAAGTGGAACCATCTTGGGCTGTTCCATGTGTAGAGGCAGTGTGGAAGCCGGCAGACGAGGCTTTGCAGCTCAGAAGGCTAAAGCCATGTGAGCTGAACTTTAACACCAGTCTAAAAGGCCTCCAAGCTTTCTATTATTGCTACTAATTAAAATCATTAATATTCCTAATTTTTAGTAATAAATGTCTATTAAAAGTTAAATGTTTTACAGCTTAATCCATTCACAATAAAATAAGATAAATATTAAAGGCAACTCCCATTTACTGTTTGTTTTTAGTTTTGGAGCATTTTGTGGCATATGTCTTCACATTTGCTTTCTGTCTCACCGTGGGGAGCTCCCTAGACTTTTGTTACAGTGATGTGTGCAGAATTCAGGAAAGCAGGGAGAATGGTAACTGCCAGGGCCCAGCTTCCCAGCTTCCGTGTCTGCATCCAGAGCTGTTCCACAGCTGAGGAGCTGCTGTCAGACACTGTGTACTATGCCACGGCCAGCTTCTCCTACACCCGCCTTATGCTGTCTCAGCATAAGGAGAGCGTCTTTATGTGACGCTGTGTACGTCAGGATCCTAATTCAGATCCATTTGGCCTCTAGTGCCTTTAGTAGCAGCATAGTTTTGAAGGTTTTTTTATTAAATTTTTTTAATGCAGAGTAAGAGGGTTTGCTTTGAGATAATATGTCTGTGAGCATGGCTAGAGTAAGCAGAGTCCTCCAAAGGCGCATGGGAGTCCAGGCCTGCCCTGCTCCCTTCTGCGGCAGTCCAGGAGTGTCACAGGGCCTGCCAGGTGGTGCACTCTGCCGAGAGAGAGTACAGCATGGCCTGCAAAGGGAGCTCGGAGACACCTGTGTCAGCCCACAGTGTCCAGGGCGTTTAATTTTGTTTTGTTGACCTTGAAAATAGCTATGCTAGGCTTAAATTCTGTCATCAGTATTTATTTGAAAACAAAACATTTTTCATGCTGGCCTTGCCTGACCAGCTTCCACTGATGCTCAAGAACTGCCTGTTCCTTTTCAGCAGTGTTCCAAGCTGGTTGTCACTCCACAGAAATTGGCAAACTTTTCACCCCACTCCCTTACCTCCCACCCACAAATACACCACTTCTCCAAGGACACTTCTTACCATTTACCCTCACAAAAATCTCTGAAAGTCATGAGATTGACTTATTTCACCTTCAGGAAAGCAAGGTAGAGATATCACATGACCCCTATGGCCTCCCAGATAAGACCCGGTTTAGGAGTGGACAGGAGTTCAGGAGTCCTCCCTTTTGTCAGTGGCCTGGCCCTCACATGGCACCAGAGATAGTTCAAGGAACCAAGGCAGTAGAGGTGCTGCCTGCAGCAGATGTCCACAGAGCAGCCCACACTGAGGCCGTGGCTGGTTGCCATGCCGCCCCAGCCCCTGCTCAGGTGCACCATACTCCTGGATGCCTGAGCATCCACTGCAACCACTTGCTGAGCAGCAGATCCCATTTCCATGTGGTCTTGGGTTACGTGGCTCCAGTAACTCTTCCTAATTTAATCACAGCCTTTCCCTGTGAGCTCACTTTGTTGTAGGAAAGCAGCCGACTAACCTCTCTGACATGCTGGCCTCTTACTCTCCAGTTGCTTGCCGCTGCTTGAGAAATTGTTAGGCGTGCCTTTCTTACTGCTAGACATTGGCGATCTTATGAACCATGTAACCATTCTAGTACTCTTGTTATAGTTATTTTAAATTTAATTTTTTGGCAATCTTAAATATCACCTAATTTGGTTAATGCCCCTCTATCCACGGTAGGCTTAAACTGTGGGCTTTTCCATGCACTGCCGTTTAAATAGACGGGCTTTATTTGTGTTTCAGTTGTTAATGTGAAATAAACTAATTTTGAGACCCAAGTGCCCTACAGTCAGACCCCGGGGAGACCCTGGCTCAGTGGCTACTCTATTTATTTGGGTGATAGATTTTGTGGGCCTTGCCCTTGTGTTGTCCTCTGCCCCCTAGGTGCCAGTTGCACCCTCCCAATCAGCAGTCACAAGTGTCCACAGACACGGCCGCGGTCCTGGCAGCATTGTCCTGTGGGACTCTAGAAGAGTCTCATAGACCTTTGCATTTGATGCGCCCTTGACTTGATAGCTCAGTTGTTGTTGTTTCACTGTTAAAACAGGGGTTCCAGCGTCCCTGAAAATGACCGCTTGGCATCCATAGCCGCAGAGCTGCAGTTCAGGTCTCTAAGTCGGCACTCGAGCCCCACGGAAGAGCGAGACGGTGAGTGTCACAGTGTCAAAGTTTCCCACCAGCACACCTGTTTATCCTGGCCCACCAGTTGTGGTGTCCTTGAACAGGACTTGTGGGGCGCCACCAAGCTTTAGGAGCAGGTTTAGCCCTGTCCACGTGGCCTTTCAGTACAGCTTTGCATATTCTAAGTCTTCTCCATTGTGTTTTACAAACAATGCCCTCCTGATATTTTAATTCTTCAGTGTCCTCTCTCTGTGGAAATACTCAAGTACTACTGTGTTTGTTGTAATCTGGCAACAGCCCCCTAAAGTGCCATTTTCTAGAAGCGAATAGAGACACTAGAAAGGAGCCGGTTGGCCGTGATTGGTGCCATTCAGCACCTCAGCAGAGGGTAGTTTTTAGGTGAATCTTAATTTGTATGAAAACCTCTGCAGAGCCAGCGTATCCCCGAAGTGACTCAAGTGGATCCACACGGAGAAGCTGGGAACTTCGCACACTCATTAGCCAGACCAAAGGTAGGAGAAAAGTGCTACGCTTGATCGTGTTGGTGCTCTACACAGTTAACATCTGTGGCCTCGCTGGTACCTCTGACGTCATACTCACTGCCATGACCTTTCTGGACATTTTCTGTGCCTTTGGGCACGCTCATCCTCTAAATAGCACAGTCCCTCGATGTTGTGAGCGTTTGTGAGTGTAAGCATTCACCTTCAGGCTGAGAAACTGGGGGAAGGAATTGTGGCTGGTGGGAGGGTGAGACTAGTAAGTTACTATAAGAAATTTGTCTTGTCAGCTGGATTGGCAGAGAAATAGGGGCTTGGTTAGAGTTCCATTACAATGATTCAGGCGCGCGAAAGTATTAGATTAGCATGAGTTTCCAGAGCAGGGTGGCAGCAAGAAACAGCTTTGGGGCAACAGTTGTCAGGCCCTGTCAGGCCCTGTCAGGTCCTATGCAGATTCTTGTGTATTGAGGGGGATATTTCAGAAACTGGGAAGCAGTTTCTATGCCAGCCCACCTGTAATGGTGGTTCCCCTGAACACGGTGGTGGCCATGACTCTGCCCTGCTTTTGAAAACAAGTTTAGAGCACATAAGACCCACTTTCAGTCACATTAGGACCTAAGGACAGCAAAGGGAAAGTAGGTTGGGCATTTTGAGACTCATCATGATCATCAAGACAAACTAATGTAAATATTATAAGAATTATTACCCATCCACTCCCCACCCAGGCTAAGAGTGGGGCACCTGGCCCTGCCCCTTGCTAGCTTTGGCACTCTGTTGATCTGGCCCTGCCCCTCTACAAGGCAGTGTTGGAAAACTGGCCCTTGTGGCATGGGTACGGAAGAGCTGGCACCGATGGCATGAGCTGTGAGCATGGGGAGCTGGTCCCACCACTTGCCATCCAGCTGCTGCAGCCAGGAGAGCTAGTCCTGCCCTTCTCCTGGAACCATCAGGAGAGCTGGCCCTCATGGTACAGGTGCAGGAGAGTAGGCAGGCTAACCTGCTCAGCTGCCACCCAGGTTCAGATCCAGGGCTTTTGAGTTGGCACATTCCAGCATCCACCCCATCTAAGAGCTGCTGGAGAGTGTGAAGGGGCTGGTCCTGCAGAAGCAAAGCTGCCGGATCTCCATGACACAGGGCAACAACAGGACATCCCGGAGGATCCAGCACTGATAGTGTAGCAGAAGCCAGACACCTCCATCAGACCAATGTCTAATTGCAGTGAATTCATTGTTAAAGCTGTTTGGGCAAAAGGGTATACTGTGTGACACACTGCAGTTACCATGGCGAGGTTTTTCTTATTTTTAATTTTTTGTTTTCTTTTGCTGGGGAGGTTGCAAGGACAGAGAGCAGATATGGAGAGATGGGGAGATGTGTGGGATTGGGGTGCATGAAGTAAAATTCACAAGGAATTAATAAAGTAAAAAAAGAAAACTACTTGGTAGTCAGGTAAGATTGGAAACCGCTAGGACTGTGCCCCTTTCTGAAAAGCTGCAGTTTTCAGTGGCATATTAAAGTCCACTTCTTCTTCTGGAGAGAGGCTAATTGGTGTATGTTTAAGAAATCTTTTCACAGATAATTTTGACAGTGGGGTCCACAGCCTCATAGTTGTGAAAAACTTGTCTAGGCAAACCTGGTGTATCGTATATTTGGGTAAAAGAAACAAATTAGATTTCCAGGTTTTAAAAGAATGATTGTGGTAGAAAGGAAGAAAACAGACTAATTAAAACATAAATTTTTGAGAATGCTACTTTCCAAATTAGCCTTACAGCCATCCAGATCTTCAAATGGTCCTGTGTCTGCTGGATAGAGGTGGAGCTCTTGGGCACTAGTAAGTCATGGTTCTAGCATAGCAAAGCTGGAAAATCTGAGGATGGTCAGCTCACATGTGCATGTTCATGCAAACACAACATGGAATACCATGGCTAAGAAGGAAGTTATGTCGTGTAAGGAAAATGGATGGAGTTAGAGACCATGTATTGCTGTTTTCTTTGAGTCCTCTTGGAAACTGCCTGTCCCACATTCTGGTTCATCTCTCCACAGACTCTGTCTCTAGGCAGGGACCCATGGAAGCTATCCAGAAATCAGTCCGGCTGTTTGAAGAGAGGAGGTATCGAGAAATGAGGAGGAAGAATATCATCGGTCAAGTTTGCGATACCCCTAAATCCTACGACAACATCATGCACGTTGGACTGAGGAAGGTGACATTTAAGTGGCAGAGAGGAAACAAGATCGGTGAGGAAGCCCAGGCTTACCCTGCCGGGAGCCACTCTCTCCCTAGTGCTTTGAAGATGACTCTTTTTGATGTTCTGTTCCCAAACCATTTAGAGAACACTATAAGATGAAAACTGAGAAAAGACTTTTAGGTAGTTCGGTAAATTGACTAGATTTGCTCAGTAATTCCAGAAGTTTCCATTTGAGAATTACTGAAAATTTGCCCATCTGTGTTCTTTTAGTCCCACAAGAATATTTGAAAAAAGACTAGATATAAATCAGGACAGGTCAGGTTTTTGGTGTTTTTTTGGTTTTATTTTTAACCCCTAAAATATTGCCTTGTCAATTGATTTCTAGGTGGAATTAACTCTTTTTTTTTTATTTATTAAAGATTTCTGTCTCTTCCCCGCCACCGCCTCCCATTTCCCTCCCCCTCCCCCAAGGAATTAACTCTTAACAAAATAATCACTAGTAAAATGTGCTGTCCCAGACTCTTATTTATTTACCCACTTAAATACATTGATCCGTCAAACATTAGGTCTGAGAGGCAAACATAGTTTTAAGAATTTTGTAGAACCTAGGAAACTAGAGGTGTACTATCGAGGACCAAACAGTCAAATAATTGATAAAATGTCTTAATTGTGCTCTTGATGTCCTTCAGTAATATGTCCCTCGTATAGCACCCCAGAAGTAGTGTCAGAAGTTTGCCATCAGGCCCTATGGCAGTGTGGCCAGGGTCCAGACATGCTACTGGCCACTCCCTTCTGCTCCAGTCCAAGCCCAGGCCTCTTGAGGGGGGAGCAAGGGCTCAGAAAGATTCTGGAGCAGTGTGCCCCTTACTTCCCTTCATGGCTGTCCTGGGGTTTCCTACAGCTCATCTCCGTCACATGACATTTTCAGGTAGGATGTGTGCAATGACGTAATTGCCCAGAACTCTGGGTGTCGGGGAACCCTAAGACTGCTTCGGTCCTAAGTAGCAAACTAGAGTGAGTATAATGGTAGCCCTGTAAACACATGTCTGAAGCTAGAGATTATTGTAAGCTGCACTGACAACGGTCTGTAGTGACTGGAAGAGTGGCCTGTGTATGTTGTTGGCAGGAGAAGGACAGTATGGGAAAGTGTACACCTGCATCAGCGTCGACACAGGGGAGCTGATGGCCATGAAGGAGGTGAGTTGTGGCTCTCTGGGCCTTTGTGTCAGATAAATCTGGGTGATTTAGGTTCAGGAAAGCCACTGTGTGTGGCCTTGGTGCCAACAGCTGACCCCAGGACTCTTGAGTGGTGAGTTGCTTGGCCTGCGTCTTGTCTTTTAGCATTTGACGTTTGGGACCAGCAGGCAGCTGAGATCTCTTAGTGGGAGATTGGTGACTCTAGAAAGGACCTGAGAGCAGGGTCTCAGCAATTGCACTGCAAAGCAGGTGGGCGTGGCCTATGGCGGCAGCTTGGGAATCCTACAGAAAAGCTTAGGGAGTGGAGCCACCACTAGCAAGCACCCTGTGGACACTTGTGAGGAAAAGACAGTAAGCTGCAGAAGTGAGGATGGGCAAGAGATGGGAAACAGGAATGGCCACTGGAGGTCTACAAACTGTGGGTAAGAGGGTGAGGGGAGTGTTGGTGACTGGTTCAGCTGCAATCACCTCTGAACTTTGGTAGTTTGCTCTTCACCCTTGCCTGCCTTGCTCCAAATTGACCAAATGCATCATTAACCCCTTCTGTTTTAATGTTTACAAATTTTAAATGACAAAATACTAAATTTTAATAGATAACACAATTATATATAATTCATGGTTTATGAAATATGACTATATATTCATGGTTTATAAACTGTGTTGACTATGTGGAGAATGTGAAGTGACCGGATCACGTGTGTTCATCTCTTCATTGTTTGCTAACTTGAGATTTCCTCTTGAGGCACTCTTCAGATGAGTGCCGTATTATTACCCGTGGTTACCCTTTTGACAATCTGGATTAATTTGGAGGCATTAGGCTAAGTGCAGCGGGAAGCACAGTGCTGCATGGTCTTGCCCTTGTGGAGTCAGACGGAGTCTAGTCAGGTCCCTGTATGGTAGTGAGGGCTTCAAGGCTAACTAAGTCAGCAGGACTAAAGACCAAGAGAAAACAGACACAGGTCAAATCACAGACACGCTGGCCCTGGCCCTGTAGGATAGGAACTGACATGTCAGGAGTCAGCTGCCCACCCTCACTGTTGACGACAGTGTCCATCCATAGTAACCCCAGTTTTCCTTCTCCAGATTCGATTTCAACCCAATGACCATAAAACTATCAAGGAAACCGCAGACGAATTGAAAATCTTTGAAGGCATCAAGCACCCCAACCTAGTTCGATACTTTGGTGTGGAGCTTCACAGAGTAAGCCGGCTTCAGTTACACTGTGTGGGGAGTCAGTGGGCCGCAGCGCAGTCCTGTCTGGGTCCCAGGTCTTCTCATTGTAGAGACAGTAACTGCCTGATTGTCAGGAAACCTCCATGCCTACATCACTTCTGCCTTCTCTCTGAAGTCAGAGGCACTTGTTCTGAAATTAAGTCACAGACTGTCATTATCAGCCGATGGCAAGAGCCCTGACAGTCATCCTGGCAGGCAGACATTCTTCTCGAGTGCCCTTCCTGTCACTGTGCCAATTGTCAAAACTATTAGACCTCAAGCTTCTCTCTGTTTAATAAGCCTGCATGGGATAGGAAAAGCCCGAGACCTGAGAGTACCTGTGTTGAGTGATGAGGCAGAGAGGGAACCAGGATGGCTTGCAGCGTTGATGGGCCTGTGTTTTCACTAATGGGTTTGTGATTGACAGCGCTTGATAATACCTGTAGGCATGGCTGTCACTCCCTGTCTAAGGTTGCATGGCGGATAGTCTCAGGATGAACAGTCCCAGACAAGAGGCAGGTAGCCCCCTGCAGGAGAGTCAGGCACAGCCATATGACTCTGTCTGCCTGCTCCCGCCCCAGGAAGAGATGTACATCTTCATGGAGTACTGTGACGAGGGCACACTGGAGGAGGTGTCGCGGCTGGGGCTGCAGGAGCATGTCATCAGGCTGTACTCGAAGCAGATCACGGTCGCCATCAACGTCCTCCATGAGCATGGCATCGTGCACCGCGACATCAAAGGTACGCCCCACCTGTCACTTCTTCAGGTGTCCATGCATGAGTAGGAAGTCCTCGCTGTCACCTGCGCAGCCTGCCTCAGAGACGTTGTTTTCCTGGAGATGCAGTGTGCTGCCGCTTCAGGCTGCGTGCTGTGGTTTAGTCTGTGCTGTCTACACGCTTGGAACAAAGCTCCCTTGCCTAACCCGTGTCAAGGTCTTTGTGCATTCATGTCTGAATGCGTGTTGTAAGTACATGGAGCATGTGACGCATTCATGTCTGAATGCGTGTTCTAAGTACATGGAGTATGAAGCATTTATGTCTGAATGTGTGTTCTAAGTACATGGAGTGTGTGATGCATTCATGTCTGAATGCGTGTTGTAAGTACATGGAGCATGTGACGCATTCATGTCCGAATGCGTGTTCTAAGTACATGGAGTATGAAGCATTTATGTCTGAATGTGTGTTCTAAGTACATGGAGTGTGTGATGCATTCATGTCTGAATGCGTGTTGTAAGAACATGGAGCGTGACGCATTCGTGTCTGAATGTGGAGCCTGCAGCTGTGGCTTCGGAGGCGAAGGGAAGTTGTGTGCGCCATGCTTTCCTGTCGCAGGAGTGTCACTGTGCTTCCACTTGAGACCTACCACACACTCAGTGCCTAGCCACTCCCTGACGCTGACTTTTTGGAGGCAATAAAGATAGTTAAAGCAGGGGAGTACTTCCATCCTGTCCTGCACTCTGAGGTTAGCCCAAACACAGGGACTCAAGAGCGACTGCCTTCTGACCCAGGTCTAGACCCCATTTCTGTGCAGTCCTTGGTTACACTGGAAACTGTTTTGGCCTGGGTCTGAGAATTAATTGTTCATGTCCTGCTGGGTACAGTGCCCTGAATGCCCCAGCCTGTACCAGCTTGATGTGCCTTGCCTGGCTGCACATAGCTTTGCTGGGTCAGTCTGGGCTTTGCTGAGCCATCATTGCCCATCTCCAGTAGTCCCGTCTCCCACACTACACTCAGTTTCTGTACATCCCCACGGCAGAATCTCTGAGCCCTAAAAGCAGTTTGGCTCATTAGCATCCTTGTCAAATGCTTTGTCTTTGAGCATGACAAAACAATTTCAAAATGGCCACTGTGCAGTCCGTTGTTGAGACCACCCCTGGGTGGCTTTAGCTGTTACAGATAGACTGTCAGAAGTTCACTGCGTACTGCGTGTCCAGCATGTACTGTGGTACTTGGTAAAGTGTGTTGTCTGACTTGATTACAGCAGGACTGTCTTACCTGTAATAATCTAGGCTACTCTGAGAGATAGGCAGGAGTTGATGCATGTGTGTGTGCTTATAGGGAGGTTGGGATGGAAGAGTATACAGCACTGTTTTCATTACTGTGAAAATGAGCTCAGAGGTGGCCTTAGTGTGTGCAGGTTTTCTTCTGTGCATCCTTCTGGTTAGAGAAACTACCCATGGCAAACAGTCCCAATGTTCATTGGCTGCCACACACACCTAGATTTTGTATTAAATATCTCTGTAAGTATGTCTGAATTTTTAATGAATTACATATCTCTTAACTTAGAATGTGTCTGCCTGGATGTTTGTGTTGATTTGCAGTAGTTTGTAATTGTGGTCCATCAGTCTTCCTGTGGTTGAACATGGTAAATGAAACTTCACAACTTCATTTTATTTAGCTTATGAATGAAGTTTTAAGGATTTGGATTCCCGTGAAAACATCACGAGGTATCCACATTGCGTTTCCGAGCCTGCTCAGCAGCTGCTTGCTTGTTTCTGTGTAGGCGCCAATATCTTCCTTACGTCGTCTGGACTAATCAAGCTGGGAGATTTTGGATGCTCAGTAAAGCTTAAAAACAACACCCAGACCATGCCTGGAGAGGTGAACAGCACCTTGGGGACAGCAGGTAAGGACTAGCCCAGCTGGCCTCTATGCTCCAACGCAAGGGAAGCCTCCTTGCCTCTCAGACACCTGGTGGTTTACTTTGGCGGGTTGGAACTCTGCTGGTTTAAGCAACCATAGTTACATGGTAATTACTTGTCGTTACTGATTGGGTCGGGTTAAGTTTCCTGTTTTCAGTGAGAATACAATGTATTGGAAATTTTGACATTCTGAGTTGCTTTTGAAGAGATAATTTTGCCCCTAAAATGTCAATCAAGTTGACTTGAATGCCAGTTTTCAACATTGGCTGCCTGTAACTGAGGGAAGGGTATGGCAGAGACCTGACGTACTGCTTGCTGCTGTTACTATTACTGCTGTGCTGTTAACCCTTGCTGTCACTGTATTTGACTGTAAAGCTTATATGGCACCTGAAGTTATTACCCGTGCAAAAGGAGAAGGCCATGGACGTGCGGCAGATATCTGGAGTCTGGGGTGTGTCGTCATAGAGATGGTGACTGGCAAGGTAAGCCTGCTGTGCACCTGGAGGAAGACTCCGAGCAGGTTGAGCACAGAACTGTGTAGTAAGGAGGAGCCCACTTATTCCTTCTGTCTGCCCAGAACTGAAATAATCACACAGAAACTATATTATTTAAATCACTGCTTGGCCCATTAGCTCTAACTTCTTTGGCTAATTCTTACATATTAATTTAACCTATTTCAAGTATTTTATATTTTACTATGAGGCTCGTGGCCTATCATCAGAACAATACATTTAAAAGGGAGATTAATTTTCCTTAGCACATGAATAACATAAAATTTACGGTATTCACTCTAAGAGACATGTGAATGCTTCAGACGAAAATTGCAAAGGGAAGAATACCCTGGAGAACTGTTTTCATTCTGACGAAACTTAAATGTACTTCACCCTGAAACCAAAGGAATTTGCTTCCGAGGAAGCCCCTGCTGATGAGTAGCCACATAAACGTGTGGTACATTTGAGAGTAACTACACGTGTGTGTGCAGCATGCAGCTGCAGTCTGGCGTCGTTCACGCTGTACCAGACTGGAGGCTGGGTCACAGGAGACAGTGGGCTCCTTCTCGCCCCTCTTGCAGCGACTGAGAGTGCGCAGTGAGAGCTTGCTGAGGATGGGCGCTGCCACTTCCCTTAGCGCCAGAGTGGAGGTGGTGTGACACCTGCTTTATTCTGGTCAAGCGTGTGAAACAGGTGGGCCGAAGAGTACTTGTTAGCAATCACACTAATGTGTGAACCAGGGTGTGTATAGACCTAGTTCCTGCCCTCTGACTTTCCTTTTTTCTGTAGCCAAATAAGGTTTGTGGTGATGGGATTCTCATAACTCAACAAAGTGGCCAAGAACTACTTCTTTTTACCACCTTTCAGCTGTGTGTGGCAGCCTCTGGATCACATTAAACTAATGGCACTGTTCAGTGCAGCTGGCAGACACAGGCTGGTACCTGTGTCTAGATGCAGCACAAGCATGCCTGTGTGTTGACTAGCTCTCAGTTGTAGCTGGCTGCCCGTGTTTAGATGGAGCACAAGCATGCGTGTGTGTGTGTGTGTGTGTCTGTGTGTTGACTAGCTCTCAGCTGTAGCTGGCTGCCCGTGTTTAGATGGAGCACAAGCATGCGTGTGTGTGTGTGTGTCTGTCTGTCTGTCTGTGTGTTGACTAGCTCTCAGTTGTAGCTGGCTGCCCGTGTTTAGATGGACAGTCTCACTGCAGCAGGACCACACTTGTTAATGTGTGTTGACTGAATCTCTGACAGACATCACGTGACCTTTAAGCTTTCCAGCGCGTGTTTGCTGGCCCATACCTCAAGAGGGCCTGGGCATCCGTCGCCCTGACCATGTGTGCTGAAGCCTGGCTCTTTCCTGTCTGGGCATCCGTCGCCCTGACCGTGTGCTGAAGCCTGGCTCTTTCCTGTCTGGGCATCCGTCGCCCTGACCGTGTGCTGAAGCCTGGCTCTTTCCTGTCTTTGCAGCGGCCGTGGCACGAGTACGAACACAACTTTCAGATTATGTACAAAGTGGGGATGGGACACAAGCCACCAATCCCTGAAAGGTTAAGCCCTGAAGGAAAGGACTTCCTCTCGCACTGCCTGGAAAGTGACCCAAAGATGAGATGGACAGCCAGCCAGCTCCTCGACCACGCCTTTGTCAAGGTTTGGCCAATTGCTGACATTGCCCTCTTCAGGGTTAAACACTAAAGCTCGCGTTTGCACCTGGCACAAGAAATTTGAGAAGTTAAATATAAAATACTTATATCTAAACCAGACAAGAACTAAAGGCCTTACAATGAACAGGAACTAAATCTCTTTATAGATCAGATTTGTTTTTCACTAGTAAACGTTCACTGAGTCCCTTCTACACGGTAGAACAATGAAGCGCACTTGAGCAGACACTTGAGGGGCTTTGCGTGAGTGAGGTAGGAGGGAGCACAAGATGTTGGGGGTGGTCAAAGATAAGGCTGGAAAAGAGGCAGGAGCCGCCCAGGGGTCACAGGGTTCTCAGTTAATGTAAACCCCTTGTGACTGATGACCTTCAGACAGAGCACTTCGAGGAAGAGGAAGCTGTACTGCAGGCCTAATATGGCTCACACAGTGTGACTCAGCTCCATGGAGGAGTTGGAGTGGCTCTGGCAGAGGAGCAGGTTGGAGGTGAAAATGAGTTATCTTGGTGGCCCCATCTCCTGGCTTGTTGAGTCATGAAGTTGCATCTCCCACAGGAGAGCCAAAGGGCAGCAGGTAGAGGGGCAGTCTCGGCATTGACAGTCTCTTTGGTAAGGTCGATTCAAGTGTTCGAAACACTTCTCGGGACTTTAGGTGTGTGTTTGATTGCTTGAGGCTGGCAGTCCAGAGAGTGCCACGGTGCAGTGGACTGCAATAGAGATGGGCACACATCTTGCTGGGAAAGTGTCAGGCGTGTGGTGACGGCGGTAAGAACGTGCTGCTAAGCAGCATAGCCGGACCCTGCCCAGGAGGCCCTGTGGAAGGCCAGAGGACGGGGCAGGGCTCCTGCATGGGGACTGGCTGTGATGGAGGAACTCGTGTTTCCTAGCTGTCCAGAAGATGAGTCCAGTGCCCTGTCCTGAGAGCAGACACACCACATGTCTGTTTCTGAGGCTTCCCGCACGTCGGGGGCTGGTGCCAAGGGGACTGCTAGGTCTTGCCGTGGGTGAGAGGCCTCCAGGAGGCACGTGGGAACTCCCGAGAACGTTCTGGCACCAGCAGGGGCTTAGCTTTCTCTTGCTTCCTCACAGGTTTGCACAGATGAAGAGTGACGCCCAGCAGTCCGTGGCCTAGTAGTGTGTGGCCAGAATCCCCGATCACTACTGTATGTAATATTTACATGAGACTGCCGAGCGCAGTGCAGCCCTTTTAACCTGCGAGACCGAAGACTGCACGGGGAGAAGCGCACTGCTGCTGCTCCCGTGGTCTGCCGTAGCACAGGGCCCTCCTGAGCGACAGTGTCGACGAGGTTAAGGAAGCCGCATGCTAAGTGCCATTACTACTGTACACGGACCATCGCCTCTGTCTCCTCCGTTCCTTGCGTGACTGAGAACCGTGACATCAGTGTCGTGTTTTTGAGCTTCTGGGGTTCAGAAGACAATGTAGTGCTGTCAGGTGTCCAGGACCTTGGTTTACTCCCGTTTGTTGAGTGCTCTGACTGTGAAACCTCTCTGTTGGCGAGCTGCGAGTTTGTTATGCAGAGGCTCCTTAGTGAGACTGCAGAAAAGGTTCTTTTTCAATAAATGGTTTATTTTAGGAAAGCTAAGTCAGCGTCTGTTACTGGCTCACAGTGAAAGAGCGAGCAGGACAGAGGGTGGGGGTCTGTCACCTGCCTTTACCTGCTGTCCCTCAGTAGAAAGAGCACAGGGAGCAAGCTTGCCCAGTGGGACACCGAGCCAGGAATGTCCCACCTGTAGCCCGTGAGCCGTGTGCGTCTCAGGATCGCTCTGAGTGGGGCTCAGTACATAGGCAGATGGAAGCATATCACACGGTAAGATTGGGCATGCCTGATCTAGTCTGCTTGCTCACAGGCGAAGGGTGTGACTCAGATGAAGGAAGACTAATGCTGAAGGTGGCTCCTAGAACAGTCAGCCATCCATAGTGGAGGCTTGGGCCGTGTCCCATATGTGTAGAACCTGGGGCAGGGAGACAGTGTGCATGATCTCTTCATAGGCAGATGTCTTTTCAGAGCCTAACCTCAAGTAGGCTGGACAAGTAGCTGGAGTCGGTTCTCTCCGCCATATGGGTCCCGGGGAGTTGTACGCGGGTCTTAAGGCTTAGCGTCAGGCTCCTCTACCTGCTGAGCCATCTTGCTGGCCCCATTTCTGTCTCCCATTTGTGGGAATGCCTGTTTAGATATCTTGCCGATTTTAGAATTAGGTTATTTGTCAACTTTTGCAGAGCTTTAAGTGTTTTTTTTTTTTTTTTTTTTTAAACATGCTCTTGAGTAAACCTTCTGTACCTAATCTGTGGTGTGAAGATGTCTTTTCCCGTCTGTGGTTTATCTTCTTTTAGTTTTCTTCATGGTGTCTGTTCTAGAAGCCCGTTCACTGTCTTGCTCTTTATTGCCTGTGCCCACCGCCTGACTTACCTCTCATTTTAGCTTTCGGATTAGGCATGAATTAGGCCTTCTCTCTTTCAGTTGTTTTTGGGGGTCCAGGTTTGTGTCTGTTACAGAGACCTCTTTCCCGTGGATCTCCTCACAGTGCTGTGAATGGAAACACATTTCAGTTCATAGTCAGCGGCTCATGGCATACGGACACAGATACGGTGGACTTTGTGTTTTGATCTTTTATCATGCAGCCTTGCTGACTTCATCTCAGAGTTGTAGCCTCCATCCGTGTACAGAGACGTGTGGCCCAGGAGCAAGGTCAGTTCCTCTTCCTGGGGTGAAATCTGTTTTGCAGTTGAACGTGTCCCTTTTCTACCTCCCTGCATCATTTATGGTATTTTTGAGAGGACTTTCCCTCTGTATTCCCAGATGGCTGTGCTCTGTAGCTCTTGTTTCTGGGGATCCCTTGACTCCCTATTAGGAGGGTGTGGCCTTTCTAGAGTGAATCAGACATCACCTTTTCCCCATTTACTCCGAGATGGTGTGGGTTGTGTTTTCTTGATCGTTTGTTGTGTCTTAGTTAGAACTTGCTCACAAAGCTGGCGGGGTTGGACCTGTCTGTGGAGGGCTGTTTTCAGTTTCTCTGAACTGACGTTAGAATCTCTCTGTCTCACCGAGTTGTTGGATTTCTCTGCAGACAACCGGTCAGTGACTAACTGCCATCACACTTGGTGTCTGCTCGGCCGCTGTCCCTTGTACTCCTGTGTACCCATCTGCCCTCTGCTGTCCTCGGACTCCTGTGTACCCATCTGTCTGCTGTCCCTTATACTCCTGTGTACACATCTGTCTGCTGTCCCTTATACTCCTGTGTACACATCTGTCTGCTGTCCCTCGGACTCCTGTGTACCCATCTGCCCTCTGCTGTCCTCGGACTCCTGTGTACACATCTGTCTGCTGTCCTCGGACTCCTGTGTACCCATCTGTCTGCTGTCCCTTATACTCCTGTGTACACATCTGCCCTCTGCTGTCCTCGGACTCCTGTGTACACATCTGTCTGCTGTCCCTCGTACTCCTGTGTACACATCTGTCTGCTGTCCCTTATACTCCTGTGTACACATCTGTCTGCTGTCCCTTATACTCCTGTGTACCCATCTGTCTGCTGTCCCTTATACTCCTGTGTACCCATCTGCCCTCTGCTGTCCTCGGACTCCTGTGTACACATCTGTCTGCTGTCCCTTATACTCCTGTGTACACATCTGTCTGCTGTCCTCGGACTCCTGTGTACCCATCTGTCTGCTGTCCCTTATACTCCTGTGTACACATCTGTCTGCTGTCCTCGGACTCCTGTGTACACATTTGTCTGCTGTCCTCGGACTCCTGTGTACCCATCTGCCCTCTGCTGTCCTCGGACTCCTGTGTACCCATCTGTCTGCTGTCCCTTATACTCCTGTGTACACATCTGTCTGCTGTCCTCGGACTCCTGTGTACACATTTGTCTGCTGTCCTCGGACTCCTGTGTACCCATCTGCCCTCTGCTGTCCTCGGACTCCTGTGTACCCATCTGTCTGCTGTCCCTCGTACTCCTGTGTACACATCTGCCCTCTGCTGTCCTCGGACTCCTGTGTACACATCTGTCTGCTGTCCCTCGTACTCCTGTGTACACATCTGTCTGCTGTCCCTTATACTCCTGTGTACACATCTGTCTGCTGTCCCTCGTACTCCTGTGTACACATCTGCCCTCTGCTGTCCTCGTACTCCTGTGTACACATCTGTGCTCTTTGATAAAGAGATAAAGGTCTGTCCATCTTTTCAGTCTCTTCTGGCTTCACTGTTTTCTCTTATTTTTCTGATTTCTGTTTTTTCTGTAGTGATCTTCATTGTTTCTTTCCTTACTTTTTAGGTTTAATTTGCTTACTTTTCAAAATACTAGTAAAAGCACTCTGCTAGGCTGCTTTGGTCAGTAGCTTACACCAGGCCCATGCCTACAGGTGACTTCCAAGTAAGAAGAGTCAGCCACTCACATGGGCACCAAGGCTGTTAGAGTGGCAGCTTCCATCTGCTGGCACTGATGGGTGGCCGGAGCTGCAGAGATCCAGAGGGCCTGGTGCTGGTTCATGGCTTACATGGGCTTGGTGGCAGCTACAGCTCCACTGTGGCATGGGGCAGCTGTAAAGTAGCAGATAGTGTGAATGGTGAGTGTGCACATGCAGGGTGCATGCACACATGTGTGAATAGAGAATGTGTGCACATGCAGGGAGTGTGCATACGTGATACTGTGGTGACTGCACATGCAGGGTACATGCACATGTGATGTGTGAATGGTTACTGTGTGGGCAGTTGATAGTGCCAATGGTGACTGTGGGCATGCAGGGTGCATGCACACGTGCCACAGCAAGTGTGTGTTGATCAGAGTACTTGTGAGATCTAGTTCTTTCCTTCCAATACATGAGGCTTGAGGATTGAACTCATGTTTCTTGGCTGCAGGCGCCGTTGCCTGCTGAGATGTCTTGCCAGCCCCATTTTGTCAAAATAAAGCGTTACATAAATATTTTATTTAATCCCATCCATTGAAGCGGGGCCTCTGGATGCTTCATTTATCTTAGTTTTGCTCTGATGGCAATGGCATATCACAGCCTTGCTTTTTTTATACTAAAATCCCAGGCACACATTCTCGGTACCCTTGCACTCTGTCCGCTGCTCTGCCGAAGTCAGAGGTCCTGGTTTGGTAATACGCTCGACAAGTGTTCTTGGTCATCTCAGTGGCAGGCACCACCACTTACATACCGAGACATCCGTTGTTTGGCCTCCTGGAATGCTGTGACACAGTGATCTGAGGCCTCTTCACCCCCTCTCCCTGCACCTGCTTCCTTCTGAATCATCCCTTAGTGGGTCCCGGTCACCCCTGAGCTGGAGCAACCCATTGCCCAACCAGAATACCTTGTTCCAACATGAACACCTCACCTTGGTCCTCCCTATTTGGGGTCTTTTCTCCTTGGTAGCCAAGCAATTGAGAAGCATGCTTTAAGCTCCAGCCACGCCTGTGCATGCTGGAGGCTGCACCAGCCTGGGAGTTTGGGTGTCCATCCTCCCTGAACCCTTGGCCTGTTTCCAGCGGCATGCTTGGCAGGCTGTGGCTTTTTAATATTCACTTTGAGAGCCCTCAGCTTTTCCTCCTCATCTCCTCCTGCAAGGTCTCAGGTAGAATGCCCCCTTAAGCACCACTCGGGACTGCCAGATGTCCCAGGTGGTTGGCTCCTTAGTAGGTACCTACGCACACTCTGAAAAGGAGTGTAGTGCCATTTTTGTAAATGATCCTGCCCCTGTTTGAGGGCTTCCCAACTCCTGTGACTTTTTTGATATTTTCATACCATTTGGTTTCAAAACCAGCATAAATCCTTCAAGACTAGTAGATGGCATTTCAGCAAGACTGGGAAACCAAAGCTATCCCCCGTTGACCCCTCTCCACGACTCAAGCAAGCCCTCGGCTGGTCTCCCAGCACCTTTGTCTTCACCCTTGCTTGGAGGGGTTTCCACGCCCACATCTCTTACAGGTAGCATCCCTGGATTGGCTTACTGTGACTGATTAATGCTGCTTGCCAACGCGACAGGATCTAGAATCGCCTAGGAGACAAGCCTCTGGCTGGGCAGGTAATTTAGGCTAGAACAACCGAGGTGGGCAGACCTACCTCAGCCATGGGCTTCCCCACTGCATGGGCTTCCCCACTCCATGGGCTGGGGTCCTGACCCATACAAGACAGTGAGTGAGCAGAGCGCCTGCATTCTCTTTTGAGTTGGACCAGATTCCTTGTGCCCCACGACCTCCCCATCGGGACAGACTGTGCCCTTGAACTCTGACCCAGAACAAATCCTTGCTTACACCAATGTTGTTCAGTATTCTAATACACTGACAGGTCATTTGGGGGTGGTGATCTCAGTAACATGTCTTGTATAAATCTTGACTCAAGCCCCTAGCAATCCCCTACCAGGAGCACAGTTCTCTGGAATACCCAAACTGAGAGGGAAGAGGAGAGGCTGGAACATTCGTGTAAACACATGCCACAGGCAACCCAGATAAACACTTTAATTTTTTTTTTCTTATTTGGAGGCATAATTTAGTCATCTTACCTAAAGCACTGTTGACTCCATCGCTGGCAATGAGGGTTAAAGACGCAGCACCACGGGGTGGCAGGGACACCTTCCACCTTCCCTTTCACCCCAGCCCCGCCCTTCCCTGCAGCCTCAGAGACCCATTGTCCTAGGGTCACAAATGAACACACCATTCTCCTCTCACACATGTACGTGTACACACACACACACACACACACACGTGTATGCAACTGAAAAGATAACCAAACCCGAGAATTCACACGGGAAGGGGAAGGGTTTAAGAACTGTAGACGGTCTGCATCAAAAATTCACATGGGAAAGGGGAAGGGTTTAAGAACTGTAGACAGTCTGCATCAAAGGACATCTTCGTTTCCCCTCCAGCGCTGAGAAAAACTCAGTGACTGGAGGGGCTCTGGCTTCTGCTCCTCCCAGCAAGGCTCCCTGGCTCCATCACTGAACCCTACTAAGAAGGCTAGGCTGGGGCCAACAGTTCCCAAGGTTCCCTTTGGAGGCGACGTTCCCAGGTCAGTCTGTTTGTTTCTGTTTGTTGTCGATATTGCCGTAGGCAGAGCCCTTGTCGATTTCTGTCACGCCAATCATCCATCGAACTCCCATGGAGGCTGCAGAGACAGGGAAAAGCAGTTAATAAGCACCTGAACACACTCCAGAGGTGCTTAGCCAGTGGGAGCCACGAGGAGGCCGTTGCCCTGCAAATGAATCTGGGTACCATCTGACCCCAACTTCTGGGCATTCCTCTGCATGTTGAAATGACATTAAAAGGACAATGATAGGGCTTCTGGGGGAGGAGGGCATCCTTGCACCATGCATCTGTTCACAGACTTCTCTGGTTTCCCTACTACTTTCCAGGGCAAAAAGGTGGTGGTTTGGGGATTGTAGTAAGGGTCACTTTGTGAGGATATATGAAGGCCCTGCGTACCCACAAACTCTACCATTGTGTGGGCTGAAGCTGTGGCTGTCCAGGTGCTGCGTGCTCAGCACCCCAGGCTGCGTGCTCAAGCCATTGGGCACTGCTTTCCCTGCCCCTCTTCATCTTTAAAGGGTGCAGCTCTCCTGCTGGCCGACATGGCCTCTGCTGGCCTTCCTGGCATCAAGCCCTGGCCAGCCTCCTTCCCAACACCCTGGTGCACACAGACATGTCAGGGTGCTCACTACTAAGTGAGAAGAGTGTTCAGACGATGCAGCCCGTGGTGTACCTTTATGCTTGAGGCTGCTGCAGTGGTCCTCAGGAGATGGCTGTCAGCACCAGGCTCCAAGTGGGAGTCCGCCCTGAGACCACGGTATTTTATGTTTTACAGAAATAGCCAGCCTGTTTGCTCGGGACACACACCAGTCTCCTGGCCTTGGTCTGGTGCCACTGTTCCTCAGTAGTGGAAAAGAGGAAGCTGCTCATGCTCGCATATGCCTCGGGAGCAGGCCTGGCCTTCAGGTGACAGGGGAGTGTCGCACACCGGGCAGTGACAGGGAGCAGCGTGCACACAAGCTCAGTGTTGGGAACTGCTGTGGTTGGACAGTGCTGGGTAAGCGAGCCATTGTGAAGAACGAAGAAGGAACTTGCTGCACTCCCTCACTCCAGCCCATTTGCAGGTTACAGGAGTCCCAGAGGGAGGGCCCCACGTCTAATTCCAAGGCAAAGAGCTTGCAACTAGATCCCTCAAGCCCCGTGCCATGCTTTCCTTCAGAGAAGGGAGGGCGGAGTCTCGGGGGACGAGGGATTCCAGGTCCAGGATCATCTAGACTCGGGCTGCTCCACAGCCTGCAAGGAACCCACACATCTGGCATCCACCAAGCACTCTGGCTTCACTTGGAGCCTCTGGCTTGTACTCACCCATACAAAAGATGAGGACCAAGCTAGCCAGTGTCACTGAAGAACCGCTGCTGACCATGCTCACGAGGAACTGGAAGAGAGGATAGAGCAGCAACGACGCCCAGAACAACCAGTTGACAAGAGCCCAAGGCCGGCGTGGGGGGACCCAGGGGGTCTCTGGGAAGACCCCTGTCCTGTAGTATTCCTCCTGAAAGGCATCCTGGGGACAGAAAATGTGCCTCAGATACCATGCTGGGCTCCAGGTGGTGCCTACTGGGTCTCTGTGGGCAGCTACTAGGGAGTTTGATTGCTGCCCAGTGTCAGATCTAGTTCTGCCACTCCTTCCTGTGTGGGAGGGAGGTTGGGGCTGGCCAGCCTCAGTCGGGCACTGAGGACACACAGCAGGACCGTGGTGTTAGGTTGAGAAGGCAAATGAACGGCCTCTTGAGCTCTGCCCACACCAACCAAAGACACGCGCTCACTCTGGCCTTGAGCTTGGGGTGAGCTGTGGGTCCACAAGGGACAAGGTGCTCCTCACTGCAGGAGTCAGCACTCTCTTGGCACAACCTCTGTTAGATCAAGTTAGGGCAATGATAATTAGGTTCTCCTTGCCCTATTATATTTTTGGAAGAGAGAAGCCTGTGAAAGCCAAGCCCCTACTCAGAGGAAGAACAAGCTGGGGAGCTGGACCAGGGACCCTTTGGGGATGCATTCTTATTTGAGTCACACTTTGAAGTGACACCGGGCCACTGAATAGTTTGCTCAAGAGCAATCAAGACCACATCTGTCACTAAACTGAACCCTCCCTTAGGGACATGTGCCTGGGACCAGGCTGCTGGACCACTGATACACATTATATTGGTAAACTCTCACATGCTGTTGAAGCTTGTTATAAAGGGGACACTGAGAACAAGGAGGCTCTCTCTTGCTCTCTCCCTCCGCCTTATCTCACTGAGCTCATTCAATTCAAGTATCTTCCATAACTCTGTGACAGCAAGAATGGAAAAGAGGAAGCAGCTAAGAGAATTAAAAACACTGAGCCCTTGAGAAGAGCTGGAAGAAGGACCATTTCCAGTAGAAGCTACAATCGTTTACCCTGTGGTACAAATGCCTGGAAGGGAAGAGGAAGACAGAGCTCCTCCGTGGACAGAGCTCAGCTGAGAATCCAGGTGATGCTGCCAAGTCTCCAGTGAGGATGTCTGCTGTCTGTCCTCCTACCTCTGCTATCTGTTCCTTCCTTTGCTCGCTGCACATTAATAAAAACTCACTTGTGAGTTCAGCGACTGTCGCTTCTTCTCTGGACAACACAGAGCAGCTATGACCTCCTGTTGGCCCACTCCACCCACACCAGGGTTTCACTTCCTGTGGGGCCACCTGATGATGCATTCTGCTACGCTCTTACTGCTGGACACGTGGATCGCTAGGGGCGCCAATAACCGGCTCCCAGTGCCCACCCATCAAAGTGTCGGCTTCCATCCTAGACCCCACAGCTGGGCGCACCCACCTTCTCCTGGTAGAGCTTGTGTAGCCAGGCCGAGCACTTGTCCTCGTCCTCTGGGATGTCTTCCATCGGGATCCTCCTGTGAAAGCAGAGAAGAGTTAGCACGGAGAGAGCCATGCTGAGCACCAGGTCCTGATGACAGTTCTGGCTGTGTGGGGAGAGGCAAGCGGCCCAGGGGTGGGTGGGGGGTGTGAATGTAATTGCCCCGCCCCCTGTAAGCTCACAGGGTGGCACTATTAGGAGGTGTGGCCTTGTTGGAAGAAGTGTGTCCCTGTGGGACTGGGCTCTGAGGTCTCTCGCTCTCAAGCTAAACCCAGTCTCAGTTCACTTCCTGTTGCCTGTGGATCAAGATGTAGGACTCTCAGCTTTCTCCAGCACCATGGCAGTCCCGCCATTAATGGACTAAACCTCTGAAATGGTAAGTTAGCCACTCTAGTTAAATGTTTTCCTTTATAAATTGCCATGATTATGGTGTTCCTTCATAGCAATAGGAACCCTAAGATAGATGGAAATCCCAAAATACAGTCATGGCCAAACAGAACCAAGCAAGGGTCAAGTCAATGACACAGATGGTTGTCAGGAATAGGGACCTGCCTTATCCAGCTTCCACCTCCCCAAACATGATACTTGCTCTGAGCACAGTGAGGGTGAGCAGATCAGTAAGGAACTGGGAGGGAAGGCTACTCCCCAGGCAGTAAGGTGTGCCTCTTGAGTTCAGATGTAAATAAAGACTGGAAAGACGTTGACTGGGAAGGCAGCTTCTAGAGAAATGTTAACAGGTTCTCCTGGAAGGCTGCAGGTAGTGATTTGGTGCTTAGAAACAAGCTCCCCCTTTCCAACGGAGGGCGCAGGGCCGACTTACCTAACATAGCAGTCCGCATGATATTTCTTTCCATTTAAGACTCCCAGCAGTGTTGGGTTTTCATTGTTTCTGAAATTGAGTGTACAGTCATATACAGCTGGGACTATAAGACAAGACAAACACAAGGCAGTATATAGCAGGTGAGGCCGGTTCTGCTTGGTAGTCACACACAGCGGAAGACATAAGCACACCGTAACCCATCTAGCAATGACTCATGGGATAAGATCTCTCTTCCTTGGCTTTTCCTAGATTGTTTACTTGCCCTACATTGGACACGTGTCATCTTTTGTAACCAGAAAGCCAACTATAAGCTGGTCATCCAACAGTAACTCCTGTGGTCCCGTGGGCTTGAAAGTGGCGATTCCCATCAGCTCTAGATTGGCAATGACAGTAATGAGTGACTTTCTAGTCAGCAGAGCTGTCCTGGCTAGTACCTGTGGCTGTCTGGACGAACGTGGGCACCAGATGGGTTAGATTTATCTGAGGCTGTGTCTGTTACACAACTACAGCCATTCTGATTTTTTTTAATGGAAAATTTATAAAAGATTTACTTAACTATGTGGATGCGTTTGTGTGGGTCTGTGTGCCCATGAGGCCAGGAGAGGACGTCAGATCCCCTGTTGCTGGATTTACAGGCAGTTGGGAGCCACCAGAGGAGGGTGATGGGACAGGAACCCCAGGTCCTCTGCGAGCGCAGTAAGTGATCCACGGAGCCATCTCTCCAGCCATGGTGTAAACTTTTCTATGAACATTTTCAGCCCCCAAATGAAGCAGCCACAAAGCCAGGACAAGACATCTACATCCTGGACACTAAGCTATCCTGCCAGCATTCCAGTCAAGCTTGCTGTGGGAGGCCTGGGACCTGGCCCAGGCTCGAGAAATGCTTACTGTTCAAAGAATGGGCTAGCTCATGACAAAAACAAGTGAATAGATTGTGAAAAACCATGGCAGGAATGGATGGCCTCTTCCCAGTGTGCAAGGCAGCAGAGAAAGTAGAAAATAGAGGAGTTCCAGAGCGTGCTGGGTGTGGCGCCCACAAACACTTCTTCTCAGCGATAGGCAGTTTGCTTAGCTACATCCCTTAATCTTCCAGACCTCGGTGTTCTGGAGAGTGGACTCATGTTGCCATCATCACGTAGCGGCTGAGGTGACAGATGTCGGTCACAATGGCAGACCCAGCACACTATACTCATGATGTAAGATCATGGCCCTAAGCCGAGAGCTTTACATAAATTCAGTTACTATTAGTGCAAGTAGTGGAGGATCATAGGAATCCTAACTGGTACCTGGACCACTCAGAAGTATGAAGAATAAGGATTCAAAGGTGATAAAATCACCATCCATTCTTTCCCTGATGTCTGACCCTGCTACAGTTCTGTAGGTCCCCACTACAGTCCTGTAGGTCCACTGCCTTTGCTGATGGGAGAGGGTCCCCCTCGTAGGCATACCCAGAGGCTGTGCCCTGAAAGAGCTAACAACTCTGTCATAAGTGGGCACTAGACCAAAAGACATTTAACCTGTTCATGTCCTTGGTGCCCTGGCTAATCTGTGACGTGGGGCTAAGGTGTCCCTCACAAAAAGAGGGTACATAGGGCCTGAAACCACAGGGCCAAATTTGTCCACTTCTGACTGCAGGACAAAACCTGGCACACCAAGTTCTAGAAAGGCCTACCCAACCCTATGATGCCTTCCCACTTAAAGCTGTGTCAAGTCCTACGCAGCCCAAGTATGACGTCAAGCCTCTCTTGGGAGCCCAATGTGAGAGAAAGGTGTTAAGTAGGAGAACAAGAAAATACATTTTACATTGAAACAGAGGGTTTAAAAAGAAATGGGGGAAGCTGGGTGGTGGTAGTACATGCCTTTAATCCTCTCACTTGGGATTAAAGGCAGAGACAGGCGGACCTCTGTGAGTTCAAAGCCAGCCTGGTCTACTGAGTAAGTTCCATAGGTTCTAAACCCCCACAGAAAGAAAGAAAGAAAGAAAGAAAGAAAGAAAGAAAGAAAGAAAGAAAGAAAGAAAGAAAGAAAGAAAGAAAGAAAGAAAGAAAGAGAAAAAGTCATAGCAAGACACTAGGGGCAAGTTACCACTGCTTTCTTCAGTTTTTATCTACAGTGACTTGAGGCTCCAGACTCACAGGTGAGCTGCCATAGTATACAGGTCAGGTTATCTGCAGGTGGTTGATAGCAATAGACAAGCAAGAGATGCTTCAAAGACCCAGCAGCTGCTTCACCATCAGGCCATCACGTCTGCATGCTCCAGTGCAGTGATGCCATTGACCAGCAGAGGGCGGTACTCATTGAGGTGCAAAAACATGAGGGGCCCAGCCAGCCTTGCACCTGCCCCTTGTCCCAAGTGACACCTAGCCTTGAAGACCCCTGTTTGGCAGGCATCCTTACCTACATCTCGCAAGCACTTCACGGTGATAGCAAAGCCCTTGGTGCGTGGCAGCAGGTGGTGCTTGAGACTGGGCAGTCCCTTGGCTTGGGCTACCTGCATGCTGATCTGGTGTTTCTTCTCTGTGAACCTTGTGCCCTCACAGTGAATCAGGAACTAGAAAGCAAAGGATGCGGTCACACAACCCCAAGGTCAACCAGAGGCCACAGTCAACCCAAAAAGGGGCAGAGTCTCGCCTGAAGCCAGGTCAGTTCTAGAGCCCTCGTGTCACAAAGCCCTAAAATCAAACACAATTTCAGGTCCCACTCAGTTCTGTGCTCATTTCTGTTCCTGAAGTGCCCCCTAAGTGTGGCAGCCATAGGAGCCAGACAACACACTGTGCCTGCGTACCAGATAGTTCTCTGGGTAGTCCCGGAGGTGCAGCAGGCTCTTGGCGACCGTCTGCCGATCCTGCTCCCACTTGCGCGTGCAGAAGATCATTTCCACGAAGTACCACATCCAGCCAATGATTGGGACGTAAGCCAGCTCTTTCTTGGCCAAGACTTTGGAGTTCTGAAACAGAGGTAGAGCACTTTAGGGTGTTTGTGAGGGAGACAGAAGTTCTTCACGGCTGTTGGAGATCGTAGGGGTAAGAAGGAACCAGTTATACCAAAGCCTTGGCACTCAGAACTCTTCTGGCTGCACTGACCCGAGGTCAAGAGCATACTCACCGCTTGGGGGTGGGCTGCTCCAGGATCAGAGGTCTGTGAAAGTGCCAGCTCTCAGCAGAGGGGATAGAGGCTTGAGGATGCTCTCATGGACCAGAGCCCTCCTAGGTTATTGGTATTTGGCGTGCTCACCAAGCCCACCCTGAAGCTCTTCCTGGGCAAATCTGTATGATGTCATCAAAGATGGCCATCAACAAAGCCATTGAGTTCTACAGACAAGGCCAGCAAGGTCCACTTGGCAGATTGGCGATTGGAGGTCAGCAGGGTTAGAGGGGCCCCATAACTGCTGGCATGAGGAACAGGGTAGGCAGGAAGGCAACCTAGATCACATGTCTGCCTGCCTGCTTCCCCACCATCCCACTGTGTGTGTGCGCGCGCACACGCGCACAATCACATTCATGTTTATGAATGCAGGCACGTGTGCCATGGTACACATGTGGAGGCCAGAGGCCAGCGGACATCAGCCCTCATCTTCAACCTTGTTTGAAGCAGACTCCTTGTTATTGCTGCATATTCCAGGACAGCTGGCCCACACTAGTTTCAGGATGCGCTTGCCCTCACCACTCACCTCCCTGTAGGTGAGTATAATCCCGGGATAACAGACACTCATGCTATGTGTCTGACTTTCAGGGAAGTTGGGAGAAATCCAAACTCAGGTCCTCTGCTTGCGTGACAAGTACTTTACCCATTCAGCCTCCTCCCCAGAACTCCTCCACCACCATCCTCCCATTTGAATTTTTACCCTTTGGTTTGGGGTTGACTAAGATGCTCCCTGACTCTTGAGATGATGCCCAAGTTGGCAGTGTGGACAGTTGATGACAGCTATCTGTCCAGTCACGGTCCTTAGCCTTGGCTGCCTAGCGGGAAGAGCAGACGCTTCACACAGCCCCTCCCCTTGGGCCCCTCTTGTCTTCCACTCAGTAGTCTTCATGTTTCTACCCTGCTTTTCCTCTCAGCACAGAGTAACTTTAAAGTCTCAGAAGTGGGAACAAACTGCTGGACTCCTGAGGTGATGCCTGTCACCCTGGAAACCAAACTGTCTCTGGGGTCACAGTTCTCCCTGGAAGCCCATTGCCCTAGGTCCACACTAGACTTCAGACCCCAGAGTTCCCTCTAACTCTTGTCTATGACAGGGAGTCACATTCCTCCTGGCCCTCACCTTCTTTTGTTTTCTGTCACTGCCCATAAAAACTTAAAATTTCTATGATGTAAGCAAATGGAACCAAGCTAAAAGCCTCAACTGACTAATCAAGCTCATCTTTCTGGAAGTTAAAAACTGTTTTTAAGATTCCATGTACTGGGCTGGAGAGATGGCTCAGTGGTTAAGAGCACTGGCTGCTCTTCCAGAGGTCCTGAGATCAATTCCCAGCAACCACAAGGTGGCTCACAACCATCTGTAATGAGATCTGGCGCCCTCTTCTGGTATGTGGGCATACATGGAAGCAGAATGTTGTATACATAATAAATCTTAAAAAAGAATACATGAATCATAAAAGAAATAGAAATCCAAAAAAAAGATTCTGTGTACTGCACCTTGCAAAAATTACACGTGGCAGTGCTCAGGGATTACAGAATGACCCATACTGCCACCTACAGAGATGCTGTCTCTCATCACAGCTACTGGGCTTGCTAGGTGGCCAATCTCACCCAGCCAATCATAGCTGTGTTCTCAGGCACACTTCCTTATTCATGGTTGGTCCTCCTAAGAAACTCAAGTGTGTTTTAGCATTTCTCCTTTGGTAGCTGGTGGAGAAGGCTGCCCTGGTGGGTTGTGAGATCTAGGGGTTCAACTAGAGGGGGTAAGTCAAGGGTCTGTATTTCCATCACTGTCTGATATCACAAGTCACTTTCCTGTCCCCATAGTAAAAAAACATTCATTGACTAGTATATTATTAGTATAGCTGAGTTTGCAAACCAAGGGCCACTCTGCTCCCCTGTCCACTGATGCCAACACAGCCTTACTGTCACCAGAGCTAGCATTCACCTGAATGCAGCAGCCACACAGTTCCTACCATAGGGCTGAATGGATGTCACAGAGACGATGCAGTCCACAGAGCTGGCTGGCCAATTACAAGTCAACTTAGTCAACCCTTAATTTACAGCCACTAATATTCATGCTGTCTAAAATTCTTGTTACCCTAAGTAGGAGGTGGATAGATGAGAGAGAGGATGGGGGAGGGGCAGGTGAGAGAGAGTTGGGGGACATGCTAACATCTTCCACAAGTCGACTCATTTATGACCAGAAACTGTTCTGAAAGCAAGACAAAAACACGTCTAGGGAAACCTGACATTTACACAGGGTGACCACAACCACCAGGTGCTGCATTGTCTACCTTGGCTAGTTTTTAGGTCACAGTTCATCCTACAGTTGAAAATCTCCGGAAATTATCTGGCGATGGGGGCTGGGTGTGAGAGTGAAGGGTACTGGGTCATGAGGAATGAGAACTTCATCACCATGGGTGTCCCACCCAGCCAGGGAGGACATCACCCATCTCTCAGAGAAAACAGTCACTCTAGGAGCCAGAAGCAGCATTTCCAAGGCACAACATGTGACCAAAGGACCATAGAAAGATCTGCTTTAAATAACACAGGGACTCAGGGCATCTTAACCCTCAGATTTGGTGGCTTTTAACCCATTTCAGTACAAGACTTCAAACAAGACCCCTTCTAGATGTTCAAGACAATGCGGGTCTGCAGGTTAGAATCTATGGCCAGCACTGTTCCCTGTCCCTGAACCCCAACCTTCCAGGGTCTGGCAGAAACCCATTCAGGAGTGAGGTCACTCCACAGGATGGTTCCTGGTTCCTGGTCAAGGCTGTGTTTGCATTAATACCTTACTAACTTCCAGACACAGAACCATTCCTGAAGGTTTAATCAGTTAGTCCTTCGGGTCTAGCCAAGGTTTGACATTTCTACTAAATATATAAAGATCAGAGCTGCAAGATGATGATGGCTCAGCAGGAAGAAGCATGGGCAAGCCAACCAACAGCACAACCTTGGTGCCCACTGGTGACATGAGAATTTATCTCCTGGAATCGTTAACCTCAAACTGACCAGTCCATGTGAACACTATCTAGCAAGGACCTCCATTAGGCCAGGTATAGGGCCAGCGCTGGGGACACAAAGGTGGATGGGACTGTCTGTGACCTCAAGGTAGACAGAGTTTAGAGGCAAAACGTGGTAGAACAGTGGGGACTGACTTAGTCACTTTCTCTGTGCATGGGTCAAGGGACTGTCCTCCTGTGACAGCAATGTGTTGAGGGGAACCCCGGGGTGGCCAAGGAGACGATGAGCAGGACGTGCAGCGGGTACCCTATCATGCAGTTCATCTTCCTTACTGTGCTGGCCCTGCTCTGGCTTTCCAAGGTCTCTCGCACAGGAAAAGGCTGTGCAGAGTTTCCTACTAGAGAGTCCCAAGAGAGTCTCCAAACAAAATGAACCCTGTTCTGCGATCAGTCACAGCCATGGGGGAACTACACAGGCCACACGCCAAACAAAAGCACTCTCGAAGAATTCATCTCTCTCGGCTGGAAAATAACTAGGGATCGTTTATCAAAATCAAGCCCAGTGCGCGAGGTCCTTCAGCTCTCAACCCAGCTGCTTCCCTCCCCTCGGCAAGCCTCAGACTTTTCTAGATTTGACCGGTGTGCAAAGTGTAGTGGGGAGGGGAGGGGAGGGGAGGGGAGGGACTTTGGGTAGTCAACAAATGTGCTGTGTGTGACCAGCAAGGGTATTTTTCACCCGGGCTCTTCTCTGAGGACCTGTGGCAGCCAGAACAACAGCAAAAAGATAAAAGGAGCTTCCTGTGCAAGGTTCTCACCACCCCCACCCCTTGACGCCCCATTCCCATTGCCCCCACCCCTCACCACCCCACCCCCTTACTATTCTGAAAGGCCTGCCCAGATGCTTCCAGGTTGGCCTTAGGCCAGAGCATCTGGGAGGATAAGCAGGAGGCATTACATGGGGTGGGGTGGAGGGTGGGGGGCGAAACAGGCAGACACCACAGGCAGGAGATAATGGGACGCCTGGCTTTGACAGGTGTGGGCTGGGATGGCCAACTGAAAGAGTCCCAGTGGCAGGTGTGCAGGGCCCCGGGCGGGAACAGAGGGATGGGTGGGGGTAATTAGTGGGGAGCAGAGCTGTTCTGAGCAGATGTCACTGGCCGGCGCTGTTTGCAGAAGAGGGAGGTGGCTGTGGCCGGCCCTGCTATCAGGCAGCCTAGCCTCTGCCGGGTTAGCTTCTGGCCAGCACGGGCTAACTTAACTGGCTTGCCAGTGGAGAAGGGGCCCTGCAGGCCTAGCTTAGGGCTGGCTTTGGGAGTACAGTCAAGGAGGCGGCTGTGCTTCTCTGAGCTGCCTGGGACTTTTCTCTACCCAGGATTCACTTGGTCACCTTGTATATGCCATTTACTTGGATTTCTTCTCTGTAAAATACCAGGTTCTCTGCCTCCCCCTCCCCCTGCCTCCGCCTCCTGGCTCAGTATATGAGCAAACGGTCAGGGCCTAAAGTAGCACATCTGTCCACTCAGCCTGCCAAAATCTGCAGTTAGGGTGCCAATTAATCTCAACTAAGATGTCAGCAATGGATTATTAGGGCCCATTTTCAATACGAGGTGCTCTCGGAGCCCTTCAGAGAGCCAAAGACAAACAGAGACTGCTTGTTCATTCCCAGTCACCTAGACCCAAATAATCACACAGAAACTATATTAATTACAACACTGCTTGGCCTACTAGCTCAGGCTTCTTATTAACTAACTCTTACATCTTAAATAAGTCCATTTCTATTAATCTGTGTATTACTATAAAGCTGTGGCCTACTGGTAAGGTTCCAGCGTGTCCCTCTCCTTTGGCAGCCACATGGCATCTCTTTGACTCCACCTACTCTCTCTGTTCAGATTTCCCTGCATGTCTTTACTCAGCGAAGCCATTGGTCGAAACAACCAAATTCATTATCCAATAAAAGCAACGCATATGCAGAAGGAGATCCCACAGGAGCAGGCAAGAGCTGCGTGAGTTCAAGGCCAACCTGATCTACAGAGGAGTTCTAGCACAGTCTTGGAAAGGAGATGGGAAGGAAAGGGGAGGAGGACGGAGGGAAAAAATAATTCTTCTCTTTTGTTCTCTGCACATAGAAACACAACAAATTCTAACCTGGTTTTAGGCCATGCTGCCTTGCAACACCTGACTGATATTTGCCAGGAGGAGGAAATGAGAGAGGGTCTAAACAAAACATCAGGGTGTGGAGGGCAGTCTCTGAGATGCTCCCACCCAGAGTGTTCCTGGGTGTGGGCTGGGAAATCCCTCACAAACAGAATCTGATACAGGGTTCCATCACACACAGCGGTGATTTCTGCCCTGGGTTCTTGCTCCTGCTCTCTTTGGCATTGCACATCCTTGGAGAAGGGACTACCCTGTCCAGGGAAACCCTTCAACAGGCCCATGTGGCAGAGACTGAGGCAGGAACAACAAGCCTATGACTAAGCTTGGAAACTAGCCAGTACCTGCCAAACTTGTGGAGGAGACCATCGCTCCGGCAGTCACATGACCACAGTCTTTCTTTCTAGCTTTCTTCTGGGAGCCCAGCTGGCGGGTGTCTGCGGGTCCGACAAAGCAGGGAGTCAACAGTCTGCATGTCTGTGCTTTAACTTGCTCACTCCGTGGACCACACACTGCCACAGATGACTAAGACACATAGCTTCATTAAGGAGCCGAAGCAAAAGCTCCCAGATGGCCTGAGAGTTAGCCGGCATGCTGCAGCCTGGGTGGCAGATGAGTTCTGGGGACAGCAGAGGGTCGCACCTCGTTAATAGAGTTTTAAGCCTATGCACAGACTGCACAGTCTTGACCTTGACACATTCCTGTTTCACTGAGGCAGGAAGACAAGCAAATAGGACCAGAAGCTTTAGTTCACTGAGCGAGTGGAGACACACTCCCAAGCCAATCCCAGGTCACACTTGGCCCCAAGAGGAAAAGGTCAGTCTGTGTCTGAGAGACCTCAACTTGACCCTTTGGAGACCTGATCACACCCAGCAATGATGGCCCAGCCTTAAGGGGAACCTGAGCCTCCAGGACAGGGTACCCAGGTAAGGGCTCAGTGTTTTCACAAGGTCAAACCTGTTTCTAAAGAAAATCCTATCACTTGTCCTTCATAGTCAATATTAAGAATTTCTGTAAATTATATTTATTTTAAACTCATTTCCTTTTGGGCTATTTCAGATGATTAAAAAATACAAGTCAGGATTGAATCTCTGTCAGACTACCTATCTATCTATCTTCTCCCTCCATCACTCTATCCCTCAGTCCCTCCTCTTAAACAATTTCCTCAGACCCCGAAGGTTCTCAAAACCATGTTATACAAGGAGAGGAAAGATGGAGAAGGTGCTGCTGTTAAAGGTCATTGAAGACACTTCCCCTGTGCTTTCAAAGCAGGAAGAATTGATTATGGGTCGCTCTGGAAGAGGGCAGGCACTTTGTCTAGCCTCTCTGTGACTACAGTGCCTCTGAGGGACGGCAAAGTTGCCTCTGCAACGACAGGACACAGTCCCGCAGCAACTACCTGTGAAAGAAGCCACTTCCCCATCTCCTTCCACTCTTCCTTTTTTTTTCTCCTCCTCTCTCCTCTTTTCATCTTCCTTCTCCTCCTCCTCTTCCTCCTTTTCTCCCAAAGCCTTGCAATTCATGCAGTGATGGCTCTGCCTGCTTCTCTAGTGACTGGAGAAAACTAGCAAGTGATTTGCCTCCTCTCCCTCAGTTCTTTAGGGGTCACTAGAGCTGGGGAGGTACAGCAGGGTGAACCTGGCTCCCAGGCTGCAGGATGCTGCAGATACTGCTCTGGTTCAAGGTCTGAGACCTGCTTGCCGAACCTCTTGGTGGGCTCTCCCCAACTCCTAAGCTCCAGGCGCCCCCACCAGTGGGAATTTTCATATTCATTACATCCAAACCCGGCTGTTCGGGTTTAAAGATAATAAAAATGAAAAATCTCTGAATCTAATATTCATTTAACAAATCAGTATAGAACTGAAATCCTTGGCTGGTATAAGGCGGTCTGCTTCAGGGCATCTGTGTCTCACCTAGTGCTCAGAGGTAGAAAGTCTTCCCAGGGCTCAAGGCATTTGGGGAAAACCCTAGATTGCTGGGATGCCATCTCTGCTCCATGAAGGCCTGGCCCTAGGGCACCAGCCATTCCCAGCTCCTTCTCTGGAGGGGAGGCCCTTCTCCAGCCCTGGGTGTCCTCTCTAGTTCTGGTTCCATGCTCATGGGTCCCCTGATTGGCTTGGGGACATCCCTCTGGTCCCAAGTCCCTTTCTGTGTTCGTTTTTCAGGTTCATTCCCTTTCTCTTAATGTATGCCTGCCTCTCCCTGGCTGTGAACTCTTGGCCACGCCTGTTCCTGGATTCGGGGCGTTGTGCAAGCTTCTCAGAACTTTAGTGTCCTGTTCCTGTGGCCCCTTCCCAGACCTCATAAAGGTACCAAGGACTCCTGCTTCTCATAAGGACTGTTGTATGTATCCATGAAGCTGGTCCTACCAGCAGTCAGCCTGTGGTTTCAAGTTCCCAAAGCTTTGGAATCAGACTTGCAAACTACTGCTGATTTGGGAGTACAGAGCAGTGAGTGTCTTCGTCAACAATCACTGTGAAGAGACACCATGACCACGGCAGCTCTTATAAAGAAAGACGTTTCAATGGGGCTGTGTGGTATAATGTCCCGCTGACTTGGCGCCAGAGGGATAGCAAGCAACCTCCACTAGCCATGAAACCCCGCTGGGTTTCACCTGACCTGGCTCCGGAGTTTTCACACGGCCCCTAGTCCACTCTTTATGTTACAGATACCTTTTGTTGTCCTCTATGAATCTTGTCTGAGAGTTCCCTTCCCATGGATACAAAGCCTATGCAAAACTCGGCTTAGAGGAAACCCGGAAAACCATAGTACCTCCTGAATCAGGTATTTCCACCACCTGGCATTGCATTTTTGGAAACTTCATTCAGTTTGTTTTGAGACATGGAAATCTACTAGCTAAAGTGTAAATACAGGAAAAAAATAAAGATGCCAAGGGGCAAAGGGAAAGCTTTCCGTTCACAGAGACTGAGCCCCCTGCAGCCGCAGAGGCTAGGTTCATTCTTAGGTGTCTCTGTGTCTTCATTTCACAGACTTGTGGGAACCCACACAACTAGCGCCAAGTTACACATGACAGGACTGGCTTCCATTCAGAGATTAGGTCATGATCATCATGGCAGGAGCATGGCGGCACACAAGCAGACGGCTGGATGCCAGCTGACAGTGCTACATCCAGATCAGCAGAAAGTATGGCAGGCACTGGGCCTGGCTTGAGCGCTTGAAACCCCAACGCCCACCCCCAGTGACCACTGTCCTCCAGTAGGGCCACCAGTCCCAACACCTCTCCCTGGCGACCAAGCATTCAAATGTACGAGCCTGTGGAGGCATTCTTATTCAAACCAGCACAGCGGATGAGAAATGGCATGAACGGTGTGCATGAAGACATGGACTCAGGGTCATATCGCTCGTCTGGGTGGAGCAGGAAGCTGACAGGACCTCGGGGGCCCCCTCACAGTGACTCTTGACTTATGGAAAATCCATCACATTCAGAACAGAAAGGCCACAAAGCCACTTGGCACATTCAGGAGCTCTAACTGTCTTCCAAGCACAAGACGACAGGGACATGGTAGCTTTCCACCTCACCCATGGTTTGACTCACCCGGGGACAATCTGGTCTGGTGATGTTAAATGGAACATCTCAAAGCTACACAGAGAGTTTAAATACTCTATTACTGTTGATCATGACTATAATTGCTCTATTTAGTTATTATTGACCTCATTCTTAATTACAAGTTAGACTCTTAGGTCAGAACATGAAAAGCAACACACACACAGCACATATGTGACCTGATATTACCCACAGACTCAGGCGTCCTTGGGATGCCTTGGTGTGTCCCCGATGGACCAAGGAGGAACCTCTATACTAGAATTTTCATTTTTGTTCTGAAAACATATTTGAACACAAATACAAATGTGCTCGTGTGTCCCCCCGGCTCCCCAAAGAATCACTGAAGAATAAACAGAAAAACAAAAGGGATGCTGTCACCAGCATGGAGGAAGCAGACCTGCAAATTCTCTGGCCCTTCCATACTCCGAGGTCACAGCTCAGTATTCTAAACCTAACAGATTGTGTTCACGCGCTACCAAAACCCAGTATGCCATGAGCAGGCCACCTGTGTCTATCTGTGGGCCATCATCACAAATGCAAGACTTCACCTCCGCGTTCTCAGGAAAACTGGGGCCTTTTCCACCCTGGGCCCAAGACACATTAGTTTCCATTGCAGTATCTGAAGGCCGCTGGCGACTTTGAGTCATTGCTGTGCCACAGGCTCAAGCATGACACACCGCTGCGTGTGAAAGATGACAACAGCCAACCGAAGAGAGCCAGTTATTAAAGCAAGGAGACTGCAAGCAGGAAGTCGAACTAATTCGAGGGAAACGGAACTTAGGAATCATTCCAAATTCTGCTACGGAAACTTTGCCACTTAAGAGACTCAACGTTCTTAAGCCTGGAGCGATTCAAAATCGGGCGAATTCTGCCTGTGAGCTAAGCAATTAAGAACAGGAATTGGGCCAAACTAGACAAGTTCCCATCCAAATCCAATTACAGCTGGGTGGCCCTAGCCGACTACAGAAACTCTCTCTAATTGAGGTCTGTTTTGGAACGGTGGTCTACATCCACTCATAAATGCTTCTATAAGGATTAAACAGTAAATAAACAGGAAAACTTGTTTGGCGTGCGGTACAGTTGGGTACCTCCTGCAACTGCTCATGAGATGTTAATCATGATTCTAAGCAAGAAGGACAAGCATCATGCTGGTTCATAGTGTCAAGGTGGCTGGTTCTAGACTCACCGATGAGGCACGCTTCCAAGCATGCCTGTGAGTCATTGCCTAGATTAGATTAACTGAGGTGGAATGAGCCACCGTTACTGTGGGTAGTAACAGTCCGTGGCCCAGGGCCCTGGGATAAATTAGAGCGTTAAAAGCTTCTTGACAGCAGAGGAAATGTGACTGGCCAGCTACCTTGAGTTCTTGCTGCCAGTCTTCCCCGCCAGCATAGACCCTTAAACTGGCCAAAATCAGCCTTTACCTACCTAAGTTGCTCTTGTCTGATATTTTCTCACAGCAAGGAGAAAAATAACCAAAACAGGCAGCTTTTGAGAGCATTCCATACTATAAAAACCAATAATCATAATCATAATAAAACAAAAAATAAAAATACCTTGCCAAGGCTGGCCATAGCTCTCATCCCAACTCTCTGGGAGGCTGAGGATACATTTTAGAAAAGCCAGGGCTCCATAGCGAGATCCTATCTCACCTCTGCCCCCTAAATAAAAACAACAACAAACCCTGCCGATTCTAGAAGTCCTGAGTGACCAAGAGCAAAGAGCAAGTTGCATGGCTGACTCAGAAACAGGCATGACAGGTAAAGGCACAGCCCACTTACCCCCAGGATCCCAAGGCGCTCAGCCAGGCTCCAGCCACAGAGAAAGTCAATCTCAAATTTATGGTTGAGAACCACGATGGCGTTTTCCTTCCCGTAGTGCAGGGAGGACCTCGGGTCGGTGTAGATGGTGCACTCCGTGCCTGACCACCACTCTAGAAGCATCACCAATTCTGCAAGAAACCAAAGGACACACAAAGATTTACTTCACCGCCCTGGGGTCCTGGGGCTGCTTTTCTTGGGCCATGCTATAAGACAAAACTGCTTCTAAGGGCAAAGTTTCAGGGCTAAATGCCAGGACCCCAGCTGTTGGAAGGGTTACAAACAAGCAAGACCCCGCAATAGTCTTCAGGGAAGGAGAGGAAGCTTCAGGTTAGCCAGGCCTTTTTACCTCTTGACAAAGTAACTTGGGAGAAATAACATCAGTCTGGACCCACCCACATCTATGTCCGAGTGCTGACTGCATGAGATGGTGTATGTTCTAGAAACGACTGGCTGACAAGCTTCTAAACTCCGTCTAAGAATGCTATGGACTCAACTCCTTCTCTCCCACTAACGACACCTGATGGTATCAAGAATGACCAGCAACCACGGTGGCGCAAAACACAAGTTTCTCCATTTCAGTGACTTGGAGTCAGCATGCTGTAGGCTTCAACAAAACTATCACCATATTCTTTAGAGGGGCCTGTGAAAATTAAGACTTGTTTTCAGGTGACAATCTGACTGTGTTCTTGGGGGGAGGCCTTTATTCTAGGCGGCCAGTTTCCTGAGGCTGGGGGGTCTCAGGAAGACCGTGAGGGAAGCTCTAGACACAGAGTTGAATGTGAACGACAACATAGCCCCTTCAAGTGCACCTTTAGAGTGGGAGGTGTTGGCAGGGGGGTGCTATATGGGTTCCCTATGAAGGTTGCACCCTTGTTTGTAATACTTAATGGGGTACATGTTTTATAGAGGGCTCCTACACCCTACATGCACACAAAGACAAGTAAGTGTGTTTGAACTTTTCTCTTCCAGACTGGAGGCTAAATATGGAACACTAGAACCATCTAGAAGGCCCCATAGTCCAGTTTCTAAGCAGTGACGCTGTGGACTTTGCATAATCTAACCCCATGGTTCGGTCATGTCTTTTCTTTGTGGTGTGAATGCCTCAGGGGGTCTTGTAAAAATTTCTGGTGGTCAGGACCACTCCAGTTCCCTCTTGGGAAGGCCACCAGGTAAGGAGAATATCGCCCATCCTGCTGACTTCCATGCTATACCTTTGATCATTGCCCCTGTGCCCTGAGGCTGAGTCACCCAGGTGGGGACTACTGTCCTCAAGTCCACTAAACAGAAAAGGTAGAGAGAGGACTAAATCGGCACACTGTGCCATAGAGAAGTGTCTGTTGTCACCTCAGGTCATCCCCCACAGACTGACTCAACTGACCCAGACATTTCTCCCCTGCTCAGTCTGTGAGTCTGGCATTTAGAATGACACCAACAGCCACCAAGTCCCCTTGGCTGCTGATATTTAGTCTCTCTGGGCCTTTGTCCAATTTAAATGCAGGTCAAAAGCCCGACTCTACTGAAACTGTAAACATGGGAGCCATCTGGCACATTCCCATGGGCTTATGGGTAGGATGGAACCCTACATGTGGGTGAGGCTTATGGCTCCATCATCCCCAGTTAGTCCACTCTGGAAACAGGTGCCAGGCATGGGACAATGTCAGGTGGGTCATACATAGGTGACAGGCCACCCTGGTTCACCTTCTTCAAATCCTCAGTGCTGGCTCTTCTGAGACCTCTTGGCTAGACACTTGGTGTGAATCACCCATTGTCCTTCCAATAAATCCCATTTGAGGAGAGCACAGGCAGCATTTCCTGATACTCCCAGCACTTACAAACTGTTCCGGCTGGAAGACACTGTCTCCCAACTCAAAGCAGGAGAAAAGTCCAACGCCGGTGCCTTCATTTTGTATCTGTCTGTGTTGTCTTAAATTGTTGGGAAAGACCCGTCTAACTGCAAGTAGGCCTGCCCATCACTAAAGGGCGATCTAAGTACGATGGGACGTCAGCATGAAGGGACAGAGAAGACTGACATGTCGCTATCAGCATCCGCAATGTCCTGTCTGCGCAGCATCCCCTCCCAAAGTGCCCGAAAGTCTCTAGTTAGTGTCTAACCCTGCAGCCATCTTAGATTCCAGGAGCATAGAGCCTTATAGGTTACTCCCTGACCCCAAGCAGAAACATTCATTTCAGGGAAGTGGGATTATCCCATGCAATGGGGCCTCTTTCTCCAGGTCCACCTTGTAGAACCACCTGAGACGCTGAACCAAGACCACTGTCTGATGGAGGATCCTCAGTCACACAGACCTCAAGCTCCCGCTCCTGTTCTTACTATTCAATCCCAACAGCTCAGGCTGGTACCCCACATGGGCCAAAATGATGACGACACGCCTAGGAGAGCAATTGTGGAAATGAGGATACTGAGTCTCGGAGAGGGGAGACAACGGCCTAGAAGATGTGGGTATGCAAACCAAGGCCAAGCCAGGAGGTGTCCCCAGAGCCTGGTGCAGATCTGAGATACTGAACACCTTAAAGTCAGGACTGTCTAAAGGAGGAGTCAAGAAGAGGTGGGAAAAGAGAAGAGGACCAGCAGGGAGGAGACACACCTTGACCTTGGGCGAACCTGTGCTCAGATTAGCTACCTTGTAAAGATGAAATGATACAGCCCAAAGGCTTGTCCGCTCCCAATGGCCTCAACGCATTAAAGCAGATATCTGCCCGTCACAAAGGGTCTTTCTCCACGGCGCTATCACTGACGACCACATAGTGGACATGCAGGTGTGCAAGTACGCACGCGCACACACACAACATGCAGTAGGGAAGCAGGTGGGCCCAGTGTCCATTTTGAGGCATCTGTGTCTGTTTAAGCATTTTACAAGGCTGGCTGACTGATCAAAAGCCAAATTATCCTGACCCATCTTTAACCCCTGTTGATAATCATGTACTACCCTCCTCAGTGTGTGACTATCAATTAACATCCTTTGGGGACTCTAAAAACAGAGCCCTGACCTTCACTAACCCCAGGGCTCAGGACGCAGTCACAGCTCAGAAGCCACTGTCAAGGTTTCCCCACTTGGCAATTCCCACCCACCTGGTGTTTCCACTAATGCATTTTAAAGTGTCTTGGTCTGTGATTTTCTTTGTTGTTATGTTAAAAGTTTCACAAAAGGGTTGGAGAGGTGGCTCAGCAGTTAAGAGCACCAGCTGCTCTTACTGAGAACTGGGTTAGTTTCCTGCACCCACATAACAGCTCATAATCCTTAATAACTGCGGTTCCTGGGGACCTGACGCCCTCTTCTGGCCTCCATAGGCACCAGGCATGCACATAATACACATTCAGACGTGCAGGCAAAACACCCCTGCACACACACACACACTACACACACATGCATGTTCACAGATATGTCTCTATATATTTGTTGCATATATTTATATATACATATGTATATGCTTGTGTATGTATATATACACACACATATGTAAATAAAATCTTGTTGAAATAGGAGCGGCGGGGCTGCGTCCCCAACACCCCAGCCGCTTGGCTAGCTCATGCCCGAAATAACAACACACAAACTGTATTCATTTAAGAACTGCTTGGCCCAGGAACTCTAGCCCTTACAGGCTAATTCTCGCACCTGGATTAGCCCATTTCTAATAATGCGTGTAAGCACCCCAAGGTGCGCTTACCGGGAAGATTCTAGCCTCCGTCCATCATGGTGTCTCTGCTCCAGAGAGCAGAGCTGTTCGGTCCATCTGGAAGCAGAGCAGAGTCTGACCTCACTTCCTCTTCCGCCCAGCATTCTATTCTGTTTCTTCCACCCACCTATGTTCTAAGCTATGAGGCCAAGCAGTTGGTTTATTATAATTAACCAATTACCTTCCTCCATCAAAATCTATACTTTTTTTTCATGAAACTATTACTGTATTGGAGCATGGTATATGGAGTAACCTAAATCTGGGTTGCTAGGCTATAGTCACTTATCTTTGGCTCTAGAATAAACTACATATAGAAACTATAAATATGGGATTGGAGAGATGGCTCAGAGGTTAAGAGCACTGGCTGCTCTTCCAGAGGTCCGGAGTTCAAGTCCCCGGAACCATATGGTGGCTCACAACCATCTATAATGAGATCTGGTGCCCTCTTCAAAGTGTGTGCAGGCACCAATGTAGGCAGAACCCTGTATATAAAAATAAATAATCATAAAAAATAAACTACATATATATATACACACACACACACATATATATATATATTTGAGATAGAGCTGTGTAATCACACAGACCCACTAAAGGAGCAAGTTTTTAATCTACTTTTTTATTTTATGTGCACTGATATTTTGCCTGCATGTATGTCTGTATGAGGGTGTCAGATCTTGGAGTTACAGACAATTGGAAGCTGCCAGGTGGGTGCTGGGGATTGAACCCAGGTCCTCCAGAAGAGCCCTCAGTGCTCTTAACTCCAGTCCCTCTCTCCAGTCCCACAAGATTTTTCTTTACCCTCTTCGACCATTTTCTGTCTCTTTAGAGACAACACCACCCTTCATAAATACTTGCTATATCAAGACACCTCGAGTCTTGGGACGCTCGGGAGCATGGAAAATGATTCAACAGAGAAGTCAGGGTGGGGAATTTCAGAGTGGGAAACCCCATCACACACAGAGCTAGGACCCAGCTTCCTCACAGTGGCTTCCTCCCAATGGCCTCCTTTTTAGTCACCGCCATCTGGCCTCAGATTCACCCTTGGTCCAGGCGCCTGAGTGGGAAGTGTAGATACTCCAGAGATCCCAGGATGGGGCTGGAAATGTCACAGACACTACTCCACTCCCAGTTTGGTGGCACAAAAATGTAGTCATGAGGGAAAAAATGTATTGCTAAGTTAACATTAAAAAATACAGAATAAGGAAGTGCTCACTAAATAGAGCCACTCCTTGTCAGGAGGACCTGGTGTCCCTGAGGTTCCTGGGAAATACGGGATCCTTCAAGAGGGGCATCAGGCTTGGCTGAGAAGGTGGAGGTGAGAAATAGAAAGATGAGGGGCACGGAGCAGGGGTACAGTGCCTGGGCATGGTGCCAGGGTACGGTGCCAGGGTATGGCAGATGGGGGGAGTTCCTACTTCAGTCCTCTGGAGCTGTCTGGGGCCAGCAAAGTGCAAGGAACCTGTGATTCCACACAGAGCCTGCGGGTGGCGCCCCAGCTTGGATGCGAGAGCTCAGACTCTCCACTGCACCATGCTCGCTCCCACCCCACTGTGAGAGCCCACTCAGGACAGTGTTTCTGGGCGCGCAGCTAGGCCTTAGTCAGAAGCCTTTCTGTTCACTCGGGTCCCACTAACCGAATTTGTGCTTTCATTTCCCATTTGAGTCGGTGTAGAATTTGTACACCGGCCCTGGGGTGGTGGCGTGGCTGCAACAATAGAGTTACTGTTGGGCTCTTCTTGACTCCTGGGAGAGGCTGGGGACATCTGTGCGTCTTTAGCCCTGGCAGACAATGTCACAGTCCTGCACCAGGATCTTTCTAGACAGGCTTTGTCTGAAGAGGAGAGGCTTCATTTCTAACCCCAATTATCACCAGTTAAAAGTTAAATTATAAAATATAATTACATGTACTTATTGTGTGGCCAATGACAGATAATCTCCTATGTAATTATGCGCTTATTAAAATTAGCTGAACCGAATGACTAAAACGCCCTTCTCTCGAGTGGGGCCTGTGTCTACAGATCGGCTGCATAGCGAAGACCTCTGGCCCTGGCAGGGCTGGGCTGGTTCTCAGAAGGAGGCGGTGGGGTCAAAGGCTTAAGGGGTGCTTCATGCCCTCAGGGCACAGGGGGAAAGAAGCATGGGGGCATCCAGACCCTGAGTACTTACCACCCCCACTCTGGTGGCCTGATGTCTGGGCTTCTGAAAGTCCCTTCCCAGGAAGTGGTAAAGAACACTGCCCCTCAGCACCCTCACAGCTCTGACTACCCACTGAGATAGATACCACCAGACAGTGGTAATTTCTGAGGTTGTTTTTAGGATACTTTTTTAAAAGCCTTAGGCCTGAACCACTCTTAGTTTTTGTTATTGTTGTTTTGTTTTATCTAATACAAGATCTCGCTCTTTGGCCTAGGCTGCCTTCAAACTTGCTATCCCCATGACTGAGCCCTGGGGTTCCAGGTACACACACCATCATGCCTGGTTCCTTAGTAGGCTTTAAAAAAATAAATAAATAAAAAGATATCTTGTAGTCTAGGTTTACCCTGAACTTATTATATAGCCAGGGATAACTTTGAAATTTTTATCCTCCTGCCTCTGTCTCCCAGTTTCTGATATTACAAGCTTGTACCATACCATACATGGCTCCTTAGCTGGCGTGACCCTGGACCTTGGTAACAGCTCCTTCCAAATGATTTAGCTATAGCCAGGTTGTTGGTTTTCAGGGTCAAGGAACTCAGGGTCCTCTCAGGAACAGTCCTCAGAAATTACCAGTTTTTCTGCAGGATGTGAACACACCCAAACACATATGCAAATAAACACACAAAAAATGCACAAGCAATTAAATAAGTATAATAAAAATTTTAACTATGGAGAAAAGGGTAAACTGTAGGTTCTCCTGTTAGACTGGGAACCAGTGAAGTCTCCACAGAGTTCTTTGGTGCTCCCTTTACATAGTGGTGGTCCTCCTCCTATACAGTGCTGGGTCCTCCCCACACACAGCTCTGAGTCCCCCCCCAGGACTAGATTCTCCCCACACACAGCTGAGTCCTCCCCCCACAGCATTGGATCCTCTCCTCACACAGCTCTGGGTCCTCTCCTCACACAGCTCTGGGTCCTCCACAAACACAGCTGAGTCCTCCCTTCACACAGCTGAGTCCTCCCCACACACAGCTGAGTCCTCCCCTCACACAGCTTTGGGTCCTCTCCCCACATACAGCTCTGAGTCCTCCCCTAATACCAGTTGTTGCCAGTGAAATCTTCAACTCTAATATTTTTTTAAAGGGGGGGGGATCATTTTCTGTCCCTTTGAGGTCACCAGATAAAGCACAAGGTACACAGGTAAATATTGATTTCTCATAAACTGCACTTCATTTGCTCACATAACCATGACCAGACATATTTATAATAAATTATGAGCACCACTGGAATCAAACACTGAAATATCATTCATTGTTTGTCTGGAATTCAAATGTGGCTGATGCCGAGTTTCTATTTGTTAAGTCTGGCAGTCTCCGCATCTGCCCAGTGGTAGCCATGGCAACCAGCCCTGCTGCAACTCATGGATACAGCTTGAGAGGATGGGGAAGTAACCTTTCGGGGTGAACAGCCTCCCCCAGGGGAGCAGGGCCTCTCTGGCCAACCACACCTCAAATAACAGATGAGGCTCTCCCAAAGTCACACAGATCCAGGGAAGAGTGCTGACTGTCCCAGGCTGCTGAGACCCTGCCTACTGAGGGTCCAGGTCTCAGTGTGCTGACTGTCCCAACTGCTGAGACCTTGCCTACTGAGGGTCCAGGTCTCTGACTCAGCTGGCGTCTTGCGAAGGCATATACATGTTTCACGGGACATTGTTAAATCTGAACAGTAAATCTGCACTTTAGTTATACCCCACCTTTTTAGAGCGCGGATGTCCCCAATGTTTCACCTGAGTTTGCTAGTAAAATTGAGTGACTGTCTAAGCCTTTATGGCCCAGCAGCCCTCGGGACACCAGGAGTAAGGATGTGGACCCCATCTGGCCTTTGGTGTGGAGAACAATCACAGCGTTGACTCTAAGATTGTAGAAGTTTGCATATACAGGGTTAGTACAGCGGTGACACTGGAGGAGGGGACCATACAGCTCAGGGTGACAACCAGGACCCAGGGCACTGATGGGATAAAGGCACAAAGAAGGTAATGAGAAGTCAAGGGGGACTGGCCAAGGTTTATGGCTCGCACACTGCAGACAGCAGACAAGGCTTAGGTCTCACGGGAGTCGCCTGTCAGGTTTCGTGTTCCTCTAAGAGATGAAGAAGCAGGCTCACGGCATGAGCTGGGCTCACGGGAGTCGCCCTGGGTTTTACCTGAATGTCCTGTCTCTTTCTTGACAGCTCTGAAGGATACGCCCTCAGGTGTGGCACCTTTGGGACTGTGGGTCTGTCCGACTTTAAGGTAGGGAAGGCTTCTGGGCCTTGAGCCCACCATGTGAAAGGATTCCCTGCCACTCTCCATGGCTGTCCCAGCATGGCAGCTGCAGCCATGAGGCTGCCAAGCTTTTGAAATATGATCAGTCCAACAGATAAGATACAAAAACAGGGGCTGGGGAGATGGCTCAGGAGGTTAAGAGCACTGGCTGCTCTTCCAGGGGACCCCTGCTTGGTCCCCAGAACCCACACGGGGCCTCATAGCCATCCCTAACTGCAGTTCCTGGAGATCTGACCAGGCACCAGGCACACACGTGGTATACATACTATACAGAGGCAAAATGCTCACACGTATAAACATGATAAACAACTCTAATAAAAAGACACAGCTATAAAGCTCACAGAGACTTTGTGAGCTGTCAGTGGCCCCTTTGTCAGCCTGGTTGCTAGATGCCATTTCTCTCTTCCCCTCCCCTCCCCCTCCCTCAGACCCCATGTGTGAGTGCACATGCATGCACTCTTCCATAGAACAGTTACTTGAGGAAAGAAGCTTGCTTTACTCGTTAATGTCACCAGACTTGGACCTAGACATTTATGGTATGAATGGATGCCCCATTTCCTTAGATCAACACATATGACCTTCAGAGAGAGCAGCCTCTCCTTCACCACCATGGCTTCTCATGGCAGGACCTTTCTTCAGGAAACCCCAGAATCTTGGACTCTTCCTCTGAGTGATTGGTCTCTCTGGGAAGATGAACGAGACACTCTGGGTTTGGCTCCCTAATTCTTCCCATATGCAACCTCTGCCCCATGATCTTCCCCCCCACTCAAGCCTCTAAGCACTGCCCTGGGCCACCTGACAATGTCTGGGGCCATCTGCCTAGCCTGGGGTCTGGCCAACAGACACTGCCTTTTCACACAAAGCTGTGATCTCTCCGGTTCTGGTTATCAGCAAGGGATATTTTACTTGCTTCCTTCTATGCCTTTGCTCAGTTTCTCTAAGTCCATAACAAATGGAGCCACTTCTGGGACCCTCTGAAAGCCTTTACCATCACCTAGGTCAACACTGAGGCCATTAACTGTCTGAAAGAATATTAAATAACTTAGTTGAACCCTGCCAGAAGCTTTCAAGCTGAGAAAGCGGCTTCCATCTTCAGGGAAAGTCTAACTTCCCTCTGCCAAACAGACACAAGCATTTGGAAAGAGCCAACGCATAGATGACTGGACGGGAATGCACACTGAACTCCAAACACCTAAGCAAACATTCAGTGGTGTTGAGCTATGTGACGAATTTAGGTCATTCACACCATCTGGAAACACAGCGACCCTGTGATTGGGAGAAGCTGTGTCCTGTATGGCAGAAGGGCCACTGTAAGAGCTAAAAGGATTTCCTCGAGTATCCATCATGGGACCCTCGGCCAGGTATGTTTGTGACATGTGCAGTGAAGGCAGAAACAAAACTCATCAAGTGGCCCAAGGGAGAAACCTGAGGGCGTGGACTGAACAGGCAGAGCAGGGCAGTGGCAGCCTCAGCCGCCCTGGGAGGAAAACTCCCAGGAGGGGAACCTTGCAGGAAGACCTCTGCCCTCAGATCCCAAACTACTTATGCCTAGAAACCAGTGGCAAGAAAGGAGGGCCCACAGACACTGTGTCTGGTCCCGACTGGCCTGCCTCTGGATGGCAGGTCAACCCCCAACCTCAAGGGTCACGCAAGAGTCTGGCTTTAAGGTTTATCCCTTCCCCAAGTACCACGACATTGCCGACACTCGCCTCACCTTTCTTCAGGGTCACCAGGCAACTTCTCACAACACCATACCAGTGACAGCTGCCACACCTGGCAGTCAAGAACCTTCAAAGGGTTAGACTTTGAGAACTAACATAATTAATGGGCCTTGATATCACAGTTGAAAACGGAAAGCGGACTTTGATGCCTCCCTTGATTGGTTTGGCCTGTTTGCTCTTACAAAATTCTTGTCAGGAGGAAAGAGAAGGAGGTGGGGGACCACCAGGAGGACAGGAGTGCCAAGTGTCAGGCCCTTACTTGGAGAGCAACGTTGGTAACAATAATGCAAGCAAGGCTGGGTGTGGTGCCACCACCTGTATCCCCAACACAGGAGGTGGAGGCAGGGGCTGCGAGTTTGAAGCCAGCCTTGGGCTACACAGTAAGCTCCAGGGCAACATGGATAAAAAAACAGAAGACTTATCTCAAAAATCAAACCATCAATTAAAAAAATTAATGAGAATAAAAGGAAGAAAAGCACTAAAGAGCGTGGAAGCAGGAAAGGGGCGGAGCCAGGAAGAATGTCCTAGAAACTAAGGAAGAGACCAAAAAGTAAGAGGAAATGTGTATCAAAATGCCTTACACGGGGACTTGAGAGATGGCTCAGCGGTTAAAAGCACTGGCTGCTCTTCCAGAGGTCCTGAGTTCAATTCCTAGTACCGCATGGTGGCTCACAACCATCTGTACTGAGATCTGGCGCCCTCCTCTGGCGTGCGGGCACACATCGAGGCAGAACGTTGTATACATAATAAATAAATCTTTAAAAAAAAAATGCCTTATAGGAAAAAAAGATACGCCACGGGGATGGGCTGTGAGAACCCCCACGGGAGCAGCTAGAGGAGGAAGGCTCCATCCAGGAGACACAGGAGGCTGCTCACCTCAGCACAGACAAGAAGAAGGGGCTGAAAGGCAAGGGGTGGGAGACAAAATACCTCCTCCAGTGACCTGCTTTCTCAAACAAGGCACCACCTTCCAATAATGCCACAGTATGAATCCACCAAGGGGCTGACGCCTGCCCATCACCAGGGCAACCAACCCCCAGAACTGAAGCCTGCTGGGGACATTTCTCAGTCAAAATGGAGCACGGTTCTTTTGCTTTGTGTTTTAAAATACTTCTCTTAACCTTTCTATTTAAAAATAAAGGAACTGGAATAGGTTTTTCTATTAAAGAGTTTTGTGTTTCTTGTTCTCAGTTTTAAAGGTGGGTAGGAAAAGCAATTTACATATTGTCTCCTAAATATAAGAGAACACTCTAAACTGTGGCTTCCTCTTCTAATAAGGGAGAGGCGTCTCAAAGTCCAGGGAAACAGCTCTCAGCCAAGAGCTATCCTAAGCCTGGTGATAACCCCTCCCTGGGGACATTCTGGCAGATACTTTAGGCTGTCGCACCTGGGGAGGGGTGTTGCTGGCGCCAGCAGGTAGAGGTCAGGAATGCAGCTAGGCATCCTCCAGTGTTCCTACCACAATGACACAGCATTGAATGTGAGCCACGGCTACCACAGTGAACCTGCTTCATGGCTACTGACCCGCCACAAGGATGAGACACAGGCGCAACCCCCTGCTAAGGGCCAATCAGCTGCACAGTTACTCGCTCTGCACCTCGTGCTGCCTCAGTTTCCCCATCTGCCATGGGAAGAGTGCCTAAGATACTTTCTGCTTTATGGCCTTTTTAAAGCCAAGTGTATAAATGCTTGGGAGTGGTCTTGTGTATTTTTTTTTAAATGAATACAAGAGTAGAGCTTGGAAGGAAAACAACTTGCTCATATGATCTAGGATTCCCTAGTGACACCCTAAGAGAAGCCCATGCCACCCTGTGCCTTTGGGAAAGATTACCTCCATTAATTCTAAGTGTTTGTCACTGGCCTGTTGAACATCTGCATGAAACAGCCTTGCCTAACTGCACGGTTTTCAAAGGATCCCAGCTTGCTAATTACAGAGACATGACTGGCCTCTTGGTCCAGAGACACAGAAGCTGTCACACAGCACCATGAGTCTATCCAGTGAGCACGTACTTGCCAGCATCCATCCCTCTGAGTCACACCCTCCTCTCCTTTGTATGAACCACAGTTCTCTCTCTGGCCGAAGCACAGGCTGGCGTGGCCAACAGTCAGGGTAAAAACCACAAGTGGGCACTTTGCCATGGCTGGTACGACGACAGCAGAATTGTCTACTTGGCTGGGTACCCAGTGATTTAATCAAGGACTAGCGTGGGTGCTGCTACAAAGGGGTCAATTTGTGGTTATAGCCTCACACACACCCCAACACACACACAACATCGATCCCTTTAAAGGCCTGGCTGATAGAGCAGCCCACACTGGCTAAGACAGGGAGCGAGGGCCATGCCCATCACGCCAGCTGGAGAAATGGTCTGAGTTGCATCCCTACCCCCTCCCACTGGAGAGTTAACTCTGTCTAAAGACTCCTGGAATAAAGCTTTAAATATCTCCTTTCAGCAGGACCAGAACAACGGGAAAATGGAGAAAGGGGGACAGAAAAAGATGCTGATGTGTGTTTCTAGAGAAGCAAACACGGCAGGAGGATGGGTCTAGTGGGGGTGGAAGGAGAAATGGAAGGACAGAAGGCAAATGTGGAAACTTAAAAGTTCACCCAGTCCTCCCAGACAGGCAAGTGCTCCTTCGATGGTAGAACAGCAGAGAGAGCCAATGCTGGCGAAACTACCCCTTGCACAGAATGCATTCAAGGAGTATTATTAATATTTAAAGTTAAGCTCTGTGTGCCAAACAACCCTACAGGAAGGGGTTTACAAACCAAGAAATAGTAGAGTAGGCTGTCTAGACTCAGAGTTTTCTCTTAACTAAAATACCATTTTATCTTCAGATATCTGCGCTAAGACGCTAATTATCAGTGAGAAGTTTGGCTCGGTGTCTAACAGATCTGGCCCGGACCTAGGAGAATACAAGCATGTGGATGGTGTGGATTGTAGGTATGGACCCTGAAGCCGTCTGGCACATGTTTCATTTGGCCCACGACCATCCGGCAGCACTAGCCTCTTGGGGGTTCTTCTTTTTTCCTTTCTGTCCTTTATGATGCTAAGGATTACCCCTAGATCCCATCATTTCTGATTGTCCAAACTCACAAGCTCAGAACAGCTGGTCCCAGTAACAGTACAGGTTACAAAAGGCACCAAAACACCACATTTATGCCCAGGAGGCTGTGACTGCACAGCCGGTAGCCGTGAGCCCAGACTAAACTGAGATATTTCTCTATCAGCAGCTCCAAGCTTCAGCCACCCAGACAGCAGCTAGCCAAGAAGTCATCACAATCGAGCCCTGTGACAAGGAAATCTCGTCCCATTGATCTGCTCTGACTTCCGCTGCAGTATTGATGGCTCGGGTGCCTTCTGGAGAAAATGCGCTAGGGCGGGAGGCAGGGTGGGTGCTGAGGCTTGTCCAGGCAGACTTAATTCTGAGCCTAATCAGATAAGGCGAAGGTTAAGAAGTCATTAATGACAAATGACAATTTTCCCTGGGACTGGATTAATGAGCGCTGTGGCCCCCAGGGAGACGTTAAAGTATCTGAAGGAAAGGAAATTACAGGGGCCGACTGACATTTTTTTTTTAAGTCTCATTTTTATTCAACGAGCACTTCGGGTTAAAAATAGAATGCAGAAGAAAGTCATTTATAAAAACCAGGAGAAATGGTGGGTTTTCTGCCTCTTTTATTAGTCACTTCTTGCTTGCAGGTTGTCACCTCAATTCCCCTAGCAGGAACTTCCTGGGAGGTACCTGGAACTGAGGTCAGAGAGAGGCTTTTCAAACCAGAACATGCCCTGTAGGCATGGCACAAACTAGTGTTGCAGAGCCTTGGGTCAGGGGCAATGGCCTTGCATTTGTATTTGTGTGTGTATACAGATGTACATGTATGAGTATAGACTGCAGGCACATGTGCGTGCACACACATGTGAAGGTCAGAGGTCAGCCACAGGTGTCATAGCTCATGCACCATCCTCCTTACTTTTCACAATAGGATCCTCTCACTGGAACCTGGGGTTTGCCGAGAAAACCTTATGCTAGCTGACCAGCAAGCCTTGGGGACCCACCTGTCTTGACCTACCCAGCAATGCATTTCAATCACATGCCAACACCCAGCTTTATCTTGTGGGTTCCAGGGATCAAACTTAGGTCCGAGCAGTTTTGACCAGCTTAGCATTGCCCCCCACCCCACGTTGACTCCGTATTTTTATCAACAGTTGCAGGGAGATGCCCAGGCTGACTTAAGGGCAGGTGTGTGTGTGGGCGGGGGGGGGGGGGGGAGGTCACTGTGTCCCAAAGGCCACTCCAGTCACGCTGCAACCTGACCAGGAGAGCCCCATTGAATCAACCACGATCTATAATCTATGCTTGGGCCATTATTCTCCATAATCCTTTTCCTATTTCTAATGTCCTCACGGTCTGACGCTCTTATGGGCACACCTTGAATGGACACACCCCTCCATGCCATGATGCCACACATACCAACAAACACACAACACTGATCCCTTTAAAAGCCTGGCTGATAGAGCATAACGGCTCAGAGCAACAGTGAACACGGATTATCTCAGATGGTCAAGGATTCAGACTGGCAAGGCTCAGCACTGGGTTTCTGTCACAATGTCAGCTAGGGTTGATTGAGGCCAACAAGCAAGGTCCAACTACTAGCTGTCAGCACTTGACCTGCTGAAGCGTCCCCCTAACCCCCAGTGGTCTACCTTAAGGACAGGCCATAAAAGGTAGCAGTCCTCTGAGCGCTGACACCCCACTTTTAGAGCCTCGGACAAGAGGCTCACCATGCTGACGCTGCTTCAAGGATAAACAGGAGAAATCGCCCTCTTCAGAGCTCAGGTGAGGCCCAGAGGCAGCAGACAGCAACTGCCAGACACGTAAATAAAGACATCACCCTTGATTCCTGCCCCAGTGAAAACAGGCAACCTAGCACAGACTGCAGCTGTGCCCAGGGGCCCACCGCTCTGATTCCAGGGCAGAATGAATGCTTGCTTTGGCCACTCAGGGGCAGGGACCATGTGTTACACAGCAGTTTGTAACCCGAATGCATCTCCATTGTTTATTCATGCCCTTGCCTGCTCTAACCCCAACACACATGTTAGACTATCGGATAGTGAGTCTTAAGTGTTCTGCTCAACGAATTACAGCCAGCGACTAGTACAAGCACATGGTATATGCTCCACATGTTTAACTGAACGCATAACGAATGCATCAGGGTTGGTGGGATTTGGCCGCGTGAGTTCTCTCTGACTGAAGCTCCTGAGGTCTACCAGTCTGAAGCCCTATAGTAGAGTTCTAATGACCACTGGTAGCACCCAATTCCCCACCTTTTGATGCGCCGTTTTATTTCACCCTGACCCTCTTCAGACCTTCTAAATTGAAAGGGAAGGCATTTACCAGGAGCTGCCACAGCAGAAGTACATGCATACATTAGCATAAATGAGTAGTCACAGGCATGAGCTGAGCGGCTGAGGCCTCCAGCCAAAGACACTTAAGAGTAACGTGGAGCCTAGACTGTTCCAGCAGTGGCCTCTTGAGTGGACTTGGCCTTCAAGTCTAAACACACCGGCAGGGATGTGTTTAAAAACCTTAACTAGCATCCAGATGAGTAAAATACACTGACTTCACATCAGCAAATACTTAGGAGCGTATGTGTCCACACATCACTTTGGCTTATCTTTCCATATAGACATAGTGTATATGCCCAGCACATCTGATCTGAGGACGTGTTCCTGGAGTGGGTCTGGATGAAAATCCCTCAGTGGATTTTCAAAACGCCTTTGTTCTCCATCAGTGAGCTTCCACGTGCTTCTCAGTCGACTCCGGTGACTTGTTATTTTGTTGGGTTTAATAATATTCCAATTAATATTCATACCGCTTGCTGTATAAGCAGCTTCTCCTTCAAAGGTAAATAAATATCGCAGTTCCTACTTGACCCCCACGTGAAGCCTGACATCTGTCCTTCAGCTCAAGACAATTAACCAAAAAAAGCTCCCTTTCTCATTATCCCATTAGCTCATGATTAAGCTTAACTCCCTGAAACTTTACAGATGCTAATTAAATCTTCACAGGAAAAACACAGTGTCAATCAACACTGATCTACAGCTGTCTGCCATCAGAAGCCGTACAGAATTGAAATGCCCTGGCGCCAAGGGCAGAGGAGCCACACTCTGGTGAGCTGAAGCTGTCCCAAGCCTGAACATCCCCGAAGGCCACTATGGATGGTCAGCTTGGCAGCTTAAAGAATTGCCTGGGAGATAAACCTCTGGGCGTGCCCGTGGGGCAGTTTCTACTCGTGATGGGGGAAAGGGTGAAGACTGCACCTCTCCACTTCCTGAAGGAAGCTTGAGAAGCATAGCAGTGCTGGCTTGGTGGAAGTCACAAGACCCAGAACCCGGTGGGCAAAAACCCATGCTTTGGACCTTTGTGCCTCCACCCCAGGTTCTCCCGGTTACCCATAGCAGGTGCCAGGAAACGTGTCCTGCTGAGCATGCTCCCTGTGCTGGCTTGACAGAGACATCAGTGGTGGAGCCTATGGTGAGAATGCTCACCCAGACAGTGGAAGGGGCAGCCACAAGGCTCCTTCCAGTGCCCGTCCTGAGCCTGAGCTTAGAATATTCTCTCCCTGCATCAGACCTTGGGCAGTACCGCAGCTTAGACAGTATCCCATGGAGGCAGGGCAGTCATTATTTGCATCATGGTTGTGACAAATGACCCGGCAAAAACAACAAGCAAAAAGGGGCTTTGACTCACAGCTCTTGGCTATCACCCATGACAATGGGGGATTCATGGCATCGGAATCACCTTGCATCTGTGGCCAGGAAGCAGACAGGTGGTTTATGCTCGGTTTGCTGCTTCCTTTTGATTCAGTCCAGGACCCTAACCCACATTTAGGGTGGGTCTTCTCATCTTATTTAATCAAGACAATCCCTCACAGGCATGCCCAGAAGCTGGCCTAACCTAGGTAGTCCCTCACCGGTGTGCCAGAAGTTAGTCTCCTCGGTGATTTTAGACTCTGTCAAGCTGACAGCCAAGATGAACCATCACATGCAAAAGAGAGACACCCCCCCCCCCCCGGTACACAGCCAATACCAACTCCATGTCCAGCGTTTCAAATGCAGTACCTGTCTCTTCTCAGAACAGCCCAACTCTTGGAGGATGGCAGAACAAACCCCTGGTTGTAGGGGTTGGGACATAGCTTAGCAGATTGCTGGTGCAGCCTGTAGTGGTACCGACTGTATTTGTTCCAGAGCATTGACAAACAAGAAAAACACAGCTTTAAGAAGCAATGTGACTCTTAGGAAAAAAGAAAAGACAAAATAAAAATAAAAAACAAAAGACAGCATAGAATGTCCGGCAGATCCTAAGAATTGAAGCATCAAACTGCAGGGAAATTGACTTTAAGAAATGGATTAAAGGGGAAAGGCCATCGTAAGAGTTGAAAATAACAGGCTATCAAATTGGCTCTGCATATAAAGGAGCTTGCCACCAAGTCCAGTGACCTCAGTTCCAGCCCTAGCAGTCACAAGGCAGAAAGAGGAGTCCAGGCTGCCCTTTGACCTCCATGTGTAGACCACAGCCTGAAAACACTCTCTAAACATAATAAAAAAATTTAAATAGAAAGTTGAAAATCATAATAATAATAGCAGCCTAGGTGCTAACATAAACCACTCCTTTATCTTCAGTCACCTCTTGTTAAATGTGACGCTAAGAAGCTGGCGGACTACACACTGTCACCAGACAACACCTGCAGCCTTGAAACAAACCCGAGATAGAATACAATGAAGCACATGACTACCCCATTTCCGTAGGTCCAATATGAAGTCACTTAAAAACAACAACACACACACACAAATGCTCACAATGAGCGCCTTGGGTTAAAGGAAAAATTAGCTATCATTTGCCACTTAGTATTGAGGCCTAATTATCCATCTAGACACAGATGTTCATCACTAGAGATACAGAAAAATAAAATTAAGAAAAAGAAATTGAAAAGTAAATGTAGCAAATAATACTTTTAAATAATGCATAATGTTTCCGAGTATTTACATTAGGCACAGTAAAACATAGTCTGTGTTTCATTCATTCATAACTTGTAACCACTGGAGCAGAAGACAGGATAAAATGTGTGGCCAGCCAACAGGAAAGAACTGGTCATGACGGGATGGACGGGTGCTGTCAGCCCTGGGGAATCTGAGTACAGGATGGGCCTGCCCTTGAGGGAATCCCCAGGCTACACGCGGCCTCCCGAGAATGAGGAGGAACTGACACAGGCCCATCAGAAAACGGAAATGTAACTTCCACCCAGAACAGAGCCATGCCTCCTGGCCCTTGGATGAGACACTGTCTTCTTTATCAAAAGTAGAACGTGTGGAAGGAGCTCCCACCAGGACCCTCTGACGAAGAGCTGGGCAAGCAGAAACTCGGAGATTTAGCCAGGCCTGGGCACACACACTTGTAATCTCAGCACTCTTGAGTTATACTGTCCCGAAAAAGAGGGAAAAAAAACCCAAAGACTGCTCCAAGGTCTGCTGGCATTATGCCATATTCTCTGACAGCTCGCGATACAATGTGGACCAGAGGCCTAGAGAAGAGGGTTTAGGTGTTGTCCAATTAAAGAGGAACAATCCCAGTCCAGAGAAAGGATTCACCAATGTAGCTACAAATGCGTTCACAGTTCTAACAAAACGGGGAGCTAGGTTATTGGTTTCCTGTCACGTTAATCTCTATCTGCACCACAGTTGGAACCTGCAGAACCAAGACTGGAAGCTCAGGGCTAGAAGGAATTAGAGCCAGGCAGCGCAGGCCACAGGGAGCTCAGCCAAGTTTATTTTGGCTGCTTAAATCAGCGAGACTCTTTATCTGAGCCTCAAGAGTTAGGAGTCCCCTTGTAGGGCGGCAGTCCTCAACCTATGGGTCACCACTCCTTGAGGGTCACATATCAGATATCCTGCATATTAGATATTTATGATTCATAACTAGCAAAATTACACTCATGAAGTAATGACGAAGATAATCTTATGATTGGGATCACCATAGGAGGAATTGTGTTAAAGGGTTACACAATTAGGAAGGTTGAGAACCACCAAGCTACAGGAAGACTGCAGGTCACACCTTGGGGTTTTTCCAAAAAGGATACAAGCCCAAAGTAGGCCCTCATTTGTCTGCTCTCCCCCAAGAGCAGTGTGGTGTTGAGGGAGCTGCAGGTTGCATTCCTGCTAGCTTATGCCCCAAAATAACGACACACAAACTGTATGCATATAAACACTGCTTGGCCCATTAGTTCTAGCCTCTTAATGGCTAATTCTCACAGTCTTGCCTAATCCATATTTAGTAATCTGTATAGCACCAGTCTTACTGGGAAAGATTCAGCATGTCTGCCCTGAAGAGAGAGGCATTGCATCTGTCTGAAGCTAGCCAGGCGGCAGGGAGCAGGGCGGCAGGAATGCAACCCGCAGCTCCCTCAACAGTGTGGCGTGCGCACAACTTGAACAAATGTTTGCTAAATGAATGAATGAAGGAACAAGATGCGTAGACAGATGGTGGGTCAGAGACTGGAATCAGGCAGGAGCCTGTACAAGGCAAGAACTGATGGAGATTCATCCAGTTAACTGAGCCCTGGCTCCTGTGTGGGTCTGCGGAAGTGAGAACCAGACTCAGCCTGGCTGGTCTGTGCCCTTTGGGTCATTGGTTACATCTACCTGCTTTAAGCTGAATTCAGAAGTCGCTCCTTTGCCATCTTAGGGTTTCTATTGCTGTAAAGAGACACCGTGACCATGGCAACTCTTATAAAGGAAAACATCTAATTGGGGTTACAGTTTCAGAGGCTTCGTCTATTATCATCGTGGCAGGGAGCACAGTGGCATGCGGACAGGAAATTGGCTGAGCATCCTACATCTTGCAGGCAATAGGACATAGACTGTGACATTGGGCGAAGCTTTAGCAAGAGAGACCTCAAATCCTACCTCCTTAGTAACACACTTCTTCAACGAGGCCATACCTACTCCCACAAAGCCACATTTTCTAATGGCGGCACTCCCTTTGGGGGCCATTTTTTCCCAGCTACCACACTTGGTCTCACATGCCTCCCTAGGCATCACTTGGGAGCTGCCGCCTGCAACATGCCAGACTAGGGAAGCCTCAGAGAATATGGAAGACTTAATTTGTTATCAGACCAGCAGGAATGCACTGTGCGGAGCTCGGTTGTCAGCCGCCACCGCCACACACACACACACACACACACACACACACACACACACACACAGCAGTGCCTAAAAGGAGTGAGTGATTCAGAGTGCAGAGTGGCCTCTACCCCTGTCCCGCAGCTGTCCCTGGATGGGACTAGGATAACGGCAACAGGGCCCCTACTTTCCTACAGTGATACAAGTCTACGTCTAGCTTGATGCTATGCTTCCTGTCTGCTCCTGTGATATTTACATACTGATTTAAACCCTCCAAAGGGACTCACCCGACACTTCTCATTCCTCCAGGCCGGAGTACAATTCTAACGCTTATTATACACAAGTCCTCCCAATTTGGCAAGCAACACTAATTACTCCATTTAACTGATGACCCTACTCCCACATACGACTGCCTGCCAAGTTTCTAATGCCTTATTAGTTTGCCAGTGGCTTCTGACCTTCTGTGGGTTGGAGAGTTTGCCAAACCCCAGTGGGCAGTGTATACTGGACCTCAGGCTCCCTAAACTGCCAGCCCACTCCATCTCTGCCACTTTCATTCCTGAACTGGCTGGCATATGCTCGCACCAGGGAGGGCGGAACGACAGTAGCTTGCTGCGGTCTAGTCCTGTCCCCGCACCTAACAACCTGGATGCTCAGCGTGGCGCCGCCCGCATCGGACTCCCATGAGCGAAGACTGTGTTTTTAATTGGCAGACATTTCAGTCTGGACGTCCTGGAATAGTGAGGTCCTTTGACAGCTAAGGATCTTCTTTGCTTGATCCACCTGAGACAAGGGTCTCTCCTAGTACTCAAAAGGAAAGCAGGCCTGGAGGGGTAAGGGGAGGAGGCACACACCTGTGAGTGATCCCAGCAGCCCAAGATTGAGATAGGAGAATGGCCTGTCTGAAACCAGTGTTGTAAGGCTACATAGTCAGAGTCTAGCTCCAAAAAACGCAAACAAAACCAAACCAAAAGGTCCAGCACCGTCCCCAGACTACAACCATTTCCCCTTCCTAAGTAGAGCAGCCCACCCAAGCAGTGCCTAAAGAGCCACGTGCCACCCTGAGGAGAGGGAAGAGTCTCATCAGTCTGTGCCCACAAGCAATGCTTTTCAGCCCCCTCCCCCGTGAAGCTGTTCTCTGTCCAGGAGCTGGAAGCTGTCTGGGCTCAGGCACGCTCGCCTCTTTCTGCCGCTCTGCAGTTACTTGACAGGGATTAAAGAAAACAAATAAAAACTGCCATTCAATGAGAGCCAAACCCCAGAGGCTGCCAAGGGCTCCCTCCCTCCGGACTTGACAAGGCAGCTCCTTCACAGCCTAACAAAGAAGGTTGTGACATGTGTAGACACAAATACAAGTTGGCGATGTCTCTGTTTCAGAGTTCTGAGTTCACTGTGGGCTGGGTGAGAATAAATGAACAGGTGACGGTTGCAAGGGGCCAAGGCTGCTGAGGCAGCGTCCCTAGGATCTTAGCAGCACGCTCTCCTGAGTTCATCGGCTGCTCCAATTCCTATCGTCAGTGGAAGGAGTGGTGCACACACTCCCATCCCTGCCCTCTTGCACCTTATGCTGCAGGAAGCTCAATGATACTCATGCATGATGTCTGCCCCCCTCCCCCATGGCTGCCCAAGGCCCAGCGCTCTGACTGACCAGTGTGGTCTTCCTTCCTGCACGAGGTTTTGCTTCACCATGCTATACTTCTTTCTTCAGACGTTTCCACCCCTTGCATTATTTCTTTTCAGGCAAGTCCTCATTCTCACCTGCCTCTGCCACGAGACTTGTCAGAGAACAGAGAAAACAAGGAACAGCTTCAGAAGATGCGGACTAAGAACAGGTGTGGGATGTGGAAAGCCTTGGCCATCCTGCTTGTAAATCAAGCCTAGTGCTGAGGCTAAGAATTGTAGGCCTCAAGACAGAAAAACAGCCTCAGTCATCTCTGAGTCGGCCCGCTAGGGTTGGCAGTGGGTGCTCACTAAGTGTCTACTGAAATGAAGAGAAGATCACTCCACTGTTTGAGCATGCTTAGACACCAGGGGAAGATTCAGAGCAGGACCTTTCAAGCCAACTGCCCCACTATAAATGCCTTTTCCTGCTCCCTGAGGCTGGTTCTGTTTACAGTAACTTAGTACAAAGGTGTGGGTCTTATCCCACTGATCAGGGTCTGCTCCAGTCGAGACATGGGTGGGTACACAACGTTCGCCATCTGTTTAAGAAACCCGGATGTCAAGTAGACGTTGTGCAGAATGTCACATATTCAGAACATGCATTGTAAGCATCCCAGGGAAGGCATTATCCAGAAAGCACAATGACTCGCTTAAACGCCCGAGACATGGCCCAGCCCCCATCACACCTACTCTGGGAAGGCACCCAGGTTAGAGCCCCTCTGGTCAGCTCTCCCACACTCCTCTGACGCCGGATTGACCTCCCACTGCACCACAGCTGGGTGGAGGGCGGGGTCCCTGGATCGTCCACAGGTTTCCTCTGCACCCAACCCACTCCTTCCACAGAGCGCCGTGTTCCACTGAGGCCCCCAAAAGACGAGGCACTGTAGCCAGTGATAAACGGTAGCGCCCAGTCCGTCTCAGTGAGCCCAATTCAGAAAGCCCTCATACACATGCCTAAAGGTCTCCTGGGCAGTTCTAGATCCCGACAAGCTGACAATCGATAATTGCCATCACAATAGCTTTGCCGGTTTCCATATTTCCATCGCAGTGGACGGCAGCTGGCGAAAGGGAATCACTGAATGGAAGTTGAGGGGAAAGGCCTAGCGTCCGGCATGCAGGCAATAGTACCATGCAGTCAGCTACCTGGATAGTGATGGGTCCTGAACATCAACTTGATTATATAACGTAATTTATCACACATCTGTAGTATTTGTTTGATAACAACCTGGAAAGTCCCTGACATTTTTGCAGCTGGTCTATGGCACATTACTGGATGTGGACTCTAGGCTGCTACAGACCAGGCCAGATGTGTGTGTGTCAGGGGGCCTTGACCGTGTGGGTGGCGTAAGAGACGACGTGGAGAACAGGCAGCTGCTGGCAGCCAGGCTTCCAGAAGAGAAGACATCTTCAGAGGACAGAACTCAGTGCCCCTTCCTGGTACAGGCGTGCAGTATGCGGCACCTACCACACCTAGGAAAGCTAAAGTTTGCCTGTCTCCTGTAGCGAGGGCTTGTGAGTCTGTCTATCCTGGCTTTGGCGGAGTTAGCCGATTTCCAGGCCACACCACTAACACCCTGGACGGCCTACCTTCCCCTCCCTTTTCAAGGCTGGCCCTCTTGAAGCCAGTCAATTGTTTTTTCAGACTGGGTCTTAGGTAATCTAGGCTAGCTTCAAACTTACAATGTAGCTGAGGATAACCTTGAACTTTCTTCTTCCTGCCTCTCCCTCCCTGGTGAAGGAGTACATATGTGGGCCACCACATGTGGTCTGTGTGGTATTGGGGATCAAACCCAGGGTTTGGAACATGTTAGGCAAGCACTGTCAACTGAGACACAGTCCCAATATTTAAACAAATGGTTTTTTTTTGGTTTTTTTTTTTTTTTTTTTTTTTTTTTTTTTTTTTTTTTTTTTT